>NC_081572.1:27094172-27267681 GCF_022355385.1 Mustela nigripes
TTATATATTTATATATAAGTATATATAATTTATATATCATATAAATATTATATATTATATAAATTACACATAATATATGTAAATATTTATATATTATATTTATATATTATATATTATATATAAATATTTTTATTTATATATTATATTTATAATATTTATATGTTATATATATTTATATATAACATTTTATATATAATGGAATATTTTCTATATAATATATAATATATATAATATAATATAAAATATTATATTATATGTAAATACATATACACATATATGTAAATACATATATGTTACGTATATTTTTTCTTGAAGACAGTTTGTTTAATGACATCTCTTCATCTTCAAAGTCTGACATACACCATATCACAACTTCAGTTACTGGTCACCACTCTCACACCTGCTGAATGAGAGCAGGTAGACCACTTCCTAAAAAAGGACAGGGTTGGCTCTGGGGGGGCCTACTGCAGTTGCACAGAGCTTGGCCTCAGAAGGACCTTAGATTAGATTTTAGTGTTCTGTTGTTGCTGTCTTGAAATTCTTAATAATTTTACCTTTGAATTTGCATCAATAAACAGAGCCCAATAAAGTAATGGAGCTTAAGCTTGGCCCTCTTAGCTCACATGGTCCTGGCTCTAAATGCCTCTTCAGGACAAATTCTCAGCTCCCCTTACCTTTGTCCTCTGCCTTGCCTAGCCTCTCCTTCCCCATGCTGGTTTCCTTGCTACATTCTGGTCCTGGCATAGATGGGAGTTAGGCACAGATATTCCATGGCTTCTAGGCTTAGTAGTTACTGCCCATGCCCTGAGAGCTCAGTGGTGAGTAAGTGGAGAGCTTCTAACCTATCCCCAGTCCAGGTGCCAAGGGCATCCAGATATGCAGGTTACAACATCCTTGGGGGTTGCCCATACATGGGACTGAGAAGATGGGCCTGTAGGAGGGGAGATATCTGGCTCAACTTTTCAAGATGCTTTCCTGGCCAATGCATGGTAAGTGGTTCAGGCTGCTGTTAGGCAGAGCAAGTGTGCACATGGCCTATATCATCTGTCAGAGCCTGGGTGCCTGAGAGATCCTGGCTCACCCTACAAATATCCTCATGTCTAAGGGATCTTCCTTGGATTGCTCCATGCCTGAGAGCATCCCCTGTCCCTCATGACAGCCTTCCTGAGTCTGGCTTGTAATTTTCATTTCTGCCAGTTCCAGGCAGTCTCTGGGGATAAACCACAAATCACAATTGTATAATTTCAGTGATTCTGCATACAAGTTAAATGCTCTGATATTTGCATTTAGAAGTGGCATTTCATGATACAAAGATGGAAAGATCCATGCTGATCATTTAAAATTGTAACTTTCCTTTACTTAGAATTGAATAGTAAATAAAGGGGGGGACCACAAAGAGGAGGAAAAAACTTTATGTTTTAATACTTCTAATGACATTTTCCCCTTGATTTTTGAATAAGGGGATCAGCCTTGTTATTTTGCACTGAGTCCTGCAAATTATGTAGCAGGTCTTGAGGAAGAATCAGCACTGGAAAACAAAAATAAAAACAACAACAAAAAAAAACAAAACTAAGAGATGAATAAATCATACAACTGTGATTTCTTCCAATACAAATCTCCCATTGTAAACTCCTGGTGCCTTAAGATGCTGTTTAGTTGTCCAAATCTCTTTAAAAATCACAACCTACAGCTGGTTTCACCAAGCCACCTCTGAAGTCTTTCTGCTTTGAATTGGGTCCAGCCATACACAAAAGGCTTACATCTCTTCCTTAACTATAATGCTAAAATGAAACATACAAGGTCTAAAAAGGAATTGCTGAATAGGTTTACAGATCCTGGTAGCAGAGGGAAGTCACAAAGAAAGACAAAAGAGTCTTTTGCTTCATACTTGCTTTTGAAATTCCATCCCTCCAGCTCCTCTGTGCGTCTTTCTTGCAAAGGGCAGACTTTATTTCTGCCAAAATCTTTGCAACGGAGCCAACAGAATTTATCTCAAGCTTGGCAGCCAATATACATTATCCACAGGTTTCTGGCTAAACTATTAAAATTAATCAGGTGGCAAACTTTCATTTTAGCAGCTCTAATAAACAAGAGAACCAGAGTCCCAGGGGGTAGAAATGTCAGTAAATATAGCAGCTTTAAAAAGGAAGAAATTCTTCAAAATGTCTTAGGATGTATGCAAGTTTTAGTCAAATGGACCTACACTACAGTTACAGTGGAGGCAAAACCATTCATTTTTACTGAGGCATGTTTCACTGCGACCAGAGTCAACCCCATTCCCATATAGAATTTTAAGCAAACTTTCAGGTTGCTTGAGAAGATGTTCCATTTGCAGGGAGGGAGTGGGGTGGGTGGGGAGAGTCTTTATGGATGTTGTTTTCCTCGGGGACACTGAAATAATACTGAAGCTAGGACTTCGAATCATAGACCTGATGCTAGATTTTTAGAAGGCACACATGACAGAAACAGGAGTGCTCGGCAAATGTTTCAGGTTTCTCAGCTTTCCAGCACTTGTGCAGTTAAGCAGATTCATATGTAACCCGTTCTGAGCGAACGTGCTGTGTATTGCTTCCAGGCTAAAGCACAGAAGAGCCATGTGAATTCTCCAGGCTTCTCTCTTCCCCCGTAGCAGTGACAGGTTGGATTACAGACTTCACTCCATTTGGATTCCTGAGAGACCACATAGGGCACACCCCCGCCTAACTGTGTTGGCTATGCAGCGTGGAAAGGCAGCAAGCACTTGTGCAAAGGCCCTGGCGCTTAGAGGTTAATTTGTAATGTAGTGTATCTAGCCTGTCCTAATTAATGATAAAATTAGTACCAGTGGTGGGATGTGGTCCCTGAAAAACTAAAAATGATAAAGGCAAGGCCCACTAAGCAAAGGGGCTGGAGTTAATAGGCATCCTTGCTTTGCAATGGCCAGACATTTGATAAAACTGTGCTCTGCGGTAACTTGCAAGGGAGATGGTACAGCGGATGAACGATACCTCTGGGGGAATGGCGGTGGAAAACAAAATGATTGTAGTGTGTATTTGTGGTTATTTTCTGCATTTGCCTTGGGATTCCAGAAAGAAAGAGAGAAACCCACAAAAGAGCTGGCTGGTTGCAAAGAGAAAGAGAAGCAAATAGAAAAATTCCAGAAATGCTTGACCTGCCAATATTGAGAAAGACAATTTTGAATGACAATTCCAACCTTTAGGAAAGATTAGTTGAAGGCCGTGACCTTCAAAACAGCTGTCACAATCCTTCAATGGATTAATGTACCACAGGAGAAATATCAGATTAAGGATATGATATTCAGAAAAGCTTATCAATTGATTAATTATTTCAGGGCAAAGCTCATATTAAGCAAGTCCCTTCTACCTTCTGTTTCAGGCAAACTCGGCGTACCCACCTTTAACTGTCAGGAGACAGCAGTTTTGGTGTCAAGAAGATAAAGAAATGTAACAAATGTGAGGACCAAGTTTCTAAAAAGGCCTGTATGTATCGGGGACGGCGGTATTCCTTGTACCTGCAAATGACAGGAAACAAACAAATATGAAGTCTACTACATCTCTGAGTGACAGGCTTGGGCTAGCACATCTGGGGCCACAACCTTCTAATGGATAAGGACTACAGTACCTCAACAGTCATTTTTGTATGTGGTACAGAGGATAAGGGACCACAGAGAACCTCCCAGAACGGTGCACAGGGATCATGGAAAACAATGAATCAGAGTACTTAACCAGAAAGCACAATCAGAGCCAAATTAAAAATTCCTCCCTATCCTTGGGGGTGCTGTTCTTGACAACATTGGCCCAGCGGTGTTGCAGCACAGACCTGACTGCTGCATTGCATGACTCCAACTTTAATCCCTCACCTTGGTTATCTGGCACCTTGTATCAGATGTGTGCTTCAGGGCACAGCATCTGTGGATTTCCTGTCTATGTAACTAACAGGAACCTAGACAATGAAGAATGACCACTCAATTTGATGCCAAGGCTATTATGCATTGCTAGAAACCCCGATGTTTGAGTTCTTTATATTGGAAGGAGAGAAGCATGTTCTAGGTGTGGGAAGAAGAAAGTAGAGAGATTTTTGACTACCCGAAAAATAAGCTGTCATATGACTAATTATGTATTAAAGAATATAATACAAAGCTTAAGAGTTTCCAGTACTCTTCCTCTGCTGCAGTGACCAGTGGCACATCCAGTGGTGGAAATTTCCATCAGCTAGTATCCCTGAGGGAGCCTCTACGCCCATATAACTGCTTTGCCTAAGTAATATGGAAAAGATTCATGGAGTTAAACCAAGATTTGGGGGTTAATTTATTACCATCACATAATCTAACTTAACCTGACTAATACAACAAGATATGTGGAATATTATTTCTAATGAACAGAAAAGAGTGAAAATAAAACCAGCGAGTTTCAATAGTAGAGTGAGTTCATTGCTAGTGAAAAGGATATGGGAACGGGCCTCCAATGTGGAATCCAGTAGACCCAATTTGAATCTGTTCCCTTTTATCTCAATAATTCTATGACCTTGGACTTGTTATTTAAACTCTTTAGGACTAATATCCTCACATGTAAAGTGGGGGTAATGAAACCTGTCTCAGGTTGTTATAAGGATTAAATACATATTTTTATACAAAGGAATCAATGCAATGACTACACAAATGCCAGCTACTTTTCCTCTTTACTCCTTCCCCCACCAGCCCTACCGTTCCTTACTGGATGAACATGGTAAAAAAAATTCATTAAATGAGGCATAGGAATGCCTCCAAAAATTCAATTGCATTTCAGAGAAAGGTCAGAAAGATAACACAAATTCTTGAAGCGACTGGGCATAAAACTGTTGAATTGGTGTCAAATTCTAGTGAACTTGAAAGCTCATAACTTTAAAGCAAATTATAAAACAAAACAAAATGAAAGGAAAGAAAACAAACAAATAAAAGCCCCAAGCAGGTCAAACAGAAAGATGCAGTGGCTAGAAAATTGAGATTCAGCCATGGGTGTGTCAGTATCTACCCTAGAATGAGAGAAGCATTATGTCTCTGACATCAGATTGCTTCGCCTGAATCCCAGTCCGTCCACTAGTTTCGGAGCAAGTATCTGAACATCTCTGATACTCAGTTTCCTGTGTGTAAAATGGGAAGGATGATAGTTTCTTCTTCATAGGTTGCATGTGTCCATCATACTGCCTGGTAAGTGTGACCACCTACCACCATCATCATTACCATGGTTGGATATGGGGTCAATGCAAAGGGGGTTCTTGAAAGTCGGAAGAACTGGGATGAAATTAGTAGGCTGAGAATGTGAATCTGTTAGTTTTATTTCAGAAGGTTTGTAAGCACTCTAAGCTACTTTTCTGATCCCTCGGTGTGGAGGCCAAGAAAAACAAGGCTGTACCCACCTCAAGTCTAGCCCTAACATCACCCTGCCCTCCATAAAACTGAAGGAGGCTGAGGTTGAGGTGGAAGAAAATGGAAACAAAGTTAAACCTAAATCTCACTAACAAGAACACTTGATAGGAGAAATGTGACATGCTACCAGGAAACTCCCAATTGTCATCATGTTAGTGCCTCATCAGAGGGAGAAACGGCCTTGATTTGATAATAACCAGGACTCCAATATCCTGACAGTCTTTTTTACCCTGATAGACCTTCTGAACATCCCCTTTGTCCTCACCTACTGCTGAGCCAGCAGTCGTGGCCCAATTAACTACTGCTGAGTCCACCCCCACTCTGCCTTTAAAAACTCTGACTGTAATCCGGTTAGGGGTCCAAGTCCCTACTCTGCTGTGTTGGGTATACTTGGGCCCAAGCTTAAGCATGTCACCTCGGAGTCCAAGTCCCTACTCCACTGTGTTGGGTATACTTGGGCCCAAGCTTAAGCTTGTCAAACAAACCCTCATGTGATTGCATTGGTGTTGGCTCCTTGGTGGTCTCTTGGACACGAAAACTTGGGCATAACACTCGGTACATGCTCAACAAGCAGATACACTTTCAATTTTCATTCTTAGAAGAAGAAATTACCAAGTTAAAAACATGGAAACTGGAAGTTGAATGCTGACTTTGCTAAGGTTTAGAGAAATCTTTCAATAAAGGTAATGTTCTGAGACAGCTACTATGGCTAATCATAAATGATTGTTATTTATTAAACATATCTCTCATTTGTTGTGCAAGTATTTCACTGATCACCTAAGTCATTTTATCTTAATCCAGTGGGTGAACACTGTGTCATGTGCTAGGGATACATCTGTAAAACAGCAGATTCTAATCTTGGCCTTCTGGCAGTTCATAACCAAAATCTCTAGAACAAATGAATCACTTTGGTTTGCCTGTATCTATTACTGTTCTTATCACCTTGCTCTGCCCTAATTTCTTTGACCCCCCACAATAGCAATAGCTATCTCTCACTTGAGGGCAGTGAAAATGGCTTACTTATCTTGATAACAAGTGCTAAAAATAGTTTCTTATTTGATTAAAACTTGCTGAATGAATTAATGAATGAAATTAAATTAGCCTCAGAATAGCCTATGTATTTTTATCCCCAATTTTATATATAAATATACGACTTGTTTTAACCTTTGACTGATGAGTTCTGAGATTGGGCTGAGATTTGCATATATAATGCTTTTAAAACTTAAATTAAATAATGTTTGATTTCCTTAGTCTGAAATAGATTCAATTTTACTTTTTTATATTATGTTTCTTGATTTTATGCAGGTGCAGGAAGTCAGGTTGTCTTTCTGACTTAGAGTCAAATGATTTTGCAAATTCTGTGTTGCAAATAATGTAAGCAAGGTAAGGAAAACCTACTCTGAACATTCATTTTCACTTTTAAATTAAATTGCAAAACATTGGCCTTGCCCAGATACATTAAGAATTTTTTCTCTTGAATATGTATTGCATTCAACAAATAGGCATGGGTGCTGTCTGTATAAACATCCCTTCCCCCGAGGCACCATAACCAACCACTATGAGGACAAGAGCTGGGTTGGGTTGGAGTGGGATTTAGGTTCTACAGAGAGATAGCTGAGAGAAACTCCTGTCAAGGGCAATTGGAGGAAGTAAGTGTGGATATTAAATTCCAAGATTTGGAATAGGAGATCAACACTGGCTTCTTCTTTTTTTTTTTTTTAAGATTTTATTTATTTATTTGACAGAGATCACAAGTAGACAGAGAGAGAGAGAGGAGGAAGCAGGCTCCCTGCTAAGCAGAGAGCCCAAAGTGGGGCTTGATCCCAGGACCCTGGGATCATGACCCAAACCAAAGGCAGAGGCTTTAACCCACTGAGCACCCAGGTGCCCCCAACATTGGCTTCTTGAGGCCAAGAGATGAGTGTACCAGCAAAGATCTCATCACAATATAGAGACCCAGGTTCTTAATCTAGCTCAACCATGTATAACCCATATTATTTGTATTTATTTTTTAAAGATTTTGTTTATTTGAAATAAAGCAAGAGAGAGAGAGAGCATGTGCAGGGGCAGGACAGAGGGAGAGGGAGAACCAGGCTCTCCACTGTGCAGGGAGACCAATGAGGGGCTTGATCCCAGGACCCTGGGATCATGACCCCTGCTGAAGGCAGATGCTTAACGGACTGAGCCACCTATGTGCCCCATATAATCCATATTATATTTAAGAAATTATTTAGCCACCCTGAGAACCAGTATTTGAACCTTAGTGAATTCATTAGGGTAGAGGTTCCCTGGCAGTCCATCAACTGTACTCTTTGGTGACTTAATATATTCCTTCTCTGAACACCCCATAGATGATATTTTTATTATGGCTCTGTTTTCATATTGCATTTCTAAATGAAACATTTAAAAGCAGCACTGATATGTACAACTAGAAAGAATGTGAAATGGCATGTCCTTCCCAGAAAATAATTCGCCAATAGGTTAAAAAAAGAAAAAAAAAAGTTAAAGTGTGAATTCTACTTGTAGGAGTGTGACCTAATAACAGTTGTGATCAAGGATTTATACACCAGCCTTTTTATTACAGCATTAGTTATAATGTGATAAGGCAGATATAATTTAAATTTTAAATAGAAGAACAGTACAGGTAAATGAAAGCATGTTATGCAGACATCAAAAATTATAGTTAAACAGAATATTTGAAGACATGTGGAAATAACTGTCATAGAGTATTACAAGAAAATAGGTATTTTAAGTATTTTAATTCAAGTTCTATTCACTTTAAATGCATATGCATATGCACTTTAATATGTAATATTAAAGAAAGAAATACACCAAAATATCAATGTGTGTTCCTGTTATGGGCTAAACTGTATCCTCCTAAAATTCATGTGTTGAAGTTTTAAATGCTAGTACCTTAGAATGTAATTGTATTTGAAGATAAGTTCTTTAAAGAGGTCGAGTTAACTGAGGTCATCAGAATGGGCCCTATCCAGTATGACAGGTGTCCTTACAAGAGGAAGAGAAGCACAGACACACAAAGAAGAACGACCATGTGAAGGCACAGGAAGAAGGTCATGTCATCTTCAAGTCAAGGAGAGAGGCCTCAAAGGAAACCAACTCTGCTAATGCCTTAATCTTGGGCTTCCAGCTCCTAGCACTGTAAGAAAATAGATTCCTGTTGTTTAAGTCACCTAGACCGTGGTACTTTGGTATGGCCGCCCTAGCTATCTAATACGGTTCTTCTGGGAGGTAGACTTTTAAGTATTTTTTATTTCCTTTTTTATATGTGTTTATGTAGTCTCCAGCATTTCTACCATGAGGCTAAGCCCTGAGTACAGACACTGTTTCCTTAGAGATAGGTATATTTTTTCCTCTTTCTTCTTGCTGAGTAAGCAGGTCCAGATCCCACAATTGTAAGTTGATCAATGTGTGTCTCCACAACTTGCTTGAGAGCCCTTGGAGGGCAAAGACTTTGTTCGAATAAACTTTGTAATACCTCTACCTATTGTTGCAATTGGCACATATTAGACCTTGCCGCCCACCCCCTAATGTGTGTGGAGTGATATTTAGGTGACACTGATTTATAATGTGTTTGGTCTGCACTCTACTATTATAGAACAGTTTACTCTGTAGCTATATGGTGAACATTCTGAGTTTTGCATCACTTCTGCAAAAGCATCATTTATGGATGCTAAGTTGAGACTTCCCTTCAACATAAGGAAAAATTCAACCTGCTGTTCTTTTGGCTTCTTACTAGTGCTGCCTAGTTTTCACTCGAACTTTCCATCAGCAACCCCTTTCCTCCCATACCTCTTTACATTCTTTTTTCCGCCACTACCACTTAGTTCCACACACAAGCACACATGTTTTTGTCCAAAGGATGGGTCAAAGATACTTTGAGCTCAATAAAAAGCATTTCATATAAAACAATAAAAAGCATTTCATGTAAAAGAATACTGATCTAAACCGTAGACTAGAATAGAGTTTAGGGAAAGTAGAAGATCAAAAAAATAGGTTTCCTTGTCTATTTGGAGAGAGGGGAGGGGAGCTGGAAAAGAGTAAGAAATCAAGTATGAGAGCAGGCATCAATAAATAGTTCCTGCCTCATTTTAGTCACTTGGCAGAAGTAAATTTGTCTATTTTTCTGAAAAGGGCAGGAATCCCTTGGAGGTTTGGAATCAAGGCTAACCCTCTTCTTATCCACTGAATTTTTCCTTGAAAATGTCATTATTTTAAGACACTGATACATCTTTCTAGCTACTTTTAAGCACCTACTAAATCAGGGTATTTTGCTTGTATAATATTCCTAATCCAGAAATCATCCCTGAAAATAGTAGTATCAATATTAGACAAACTGATTTCAAAAGGTTAACTAGCTTACCTAAGGTCACAGGAAAATGTCTTTAGGGTAAGCAGTCATCTTAGATGAAATTTCTAGGATCCTTGCAAGAATAGGTTCCCAAGAAGAAGAAAACCTATTTATTGCAGATCTAACATGACATTTATTTTGCATACGTAGTCTTGTTCGATATGCCTGGTATTGCTAACAGGTAGAAATTAGTATTGCTCTCTTACATGGCAGAAAAGATGGGAAAATCTGCCAATGAGCACAATTTTAACTAATAGAGCTGAAATTTGAGTCCATTTTCATCTGATTTGGATGAAATCTAAATAGAGACTTTTCAGAAATCATTAAGAGAGTGCCCTCAAGTAGAAAAAGTATGAGGAGTATAATACACTCTACACTATTACTGTCTCCAATTCAATGAATTTCTCTTGACTCATAGAGATAAGAGACAGTTCCATATCTCCAGCATGGGAGTAAAGCTAACGCACATTTTATTTTTAACAAGTTGTGCTGCTCTGCTTTTAAACACCAGCAAAAAAAGAGACTTAAGCTCAGGTCATATATGAATAACATTTTCTCTGTTGCTGAGCAAGTAAGAATTTGACATTCACTGTTATCTAGGTTATACTTTGTCTATTACTGATCAGTCTAATATAGTAGCCACTGGCATGTGTGGCTATTAAAATTAATTTAAACTAAATGAAGTTAAAAACTCAGTTTCTTAGATGCACCAGTCGCAGTTCACATCCTGAAGAGCCAGAAGTGGACAGTGCAGGTGCAAAACCTTTCCATCATTGCCAAAATTTCTGTTGGAGAACATTAGTTGATATTAAAAACTTGCAGAGGGTTACAGTGTCTTCTTTGCCGATAGAATATATACTACAAACAGCTGTTGTGTCAAACAAATGTCCTTGAGATCTTGCTTACTAACCTCCTCTATTCAGAAGGGATCATTTTTCAAGCTAAGTGTCAAGACCAAATGGTAGATGAATGAATTATGAGAAGGAACCCAAGCAAAAATCATGGATTGAGATACCCATATTCATCTACATTTCATAAAAATCACAATCAGTGACCTATTAAGGCACTAAGAGATGAAAATTGGAGAACTTGCATAGCTTTCATTGGTTTGTGCATTTATTCTTATAAGTAACAGTCATTCAGCTTCTGCTGCAGATGTGGGTATTATAGAATTTATAACCAAATACCCTCAAAGATTTCAGAATTAGTGGCAGGGGCAGAAATAGACCATTTTATCTGAAACTCAATGGGCTAATTGCCACTGTTTGGAACAGAAGTATTTTGTTCATAGCATATGTTTTTCTGGGAGCTTGATTCAGGCTTACTCTAGAAAATGAAGGAGAGGGAAGACAGAGCTGCTGGACAGAGCTGCCGGAGTGAATGCTGTCGTGGGAAAAGGGTGGTTGTGCCGGTCATTCTTAGCTTGCCACCCCAAATCTGTTGTCCATGAATTTCTGTCTTACTCTTTGCAAAAAGGGAGGCTGACCCTAATGGATGTATCACCTACACCCCTTGCTGACCAGTTTTCAGTTGAGTTTGACCAATAGAAGTTACCTGTCAGATATCAGAGGTCTGGAGTGGAGAGAGCTTAGGTTATTTCCTTCTCTTTCCATGGGAGGAGCTGGAACTCTCAAAGGTTACAACTCCTAGGTCTAACTCTTAGCTGGGGATTCATAACCACAATCTCCTCTCCTGTCCCTTCAGCTGTGGAGCTTCGCCAAGCTCTCAGCTCAACAGTGATTTTTTTCCTTCCTTCACACTACTCACATTAACTAGAAGGAGTCCCTTCATTAAAGTGTCTCCACTTGAAACATCTGGGTTTAATTCCATGTCCATCTGCGAGCCTGATTTAATACCATGAAAGAAGAGAAGCCTGATAGCTGAGAGCCAGAGAATGAGGACTTCTGAAGGAAGGCATGTTTGAGGAGGATTTTAAAAAGCTGGACTGAACACAGTATACCAATGCCTTTGGAGTTCGAGGAATTATTTGAGGAACTTTGAAGAGTTTACAAAATCTGTGTCCTACTTCCCATTTCCCTGCCCTCCATTCCCACTCCCTAAAGATTACCTTAGTGAGTAATTTCTGGGTAACCTTCTAAATGTTCTGCACTGCATGCTCAAACATATGGTCTGAGCGCCCAGCTGCACTCAAGCACACTGTAGGAAAATAAATTCTTGTCCTACTTGTCAGAGAGGAGCATGGTAGACACCATCATAACTTTTCCTCCTTTGACTGCACACTAGAGGTTCTCAAAGTGTGATGCCATGACCAGCAACAGCAGTGGCAGGAGCTGAGAACTAGTTAAAACTACAGATTCTCAAGACTTCTCCAGTAGAATTCTCCAGAATTCTGGAGGTGGAGTTCAAACTCTAGATTTGTAAACAACAAGAAGAAGAAAACCAGAAAACAAACAAAAAACAAAACTTTAGATCTGAAATGAGCCCTTCCGGTTGCACATTTCAGTTTGAGAACCAATGAAATACACAGTTCTGAATACCCATCTTCCTCACCCATCCGACACCCATTACTGCTTCACACAGAGCTGGGTGGTCCTCCTGAACTTAGTCTCCAACACTGTCAACTGCTCAGAACAAGCATTCTGTGCCAATGTGAGTTTTGAAGTCATGATGTTTTACTTTCTTCTTTTTTTTTTAAATTTTTTTTTAAAGATTTTATTTATTTATTTGACAGAGAGAGATCACAAGTAGGCAGAGAGGCAGGCAGAGAGAGAGAGGAGGAAGCAGGATCCCTGCTGAGCAGAGAGCCAGATGCGAGACTCGATCCCAGGACCCTGAGATCATGACCCAAGCCGAAGGCAGCGGCTTAACCCACTGAGCCACCCAGGAGCCCCTGTTTTACTTTCTTCTTGAAAGTGAAAGCCTGTGCAGTATTTCCTTCCTCCTTGCCTTTCTCCATGACTCATACAATTTAGCTTCATTCATCTCCAGAAGCCCAAGACTTACTGGTTACCACATCTTAACCCTATATCACTATAATTTTCTTAACCCTATTATCACTACAATCGTATTCAATCTTCCAGTCCTCTTAAAGTATTCCAAAAAATGTTGGCCTAAATTCAACAACCTTTCCTATGTTCTCAACCACCTCTCAGAATGACTCTTAAAGATAATATAGATGTTTCCCACAGTTCTTATGAGTCAAAGCTGATTTTCATTTCATACCACACATACCTCATGGCATATAGTTTCTTCAGTTTGCTGTTTTCAGGCTATATATTTTTCTGTCTCTGCCAAAACTCACAGTTGTTGGCGGTAACAGCATTTGATAGCTTCCCTTTTGCTTCTGTCTAGTAACCTTTTTAATTTATAGGTTTAGTATTTGGCTCATTGCCTAGGTCTCTGTCACTAATCCCTTTCCAACTTCAGTGACTGCAAGATCCAAACAGATTATTTGTCAAGCCCTTGGGAGCTAGCCCTAGACTTCCTTAGTTCTGCTCTTCTTTTTCTCTACCCCACTTCAACCAGAAACTCCTATAAGCTCAGGTGTGATCTTTTTATCCATAGTGACTACATTCAAATGATAAATTATAAGCATGCTCATGTATAGCTACGAGCTCCCATCCTCCTAGAGGGCAATTATGATAGTTGTTCTAGTCTGCCAGTTGTGTGGAGCGAAGACTAATGAGGGATATGATTTTTGCTGGAGCCTAGAAGCATGGAAATTAAAGGAGTGTACAAAGTTGTGATTGAGGTGGGGCAGGACACCAGAAAAGAAAATCTACGTGAGTCACTGAAATAGGTGCTCCAGAGTAGGCATTAGGGTTTGGGATTAGGAAATCAGCAATCCAAAATGATACAAGAAAGAAGTAATAGATCTGGTGGGCAAATGGGGAGATTCATAGTAGTGGCAAATAATCATCCAGAGGTCATTATCTCAGCTGGTTTCCATGGAGGATTTGTTTTTTTTTTCCCAAGAGTCATGTGTTGAGCAAATGCTACCAGGGTTATTCCAAAGGTCAAATGCAAGCATGTCATGGATGCGGAGCAGCTTTCCAATGTCAGTTGTTACTACTGTTTTTGACTTAATGATCCATCTCGACGTTATAGGAAGTACTGATACTGTGGGGTCCCTCTTTCTCTTTAAACCCAGCAAATGTTTCTTTCCTTGTTTCTTCAGTGGTTAAGAGAATTATGCAGAAGCTGGCTGGGGTTGGTTAATTATTCAAATGTGCTTATTATACAAAAGCAGCATATTTGTTCTGTCCCTATTTGTGCATATATATTTATTTTTTATGAACCTTATTTCCCGTCAGTGAAGATAAGAGAATAGAATTAGCACATCTGTCCCATTTGTTGTGACAAAAGATGAACTTAAGATCTGTATGCTGATTTAGGGAAGCATATTCCTAGGAGTTCATGGTGAGTCTGATGGAATAAAATTTCAGTAATAAATACAAGTGGTGGGAATCTGCATTAAAAAGCAATGCTAAAACCAAATGATATGAAAGACTGTTCTGGAAGCTTTTTAAAGAGAATTTGAACAGAAATAGAGCTATCTCTAGAGAGATGAAGCATGGGGACAAATCATTTGTGGAAAGGGGGTGGGAAGAATTAGGACAAGGAGGCGCCTTCTCCCTGCCACTTTCCAAATTGGTGAATGCCAGCGCCTTGAAGAAGCATGAGAACAATGTCGACGAAAACAGGAAGGAGGGGAAAGCTACAAAATGTATGCACTGCTTGATAGGCAAGAATTTTGTGTAACTGTGGAGACAAAAGGAGAGGAGACATGCCTAAATGTGTTGGAGCTAATTATATTTGTTAATTGCATTTTCTTCTATTGATGCTCTCTCACCCGAGTCACAGCAGTGCCTAAGGACAGACACCGCTGTTGCTTTTTTGAGGCAGCCAGAGGAGGAGTGTCCAGAGCACATGCTGGATTCCCTGCCAACATACAGAGAATGCATCTTCCTTGGAAGGCAGGTCTGCTTGCCATATACCCCAAATTCCTCCTTGTAAGCTATAATTAGGAACAGGAGGGAGGATACCCTTTGAGACATTTGTCAACATAGCTGTTATGGATTGTTCCTGTGTGTGTGACATACACTAGACTGACAATATGGATTTAGGTAGGACACAAACAAACAGTATTGGTTTTAACATCTGGACATTCCAAGTTTGCTTTCATCTATTTATGGCAACTGATCCTAGTCTTCCATTTTCTGTACCAATATAAATACCGTTATTATTAAAGTCAATGTATTTATAGGAAGAATATGAACTACTTATTTTTAAAAAAATTACCTATTTAGTATTGAGCCAGCCAGCAGATAGGCAAAATTTGTGAAGGTGGCTCTCAAGGGACTGACATTTGGGAATCACTGTAAGAAAACATGATGGAGAAGAGAGGAGACATGACAGAGAATCGCAAGTTTTGGATACTTACCTTTGCTAATAATTATCTGTGCTTTTGGGAGAAGTGATTTAATCTTGCTTAACCTCATTTTTAATATTGATAATAATTCCCAACTTAGTTACCTTACAGCCCCCCCCTTTGGTAAAGATTCATTGGAATAAGAGTGTATTTGATAGTCTCTAAAAAAAAAATATCCAATGTTACAATGGGGAATTATTGTGCATACACCTTAAGAGGGCCTCTGCTGAGTCATGCTCTTATAAGTCTTCTCATCTGAGTGTGACCACAACCTCTCTAACAATAGAATATAAAGGTCAAAGGTGATGGGATATTACTCCCTTGATTAAGTTTGGTTACATAAGTCTTATAAGACTGTTGGTGTTGAAGAAGCAAACATCCCTATTGTGAATGGCCTATGGAAAAGGCCATGTGGCAAACTGTGGGCAGTATCTAGGACTGAGGTGGCCTCCAGCTGACAGCCAGTAAGAAACTGGGGCCTTGGGATGGTCAGCCACAAGGAACTGAATTCTGCTAACAACCTAAATGAGTTTGGGAGCAGATTCTTTCTTTGGAGAATTAATCACCCAGATGAGAACACGGTCTGGCCAACACCCTGATTACACCTTAAGTCCCTAGAAAATTAAAGAAAAAAAAAAAAATTCTCGAGTTGTACTAGCCACATTCCAAGCTCAGACCGTGCAGGTACAGAATTTGTTCAACATTATACAAAGTTCTATTGGTCAAGGCTTCTCTGGAGCTCCCTTAAGGAACAGGCTGGGTTTGAGACTTCCCCTACAAGTGAACCCTGGTTTGGCCTTTATTGCGGTCTCCTTGGCACATTTACTTCATCATAACACTTTTGCATGTGAACCCTTGTTTTAGAGGAATTCCAGCTAAAACTCTAGAGAAATCCACTGGAAGAAATTTCAGTTCTTTTTATCTCGATCTCTGAATGCTAACTGCCAAAACTGACTTTCATTACTACTGATGTTTTAAATCTTCATTCCTTCATGGTATTCCCCCTTGATTGTTAAATGTGGAACTATTGACTACTGCATATACAGCTTACAAAGCACTTTCCTTAGCATTATTTTGAAGGAAAAATATTTATAATTTTAGCACATTTATGCTGATTCATAGCAAGTGATCAATAACAAATAGCTATTGAGATCCTGATTTTAAGGGTTAGAGAATTAAACCCCCAAAATGGCTGTAACAGTTCTAAGACCATATCTCAGACAAGTGGCACAACTGGAATTCATGGCTGGCTCTTTGGACCAAGAACTCAAGGCTTCTTCTATACAGTGCATTCAAGGAGTATACTAAATCTAACACCCTAGGACAACATAGTATGTGTGTCTTTTTTTGTTTTTTGTTTTTTTTAAGATTTTATTTATTTATTTGACAGACAGAAAGGTAGGCAGAGAGAGAAGGTGGGCGGGGAGTGAGCAGAGAGCCTGGGGCAGGGCTCTATCCCAAGACCCTGATGAGATCATGACCTGAGCTGAAGGCAGAGGTTCAACGCACTGAGCCACCCAGGAGCCCCCACAAAGTTTGTTCTTTGAAGGGAGACTGTGTACTGAAAATATGAGAAGTAGGTGGTTTCGAGAGGACTATGGTTTAAATTGGGAAGTAAGCCCTCACATGCTTTCCTTTAAATTATCTATGCTTGGGGTGCCTGGGTGGCTCAGTGGGTTAAAGTCTCTGCCTTCGGCTCAGGTCATGATCTCAGGGTCCTGGGATTGAGCCCGGCATCGGGCTCTCTGCTCAGCAGGGAGCCTGCTTCCCTCCTCTCTCTCTGCCTCCCTCTCTGCCTACTTGTGATCTCTCTCTCTATGTCAAATAAATAAAATCTTAAAAAAAAAATCTATGCTTGTTTAGTGCCCTGATGTTTTACGTCTGCTTCAACTATGTAGTTAGTCTGATCAATTTCTCTACCATGCATTCCCAAAGTGAGCTAATAGGTCAAATACACTCAGCTGCTATCTTCTTCCTCCTCCTCCTCTTCCTCCTCCTCCTCCTCACCATGAGCAGCAATAACATCATCATCATCATCACCCATTTATTAAGCCAGGCAATCTGCTAAGATTTTCACTAATTTATTCAGTACTCATAATAAGCCTAGGAGCTGGTGCCGTTATTATTAGGCTCATTTTGTAAATGAGCAGAATGAGGCAAATGTCAAAGACCTATAGTAATTACACAGGGTACAACTATTTCCTTCCCACCATGATTCCCATTCAACGCAGTTATCCTGGCTAGGCGGGGAATAATGATTCTTAACCAGTCCTCCTTGGGCTGCTTTCAGTCTGTGTCCTTTCTCCCCAGTAATATTGTCAGTAGCAGCAGAGGAAATAAAGTAGGTTACTGAGAATAATGCCAATGTCTTTTCTCGCAGATTTTCTGCCTTATGCTAACCTGGAAAGTAAATATCAACAGATTTCGGTTCCATTACTTAAAAAACCAATAGGTATCATTTCCTTTGCATCATTACCAAAGAGCTGTTATTATTGTTTGAAAATAGGGCTAATTAATGCAATACGGCACTGTGATTAGATCCTTCGTGTCCTAGAAATTGGCCAGACACTGCGGATTTATCCAAGAGAAAGTTCTTCATGGCACCAGGAGAATAATGAGTCTCATTCCCTCCTAGCCTGAGCCCCATCTGAACTAGTGACCCAGGGGTGGAGAGCTCAGAGGCCCATTACCATCCCCCAGAGCCATCTACTGTGTCAAGGGTGTTGATGGATCCAGCTTAATGCCACTCAGATATTATCTCTGAATCTTAAGCAAAAGAAAACTGCAGCTACAAGGCAGGTATAAAAGTCTCTTGCTGAGATTTGTAGAAGATGTTGTCATTTTAATTAACATTTCCAAACAATAATCATCATTATTTAGTGCTCTAAAGCCAGCCACACACCAAATGCTAGATTTCTGAGTATTTTAAAGCAGAAAAATGGTCTTCTGGGAAATGGAGAGAAAATTTGGTTTTCTCTGTTTCTAGATTGAGAGTGTCCGATCCAAGCGTTCTTTTCCTCGTTTTTAAATAAAAACTGTGTGACTTATTCTGAGGTCATTCTTCCTTTGCTAATTTGCCCCCTGACATGTAGTACCTTTGTGAAAATTCTTGCAATGGATTAAAATTGTATTTTTTTAAAATGAGCTTGAGATCTTGAGCTTTATGAGCTGCAAAAATACAAGGTAATTGGAAGTGCTTTGGAACTTGGAACGCAAAGGAATAAAACCAATTTCTACAAGAGATTAAATGTTCTTCTCATGCAAAAGAATGCAGGGACCATCCCACCACTTCCCTTCATCTGTCTTCCCATCCTGAAGTCTCTGAACCACTGATTTATCTCACAGATTGATCCCTTTATCCCCTGCTGTCTCCCAAACAGAAACAATGCTTAGTCATAGAAGGCAAAGTGCTCTGATCCTGATTCTAGCTCTTCACAGCTGGTGTTTCTCTTGAACCTGGGTTCCTTTACTTTCCTTTCTTTCTTTCTTTTTTTTTTCTTTTCTTTTTTTCTTTCTTTTTTTTTTTAATTTTATTTTATTATTTTTTTTATCTGTGTTGCTTGACCCTCCCTGCTCAGCGACAGACCTCAATAGCTGTCCATCTCCAGGCTCAATTCCACTGAGCCCATAAACTCATTCTGACTCAGGCAGAGCAATTTTGGATTAGCTGATGGGTCAAAATAGTAATAGAAGCTAACATTTATTCTTTTCTTGATATGTGCCAGGCAATACTCTATATCATTCATTTAATCCTTTCAACAACCCTATGAAGCACTTACTATTGCTATTCTGATTTTACAGAGGAGGAGACTGAGGCACAGAGAGGTTAGGCAACTTGCCCAAAGTAAATAACAGATTCAGGATCTGAACCCAGACAGTCTGGCTGCACATCTGAGCCTCTGAACCATTTTTCTCTATTCCTTGTCCCTTTAGCCAGGAGCACATGGATTTAGGCAAGGTTCCAGTTTGCCTTGATCACTCTCCTGCCCAGGTCTTAGCATTTCTTTACTTAAAACCTCTGGGTGAAACCAACTTTACTATTGGTGTTTTACTTTGTCCTCCAGCTCTTCATTGGAACTAGGGGTCTTGCCTCTGGTCCTGCATCTCAGCCACTTGATAGTTCTTTAGAACCTCTTTCTGGTTCTCATTGGTCCTTCAGGCAAGGGGATTCCAGAGTCGTCCAACTGTTTCTCAGTGGCTGACCTGGATCTCCTTCTAAACAGTTGACACCTTGCCTCTTTGTATTTAATTTGGCAGTATTTCCCTTGAATTACCCACTTTACTTCATTTCTTCTATCTTCACAGGCTTGTCTGGGCCACCATTTTCTCTTTTCAGATGAATGCAACAGATTCTCCATGGGGCTCCCAGCTTAAAGCCTTGGCCTCTCCAACCCGTTTTCCATGCTCATCCAGGGAAAGCTATTGACTATGAAAACCTGGTCATTTTCATGATTAACATCTTCACAGCTACCCATTACTCTTCATATCAAGCCCTAACTCTCTGATGCAGCTTATGAGGTTTTGCCTGAAAGGACTTCACCTTTACCTGGTGCTGGTCCCTCTGTGCACTCTTTCCATTCGCCATGCTTTCTCCTACTATAGGAGTTTTGCACAAATGCCTTCTACCTTGGAGTGATCTTCCTCTTGTCTCCACATAAATCACCAACTCATCTTCAGGCCTCTGCTTACAGTTCTCCCCTGCTCTTGAAGATCAGATCAAGCCTCAAACTCTCCTAGCACCTCCCTTCTGGGTGCTTAGGATACACTGTGTATACTATGTATCTGGGTGCCAGATACTTATCAGTTGTAATTTGTTACCACGTGATAGGACCCAGCAGCATGAAGGCCAGATTTGTCTTGTTCATAGCTATGTTCCCCAGCATGTACAGAGCACTATGTTCCCATCATGAGGGAACAGAAGGCTGGCTGAGGACACAGCAAAGGGCTGACACCTTGCAATCTTCCCCCACTCCCATTCCTCGGTGGGATATAGGTGACATTCTTTAGGAATCTTTTAACTAGCTTAATGTTAATGGCTTGCTAAAAGGGAAAAACAACCTTGAAGCTGGCAAGGACTCTGGTATCTGGTATCTTGTAGATCCTCTTTAGCATATGAAAGTTCTATTGAAACCTCCCTTTTCCTTACTTCCCCCACCCCCATGGTACCTAACCTGCTACCCCTCACAACCCCTAGGCAGCAGCTCTTTCTGCCAACCAGTCCTTTCCTGGTGCTTTAATGAATCACCATTGTGCACCAAAAATGTCTCAAGAATTCTTCCTTGGTCACGGACTCCGAACCTCACCCCCGAACCTCAACCATATTCTAGAACTTCATCACCCACAGCATATATTAGGTAATGAATGAATAAAGTAATGAATAAATTGCCGCATGGAACTTCCAGCTGTTAGCCCATCCGGAGGCTTCCTAAAACATAACATTTATGGGGCACCTACTGTATGTTAAGCCTTTTCATGGACTTAAATAATTTATTATCCCATTCTGTAGTCACAACAACCTTATTAACCTCATTTTACAGATAAGTAAACTAAGACTTTTAACTGATAGACCAAATCTTTATGTATATATTATATAATCTATGTATGCATGTATATATGTATATATACATACACAATACACAAAGATGTTTGTATGTATATATTTACTTTCTATATACATATGCACACACATATATATATACACACATACACACATGCACACACACACACACACAAGAGGGAGAGAGAGCCAGTGGTGGGAGGGAGAGAGAGAGAGATATGGGATACGTATTATCAGAAATGTAGGCCCTACAAACAGGTTTCTTTCCTTATAATTGCAGGCTTCTCCTTTCCTAGCTCTATCACACTTACACACATGTACCGTATTGCCAGCTTGTACCGTGATTTAGGATACCTCTGATTCTAAGGCCAATGTCAGGACTAGGGTAGAAATAAGAAAAGGAGTATGTTCAGAGAGGACTTCACTCTCCTGTGCTTCTATGGGAAGGTCCCTCTGATCCATGTGTTCCCCTTATTCTCTTGCAGGTCAGCTGTGGGGTCTGGGGGTGGCTGACAGGAGGACATGGAAGCAGGAAACAAAAATGGGCTATTGTTTTTCTCTGGAGGCAAAAATCCCATTTATTTTCCACAAACAAGTTCCCTTTGGAGACTTGTCAAGTGACTTCTCACCTCTCCCTCAGGCCCTCTGAGTGAATGCTCTTTGGGGTGCTGCACATTCTGTGTCGGATTAGCTCATTAAATGGTCAAAGTATGTGTGGCAGGTTGTGTAACTGAGGGGAAAAGGGTGGGAATTAGGCCTATACTTTGCAAAATATTTCTCTATTTATGAATTCAGGATTTTATATGAAAAATTAAAACACTTCGTTCTTAGGAATTTTTCAATGAAAATTAAAAACATTTTGTATCTATCATAATTGAAAACATTCAGTATTTTCTAAATACAGCATTTGAAAGAAAAATGTTTATTTTTAATAAACATTTGCTAATTATGAGAACTGCCAAATGAGGAAGCCGCAGAAACTGTTTTTGTTGTGTTATTTTGTCTTTTCTTATTCCCTGGGTTAATTAAGTTTTAAAATCCATAATTTGGAAATGATCAAACCATGGCATGGATGCTGAAATCCTCCAACATATTTTTAAAACACACATTTGATTAATTTTGGAATGTTAAGCTCAGGCCAGCACATTTTGTTATGGCTTCAAGCTTCTTTCTTTCTTTCTTTCTTTTTTTTACATTTAATAAATTGTTTGGTTTGGGTTCTTCCCCACTATGAGCCATATTTTCATTTTTGACACCAGCTAACTCAGTCACTGGATAATGCCTTCAAGAATTATCTTGACAAGATGCACTGAAATCAGGATGACAGTTAGGTAGATGTGTTGTGCAATTAAATTATATCTAACAAAGGACCAGTGGCTTCTCTACATCTAAGAATGATTGGACAACCATGCTTATGTTTGATCACTCATCTCTGCTGAAGTTGGGGTGACTGGTTCAGCCTGATCAATGTGATATCATGTAACTTTTACCATTCTTTAATGAAATGCTTTCTAAGGTGGATTGTCAGGTTCTTGACAGATTATATATTTAGCAATCTACAGAATCTCATTCATTAAGGTGTTAGAAGGAATTCTCTATTTAGCAAAACAAGATACATGCCTGTTAATGTTAGCTCTTCATAGAAAACATCAGCACATGAATTATAATTTCTTTAAACCTCTCAAGGTGATTTGAATATGCAATTTTGTGTTTTCCACTCTATGCCATTAAGCTGATGTAGATAGGAAGGAGGATGCCTTTGTTAACACAACCAATTGAAAGATGTATAAAGAGGAGGGACAGAATTAGTTTATACTAATCATGACTCCTTGATAATAGACTTGTCTCCATGTAGTTAGAGAAAGATTCCTCTTCAAAACCAATTCTTCCAGGATAATAAAAACAACATTTCAAAAGCACATACAGGAGTTCTTGCAAGAAGGTAAAATAATGAATTATTAAAAGTACTGCAGCTTCTTGATAAAAATTTTATGATAACTGTAGAGTGTTCGTCTAACCTTGCCTTTTAGCAACATGGAAACATGAACTCTGTTTATTTCAAGTTGTAAATTGGTTTCCTCTTATTGTCTCATTTAAACAATCTTTTCCAGAATAGACCCGGAGGTGCCAAATGACTCCAAATTGTAAGCTACAAGAGTTTTTTTTTTTTTTTTTCTCCTCCAGAATTATTGTACCCATTATATTAACACCTTCCAGTTTGTTGTAAAGCTTCTCGCATTTACAGAGGTTATTATGTTTCTCCAAAACAATGTGTCAACAGATTATATGCATTAGTGAAGAGAAGGAGAGTCTGAGTGCTGAGTGCATTCTTAACTGAGGAACATCTACAAGTGCAGTATTTAGAATGCACCAAGGAAGAAAAACAGAGTAAAATAAAAATTTCGTATTGGCATCCGCATCCATTATATAACTGACAGAGGTGCCTGGTGAACTTAAAGAATGTTCACATTGTCCTTTTCTGTCTTTGTGTCCTGTATTTGCTTACTTTCTATCACAGACATATAGAGAAGGTGGGGTAAAAGAGAGGGACACACTTCCTTCGGGCGCTTTTATATGCAGGTTCTACAAAGCAACAGATTTTATATCAGCTTTACACTGAGTTATGATCTTCAGGTATGGTGGCTATTGACTGCAAGCATGTCTCATAGATTATTTACAGGAGGATAATGCCCCCAACTCATTACATTGCCAGTGGGTACTACTGGCACCCAATATTCTAGGAAATCTGTTTTGTGGAAATAAGCAAACTGGAAAGCATTTCCCTGAGGCACAAAGTAGTGAAGAAAGCCCAGCTTGGATAGACCAAGAATATACCATTATCACTTATTACATATTAGGTAAATTATTTTCCTTTTTTTTTTTTTTTAACCTCTACCATCTTTCTATAGGAACTAAAATTGAGATGCTCTGACCTGAAAGTAAATGATTAAAGATAGATGTACAGCCGAATATAGTGCCTGTCTCAAAGATAATTCTCAACAAATATTAGTAAATTCACTTTGAATTTGTCTATCTCTGGGGATCAGTTCTACACCCTAGAAGAGTGGCACACATTAATTTTACATAGTTATACTGATTGGTCAGAATGGGCACTAATTCTTCATTTAAGTATCCTGAAATTTTAAGGATCAGGATAAGCTGAGATTGTTCATCATGTAGAAAACATGGATATATTAAAGCAAGCTAGGTAAAGCACATTATTTAACAGAATTTACTCAATAGAAACCCATGGTCTTGTAGTAACCATCAGTTGGGTTCTACATGCCCAAGGGATGTATGTACGTATATACGTTTGCTTGAGGATACTGATGATTAGTTGGGAAAAATTAAACTCATAGTTGGTAATGAAAACCCAAACAGTTGACCCTAGAGGTACCTAGGGTTTTGATTTGAATTTCCCTGATGACTCATGATGTTGAACATTTTTTTTCATTTGTCTATTAGCCATTTATATGTCTTCTTTAGAGAAGTGTGTGTTCATGTCTTCCGCCCATTTTTTTTTTGACTTGTTTTTTTTTTTTTTTTTGAGTGTTGAGTTTGAGAAATTCTTTATAGATCTTGGATACCAGCCCTTTATCTATAGTGTCATTTGCAAATATTTTCTTCCATTCCGTGGGTTGTCACTTTATTTTGTTGACTGTTTCCTTTGCTGTGCAAAAGCTTTTTATCTTGATGAAGTTCCAAAAGTTCATTTTTTTCCCTTGCCTTTGGAGATGTGTCTTAAAAGAAGTTGCTGTGGCTGGCGTCAAAAAGGTCACTGTCTGTGTTCTCTCCTTGGATTCTGATGGATTCCTGTCTCTCATATTGAGGTCTTTCATCCATTTAGAGTTTATCTTTGTGTATGGTGTAAGAGAATGGTTGAGTTTCATTCTTCTTTATCTAGCTGTCCAATTTTCCCAGCACCATTTATTGAAGAGACTGTCTTTTTTTCTATTGGATATTTTTTTCCTGCTTTGTTGAAGATTAGTTGACCATAGAGTTGAGGGTCAATACCTGGGCTCTCTACTCTGTTCCACTGGTCTACGTGTCTGTTTTTGTGCCAGTACCACACTGTCTTGGTAAGCACAGCTTTGTGATATAGCTTGAAATCAGGCAACATGATGCCCCCAACTTTGTTTTTCTTTTTCAACATTTGCTTGGTGATTCAGGGTCTTTTTTGATTCCATACAAATTTTAGGTTTGTTTATTCCCATCCTAAATTGGAATGAAAAAATGCCATTGGTATTTTGATTGGGATGGCATTGAAAATATAGATTGCTCTAAGCAGCATAGATATCATGCTTAAAGGGTCTATCCAACAAGAAGATCTAACAATTGTAAATATCTGTGCCCCCAAGATGGGAGCAGCCAAATACATAAGCCAACTGTTAACCAAAATAAAGAGACATATTGATAATAATATGCTAATAGTAGGAGACCTCAACACTCCACTCTCAGCAATAGATCATCTAAGCAGAAAATCAACAAAGAAACAAGAGCTTTGAATGATACACTGGACCAGATGGATCTCATGGATATATATATACACACAAGATTCCACCCTAAAACAACAGAATACTCATTCTTCTCAAATGCACATGGAACTTTCTCCAGAAAATACCACACACAATCAGGTCTCAACTGATACCAAAAGACTGAGATTATTCCCTGCATATTCTCAGACAATGATGCTTTGAAACTGGAACACAACCACAAGAAAAAAAATTTGGAAGAAATTCAAACACTAGGAAGCTAAAGACTATCCTGTTTAAGAATGTTTGGATCAACCAGGAAATCAAGGAAGAACTTAAACAATTCATGGAAACCAATGAGAATGAAGACACATCAGTCCAAAACCTACGGGATACTGCAAAGGCGATCCTAAGTGGAAAATACATAGCCATCCAAGCCTCCCTCAAAAAATTAGAAAAATTCCAAATACACAAATTAACTTTACACCTTAAGGAACTGGAGAAAGAACAACAAAGCCCAAGCCATGCATAAGAATAGAAAAAAATTAAGATTAGAGCAAAGATCAATGAGTTAGAAACCAGAAATACAGTAGAGCAGATCAACAAAACTAGTTGGTTCTTTGAAAGCTGGTTCCTTGAAAGAATTATAAGATCAATAAACCACTGACTAGACTTATCCAAAAGAAAAGAGAAGGGACCCAAATTAATAAAAGTATGAATTGAAGGGGAGAGATTATGACTAACACCAAGGAAGTAGAAACAATTATCAGAAATTATTATCAAGAACTATATGCCAATAAATTAGCAACCTGGAAAAAATGGATGCCTTCCTGAAAACCTATGAACTACCACGACAGAAACAGGAAGAAACTGACAACCTGAATAGCCCAATAACCAGTAACAAGATTGAAGCAGTAATTAAAAACCTCCCAGGGGTGCCTGGGTGGCTTAGTGGGTTAAAGCCTCTGCCTTCGGCTCGGGTCATGATCCCAGGGTCCTGGGATCGAGCCCCACATGGGGCTCTCTGCTCAGCAGGGAGCCTGATTCCTCCTCTCTCTCTGCCTGCCTCTCTGCCTACTTGTGATCTCTGTCAAATAAATAAATAAAATCTTTAAAAATAATAATAATAAAAAAATTAAAACCTCCCAAAAAACAATAATCCAGGGCCTGATGGATTCCCTGCGGAATCCTACCAAACATTCAAATTTAATACGTATTTTAATACATATTCTCCTGAAGCTGTTTCAAAAAATAGAAGAAAAACTTCCAAACTCTTTCTATGAGGCCAGCATTACCTTGATCCCAAAACCAGGCAAAGACCCCTTCAAAAAGGAGAATTACAGGTCAATATCCTTGATGAATATGGATGCCAAAATTCTCAACAAGATCCTAGCTAACAGGATCTAACAGTACATTAAAAGGATTATCCATCACGACCAGGTGGGATTTATCTCTGGGATGCAAGGGTGGTTCAACATTTGTAAATCAAAGTGATAGAACACATAAATAAGAGAAGGGACAAGAATTACATGGTCCTCTATAGCATCCTTTCCTGATTAAAACACTTCAGAGTGTAGGCATACAGGGAGTATTTCTCAATTTCATAAAAACCATCTAGCAAATATCATTTTTTTAAAAAGATGTTTATGTATTTGACAGAGAGAGACAGTCAGAGTGGGAACACAAGCAGGGGGAATGGGAGAGGGAGAAGCAGGCTTCCACTGAGCAGGAAGCCCAATGTGGGGCTCAATCCCAGGACCCTGGAATGATGACCGGAGCCAAAGACAGATGCTTAATGACTAAGCCATGCAGGCACCCTGTGAATGTCATTCTTTTTTTTTTTTTTTAAGATTTTATTTATTTTTTTGACACAGAGAGAGAGAGAGAGAGAGATATCATAAGTAGACAAAGAGACAGGCAGCGAGAGAGTGGGGGGAAGCAGGCTCCCTGCTGAGCAGAGAGCCCGATGTGGGGCTCGATCCCAGGACCCTGAGATCATGACCTGAACTAAAGGCAGAGGCTTAGCCCACTGAGCCACCCAGGTGCCCCTGTGAATGTCATTGTTAAAGGGGAAAAGCTGAGAGCCTTTCCCTTAGAACACAACAGAGCTCACTCTTGCCACTATTGTTCAACATAGTGTTGGAAGTCCTAGCAACAGCAGTTAGACAACAGAAAGAAATAAAATGTACTCGGACTTGCAGAGAAGAAGTCAAACTCTCTCTCTTCACAGATGACATGATATTTTATGTGGAAAACCTAAAATACTCCACCCCCCAATTGCTAGGACTCATACAGCAATTCAATAATGTGGCAGGATACAAAATCAGTGCATAGAAATCAGTTGCTTTCCTATACACTAACAATGTAACTGTAGAAAGAGAAATTAGGGTATTGATTCCATTTACAATAGAACCAAAGTCCTTAAGGTACTTTGGAAAAACCTAACCAAAGAGGTAGAGGATGTATACTCTAGAAACTATAGAACATTTGTGAAGCAAATTGAAGAAGACACAAAAAGATGGGAAAACATTCCATGCTCATGGACTGGAAGAGTAAGCAAAATCTTTATAAAAAATAATCAGTGGGGGATGGCTCTGTTCACAATGTTTAGTTTTCTAAAAATGTTATGTTTTACTGAGTTTCACTTTAAGATATTAAATCAACATTTAAAAATCTGATTCTTTGTTGGAATGACACAGACAATTTCAGAAAACAGTATGTTGGGGGTCACTTTAGTGAAGCCCTTATCTTACTCTGAATTTAAAAATTTTTTTAGAAGATTTTTTTTAAAGATTTTATTTATTTATTTGACAGAGAGAGACCACAATTAGGCAGAGAGGCAGGCTGAGGGAGAGGAAGAAGCAGGCTCCCCACAGAGCAGAGAGCCCGATGTGGGGCTCGATCCCAGGACCCTGGGACCATGACCCGAGCTAAAGGCAGAGGCTTTAACCCACTGAGCCAGCCAGGCACCCCAAGAAGATTTTTTTTTTTAAAGATTTTATTTACTCATTTGTCAGAGAGCAAGTGCACACACAAGCAGAAGGAGTGGCAGGCAGAGGGAGGGGGAGAAAGAGGCTCCCTGATGAGCAAGGAGCCTGATGTGGGATCCCAGGACCTGGGATCATGACCTGAGCTGAAGGCAGGCGCTTAACCAACTGAGCCACCCAGGCATCCTAGAATTTTTTTTTTTAATTAATTAATTAATTTTCAGTCTTGCTGTGTCCTACGGTGAGGAAGTTGGTGAAGAAATGTAATTAATTACATTCAGGGTTAATGTTTATCTGGAAGAAACGTAATGACTTTCTCGTGGGGGATAGTTCTGCGAGCAGGAGTCAGCCAGTTACAGGGTAAAGAGCTTTCAAAGTCCACTGAAGGCAGTTCACAGGTAGGAGAAGGAAAGGAAGAGAGGCAATGAGGGAATCAGGCAGAGTATCATGCTCAGCACAGGTGTTAATATCTTCTTTGCCTAATGCAGGAACTCTCTCTTATCTCCTAGTTATGTGTATTTTCACCAAAGCTTTCTATATCCCCTGTATCTTCCTTCTCTTCTTGGATTCTGTTCCTAATCTCATCATTTTTTAAAAATATGTTTTATTTATTTAAGTAATCTCTACATCCAGTGTGGGGCTCCAGCTCATGACCACTAGATTAAGACTCTCGTGCTCCTTGACTGAGCCAGCCAGGTGTCCCTCTCATAATCTTTCTTAATGTTAACCACTATTGCTCAATCAAGTGGAGTCCTTTTGCTGTTTTAAAACCCCATAGTCACTGGCTGGATTTGCCGAGGTGAGAAAGCACTGTCAAGTCAGCTTCCATTTCTTCCATTGCCTTTACTCTTAGGAAAGACATCAGTGGACCAGTTCAGTCCTAACAAACCATCACCTGGGCCCCACCACTTCACATTGTTGGTCTGACATGGAAAGCTGGCATTATTGTTTTAGCACAGTGATTCTCAAACCTGGCTGCCCGTGAGAAATGTTGGTGACTGGGCTCCATGCCCAGAGATCTTAATTTGATGTTATATTTGCACTGCTATTTTTTAAAAGCCACCCAGGTGATTTGGGTGTATGATCAAGCTTAAGAAACATTGTTGTAGAGTAAGCTATCTGGCAACTTTGGAAAATAACTTTTATGGTAGCGAGCACACAGCAATCTTTCTAAACAAACCATCCATCTAATTGTGTATCTCCACATCCCTGGCTCTTCCCTGGAGGATGAATTTCAAGTTCAAGTTATTATTTCTCCAGCCTCACTACCTGATAGCTTGCTCTATTTGATTGATATTCCAGGCATACAGAAATGATGGTAGATTCCCAATTATATTCTTGAAGGTCAGGCTTCCATGCCTTTCCCCACCTAAAATACTCTTTGTCTTCCTACCCTCTTGACTCTCATATTTATCCCACAAAATCACATTTCAGACATCCTCTGCTGGAAAGCTTTTCATCATGCTTCCTATGGCACACCCGCCTTAGTAACTTATTTAAATATTTTATTTATTTGAGAGAGAGAGAGAGAGATCATGAGAGGGGAGGAGGTCATATGCAGAAGCAGACTCCCTGCAGAGCTGGGAGCCCGATGTGGGACTTGATTCCAGGACTTTGGGATCATGATCTGAGCCAAAGGCAGTCGCTTAACCAGCTGAGTCACTCGGACACCCTCCTTAGTAACTTTAAGCCTTATGCAGTTTTAGAGTTCTGTATATCCTTTGATGTAATTTATTTGCTTCTGCAACTATCCTAGGTTGTAAGTTCCTTGAAGGTAGGAGGACGAAGGGCCTTGCATCTGTCTCCATGCATAAATGTGTGCATACCCAGTAGGCACTCAATCTGTATTTGTGAAGTCAGCTACATTTCCTTTCTCCCAAATTTACTGGAAAGAAATAAAAAGGCACTATTCAACAGATCGATGCCCCCCGCTACCGAAATTCACCATTCTCTGTGTGCCACATGTTGAACCCATTGCAAAAAACCCAAGGCCTTTCTTTTGCTTTTAATCTACTCACATCCCCTTACTTCAAAGGTAAGTATCTTGAACATTGTGTTGGAGAGAGAGACGAGGCAAAGGCAACCATGTTCTCTTGCTTTTAACAAGACACTCAGTTACAAGAGAAGGGTAAATGATTTCTGTATATGCACTGGAAAGAGTTTCAAAGAACAGGAGAAATTCCAAATAAGGTTTAATATAGCTAGGCAGACTTCAGTTTTGTCTACTCATTAAGAATCCTTCAAAATTCTAATTAAGTATTAATTACTCTGCATGGAATTTTACGACAAAACATAAAGTTTTCCATCATAAAGAACTGCCACTAGACTACACAGATCAACATGATTCTGTTACTGTTCTTTTTTTTTTTTGTCTTCCCACTCCTATATTTTTTTATTCCTCTCATCTTCCTTCCTTCTTCTTTGCTTACTTCCCTTCTCTTCCTTTTTAATATCCCTCATTTTATTCTTTCTTTCTCTAAATATGAAAAACATTCATACATTTTTTTTACAGATTTATTTCTCACAACACTATATGACACCACTGTGCTAAGTGCCAGCAAGTCAAAGATAAAGAAATTCTAGCCCTTACCCTCAGGGAAGTCCAAGTTTCATGAGGGCAGACAGACCAAAAAACAAACAACTGTCCGGTACGGTAGGTGTTAAAATTGTTGCATCCCAAGGTACTATGAGAACACAGAAAAGCAAACAGAATGCCTTATCAAGTATAAAATATCTTTAAAAGGTCAAACCAAAGAACAAGCCAAATCATTTTAACCTGCAACCACATACAAGATTCTTGCTAAGCATTGGTTTCCTCGCATATATGAACTCATACAATCCTGATAATTAACTATCCAAGATGAGGCCTGTGACTCTGGCCATTTATTTAGATCTGAAAACTAAACTTGAAGAAAGTTGTGTGACTTTTCAAGGGCACACCTCTAGTAACAGAGGAAGTCTTATCTTAGATAGTGTTATAAATATAATTATTATTTGCAGCTTGGAGGTACTCCATGCCACTGGGATAGAAGACAAAGGTGTAAATTGGTAGCTAAATTTATGGAGAGTTAAATCTGTGCTAAGTGCTGTTCTAGGGGCTTGTGATATTAACTCATTAATAGCCACATGACATAGGTGCTATTGTTACCTATTTTAAAGGGCAGTACACTGAGCCATGAAAAGGTGAAGATCATAAAGGTACTTAGCGGTCATTGGACATTGGACTCAGCCATTCTTAGCTGGCAACCCACGACAGATACCTATAAGCACAAGGAAGGGTATGAAGTGTGAGTTCTAGGAGCCGAATGGGTGGTACAGAAGATATGGACTTTAAATCAAAAGCTATCCATGGAAGCAAGCTCTTCCTTCTTTCACTAGTCTGCCTTGTTAAGGTAGCAGCAGCATGGTGTAATGCAAATTGCTTGGGCTCTGAAATCTGCACAGGGTTTCAATCCTGCCTCTTTGCTCATGCTTGTGTGATCTTGGGCAAATTCCTTAAATTGTGAAGCCTTAAATTTCCCATCTCCCATTTAATAATGAGAGTCATAAACATTCAAAGTGATTGTTCTGCAGGCCAGCTGCAGGCCAACCTGAATCATTTGTTCAATGCTCAGTAAATGCCCCGCTGCCCCGCAAGTCATGCTGTCTGACTCCAAAATTTTATTGGTGTTTTAAATAATAAAGGTAAGAACAAAGCATTGCTTTGGCAAGATTCTAAACCTCCTAAATGCCTTTAAATCTCCCCCCAGCAAAACTGCTGGGGATTTCAGTTCTTACTCCTCTAAGAAGAATGCCCTATGTTTTTGACTTTATAATACTCCAGCATCTGAGCCACCTACCACCGTTGTTAATGAGTCTACTGATATCCTGTTATCGAGCCTTGTACTTCAGTTACTACTTAGTACATGTGGCTGGAGTCGATGCCTCTCTACTCCATCGTATCAAAAGCTCAGAGACAAGGCTTCTCTTTCTAGCTCTCAATCCCATCTATCTTCAAAGGAAGAAAAAAAAACCTGCTAAGCAGTTGCTGAGGGAGATGGGGTGGCAGAGAGAATTTTAATGAAAGAAATTAAATGATTTAGGAATATAAATCAGCCGACGATTTAGCTTCTCATAAGGGGGTAATTTGGGGCACCTGAGGCAACTTCTGTGGACTCACACATGTATCCTATGGTATCTCGGCTTTATTTCTGTCTCTACACTTCTAAGCTATGTTTTCTTTCTTTTCTGCAGCTTGTCTTGTGGCATATCCTTAAATGGCATCCAGGTTTTCTCCTAGGTGCATACTGGAGCCCATCACTGCCTTGGGAGCCAGCAAACCAAGAAGCAAAGGATAGTAATGAGTCTTTACATAACATTGCAGTATTTGCTGTTCCCAGCAGCTCTGTTCCTTGCTAAGGCAGTGTGGGGAGCAATTACCACTACACATATAAAGTCTGACTGCCTTCATCATTCTTGGAAAAACAATTTCGGTACACTCATTAGAGCCAAAAGAGTTCCCCCTTCTCCAAAGGGATTTCTGAAATGGGAACACTGAAGTCGAATCCGACAGAGCAGAAAAGCAGGAGGAGTTCAGAGGGATGAGAAAGCAAGAAAAACAGTTTTGTTTCAATGGTGACTTTGCGTATGAAATGAGCCCCATTTTTATCCAGGGTTTTTTGTTTTGTTTTGTTTTGTTTTGTTGACCATTATGATAGAGATGGCCATTTGAAAATATTGAGATCGCCTCCTGTGTGTGTAACCCAATGATAAATTAAGAGCCCAGCTCTTTGAATAGAGATACCAAAGTCAGATGGATCATCTTTTGTGATTATTCTTTGGGAGCCATAGGAGCAGGACAAGGGAATCTTCTACTGCCTTCCATGTTAGCACAGCATGGATGAGGCTAAGGACAGCCTGACCTCAAGGACCAGGGGGGTCTGAGGGGATTCCTAACTGATGAGGGCAAGAAGCATGCTCACCCACCCATTTTTACTGCTGGTATGGGTGGGGAGGCATGCGGCTCCCACTCCAGAGCCATATGCCTGAGACCCAGTCCCACCAGGAAAACAGTGACCCTTTGGTTTAAAGAAAGGCAAGTTCCAGGCACAGTGCATTCATACTGCTAGATTGTTCCCTAATTCAGCCACTCTGACACCCCTGCCATATCTTGGAAATATGTTGGGCATGTGTGTATGAGTGTACTTAAAAAGTAAACTCATTAAAGACGCATATGATGGAAACATCCAGACCTAGATGAAGAATAGTATAATCATTGTTTAGCACAACACTGAGGAGGAAGGACCTCTTTCCCGTTCCCCTACCCTCCCTCACTGCCACACACACACACACACACACACACACACACACACACTGTAACAGATATCGAGGGAACTTTGGCTAGGCCAGAGAAGGAAATGAAACACTTTGGGCAGCCCCATCTAACAAGCATGGTATTATTGGCTAGTATGTGGTAGTTACACATATACAACAAAGAACGTGGGATTTGGTGAATTTGGAGCATCAATTCTATGTTCCTTTCTTTCTTTCCTTTGAGGAACTAGAACCAAGTTAGCTCCCTAGGGTTCAAGGACTTATCTTGGGACCAGAGCAAATGAAGGAGGGAAAAAACAGCATTCCTATAAAGAGCCTATATTCCTATATTTATTCTGATAAAGATTCCTGTAAAGAGTCGCGGTATAATTTAACCGGAATACTTAAAAAGCATGATCCTATATCTTATATCCTGTATCCCTCACTGGTGATTTTCACCTATTGTTTCTCAACATAAGCACGTTTTAGAACTTGAGGAGACTTTGAAGAATGCAAAGACAAAGGAAAAGAAAATAACATTCATTGAGCTTATTCTATGTCTTAGGTACTCTGGTAAGTTTTCTATAGATGATTGTGTATTCAGTATTCACAAAATTCTGTAAGATTTAGGGCTGGGGGGTGCCTGGGTGGCTCAGTGGATTAAGCCGCTGCCTTTGGCTCAGGTCATGATCTCGGTGTCCTGGGATCGAGCCTCTGCTGAGCAGAGAGCCCACTTCCCCTTCTGTCTCTGCCTGCCTCTCTGCCTACTTGTGATCTCTCTCTCTGTCAAATTAAATAAAATCTTAAAAACCAAAAAAAAAAAAAAGATTTAGGTCTGGGTCCTATTTATGAACAAAGAGTTATGGCTTAGGAGATGTTAAGTGATTTGCCTTAAGTCACATAATTATTGGAAGGTAGATTTGGGATGTGAACTAGCAGAGTCGTGCCTTCTCTTTAAAGATGGGTAAAATGAGCTGGAAGAGGATGAAGGGGAAGGTGAGCTGAATGCAATCCCAGAACTAGAACTTGGGTTTTCTCACTCCCAGCAAGGGTTCTTTCCAGCCCAGTCTCTCCTGACACTGTCAAATGCCCAGAAAAACTGTAGGCAGGCAAGTATGAAAGAGGAATAAGAAGAGGAAAAATGAAGAAAATTGCACTTGCTGCAAGTATCCAAGATTGTGACTCCTTTTCTGTCTCCCCTCTCCATAGTTACATAACCTAAGCAAAAGAACTTCAAGAATTTCCAGTCACAACTGTAATGTCCCTGGTAATGTTTTTATGGAGCTTTTATTTTTTTTCCCCCATGCATTGCTTCTATCACCTGCTGGGTATTATTAGATTTTACACACTATTTGACATGAAACTTGGCCCCTGATGAAACAATGCTATTTTGGATTCTTGTGAAAGCTTACAAGACTGGAAATAGATTTATTCTGCCACAGCTCCTTACCCTACTTGAAGAAATCTGCATGAATACACTGTAACTTTGCTCTTGAGAGTGGAGATTTTTTAATTTAATTTCTTTTTTTTTAGGGATACATAGATAATAAAAAATAATGCTATTTTATCTTTCCGTCTTTAAACATATTGAAGCATATATGAGCAAAGAGTGCTTTAAGAGGAGAAAGATTTGAAATGACTGTTTTTTAATAAATTGATTCACTTAGTAACTGGTAATATTTTGCCTTATGGACAATTCAAATCTCCTAACATCTTGTTTTTCTCTTTCTGTTTGTAATAAGAGAAGTCTGAGATCAATTTTCCATCTTCTTGGGTAAATGTAATAATCTAAAGACCTGTATTCTTTATTATGATTATGATTATGATTATGATTATTTAAAGATTTTATTTATTTGACAGAGATCACAAGTAGGCAGAGAGGTAGGCAGAGAGAGGAGGAAGCAGGCTCCCTGCTGAGCAGAGAGCCCGATGCGGGGCTCGATCCCAGGACCCTGGGATCATGACCTGAGCCAAAGGCAGAGGTTTTAACCCACTGAGCCACCCAGGTGCCCCTGCATTCTTTATAATTATTTGCTCCTCTGGTCTTGATATACATATGTTACCCTTACTTTCTAATCCTCTGTTTTTAACAATATTTTTGTATTTTTCTTTAATTAACTACATTTACTTCCCTTGTTTCAAGTCCTCTCAAAAAAAAGGGAGGGCTGTATAGGTAGAGAACTAGTTAGCAAGCAAGCAAGCTACACTTATTTGATGGCATTATGTCAATAAGAGATAGGGTTTTTTTAATTTTAATTTTTTATTTAAAATCAATTATTAACATATAAAGTATTATTAGTTTCAGAGGTAGACATCTGTGATTCATCACTCTTATATAGCACCCAGTGCTCATTATATCACATGCCCTCCTTAATGTCCATCACCCAGTTACCCTATTCCTCCACCCTTATCCCCTCCATCAACCCTCAGTTTGTTTTCCTATGATTAAGAGTCTCTTATGGTTTGTCTCCCTCTCTGGTTTCATCTTCTTTTATTTTTTACTGTCTTCCCCTATGATCTTCTGTTTTGTTTCTTAAATTCCACATATGAATGAATCATATGATAATTATCTCTGATTGACTTATTTTGCTCAGCATAATACCCTCTAGTTCTATCCATGACATTGCGAATGGCAAGATTTCTTTTCTTTCTTTCTTTTGATGACCGAGTGGTATTCTATTGTATACACACACACACACACACACACACACACACACCACATTTTCTCTATCCATTTATCTGTCAATGCATGTCTGGGCTCTTTCCATAGTTTGGCTACTATGGGCATTGCTGCTATGAACATTGGGATGCATGTGCCCCTTCGGATCACTACATTTGATCTTTGGGGTCAATCTCTAGTAGTATGGTTGCTGCGTTGTAGAGTAACTCTATTTTCAAGTTTTGAGGAGCCTCCATGCTGTTTTCCAGAGTGGCTGCACCAGCTTGCATTCCCACCAACAGTGTTAGAGGGTTCTCCTTAAGAAACACAGTTTCTTTTTTTACACTTAAAAATGAAAAAGTTCTTAAAGGGATTTAAAATTTCATCCTGTTTGGCATAGCTCCTAATACCTATAAAGCACTGTTTGCTTTTTGTCTTGAAACAAGAATGATGAATTGGGTTAGGTTGGTGGAATTGAGCAGCAATGCATGTGTGATATGTTACTGTTGTGGTCACAGAATATAAATTTTTCATTATGGTTGAAACTAACATATGCACTCTAATACAGATGTGGCTATTCCGTTTGAATTAGTACTTCACTGCAAATGTGGATCCATTCTCTTATGTTTCTCATTTTATTAGTGGTTTTTGATCACCTTGATTTGGGTTTTTATTTTTTATTTTGAAATGGAAATTAAAAGATATTTGAAACATTTTGCAATGACTTTTGTAAGTAGCCTCACAAATGTTATAAAGCAAATGTTAAAAATAACTCATAAAATCTGAGTTGTATAAAATAATCTACAAAATAAAACCCTACTAATTCAGCAGCCCAGTTATTAGAATCCTTTAAGAGTTGTTTCAGCTCTTTCATTACTATTCCTTCAAACTGCAGACTGAAGACAAATCCTAAGAGAAGAAATAGGTCCGCTTTGGGAGGTTTTACAATATTTTCAAGATATTCATCTGACTCTGGCTCTCACGGTAAAATATACCCAATTCTAACTTCATCCTCTCTAATATTTAGCAAAAAGTTTTAAGACACAACTCTAGCCCCAGATTTATAATTATACCATCTAAAAGGAATCCTAGTGCTAGCATTCATCTTATCTAAAACCCCAATATTAATGCTAAGCCTTGTTAAAGCCTCTCATACTAGATTAACATTTACTCTTATGATAAAGCTAAATCCTAACCTTCTCTTAACTTTATCCTTAATACTAGCATCAACATAAAAGCCAGAAAAGAAGTAAGTTTCAACTCACATAAATTCAGACCAGTGATATTTTCTCTGGGTCACTTTGTTGAGAACAATTTCAAGACTCAGGAGGAAAGAGTTCTGAAATGCATTAGTAATGTCTGCCCTGATCTATGAGGCAGGAATTGTAATGTGGATGCCAAGCATTTAACATCCCTGGTAATAAACTCTTGCCCTGGTCTGGCCTTAGCTCCCTGAAGGAGGGATAGCCAGATTTTCATGGCTGGCGGATCCTAAGTGACAAAAGAAGATTCCCTTGCTTTTATCTTAATTATAATAAAGAGATGGGGCTTGAGTTCCTTACTAAGGTTTTGTTCTGTTTTGTTTCCTAGAGGGGACTTCAGGAAGCCTTCAGGGAGGAAAATTTCATATATATATATATATATAGATATATATATCTAGATATATATATATATAGATATATATATATCTAGATATATATATCTATATATATATATATTTTAATTTTGAGGGACATAGATTTAAAAAAAACTTTTCTAAAATTTTACAGTTTGTCAGAATGAGTCATTCATTCCCTAAAAATGAAAGAATTCTAACAAAGAGTTGGAATTTAAAATCTCAATACTACATCCTAATAAGAAAGTGACTGATTCTCAAAGAGGCCACCTAATGATCATTCTGCTACCATGGATATATATTGTCCCATTTTATTTCTCTAGCACTTTTATTTATTTAATATATCCAACATGTTTAATCTCTGCTGATTATTAATTTGACAAAATCAATGGTATATTTCACAAGATATAAGGATCATTCTTATAGGGCAATCAATGTTTCTAGCACATGGAACATGATCTTCAAATAATGGTTGGGAAAATTCTATTATTAATTGGTTATATTGAAAATTTTGAGCATAGACAAAACTAGAAAGAACAGAGTGATGAATTCACAGGTACTCTTGACCAGCTTCAACAATTACCAACTTATGGCTAACGCTGTTTAACCAATTACAGATCCTTTTGTAGATTTTTACTCCAATTTTAGACATCATTCTGTGTTATCGGTATATACTTCTGTGACTTAGTGACTTGGTTTTTGTTTGTTTGCTTTTTTAAAGATTTTATTTTATTTATTTGACAGAGAGAGACAGATCACAAGCAGGCAGAGCAGCAGACAGAGAGAGAGGGGGAAGCAGGCTCCCCACCGAGCAGAAAGCCCCATGTGGGGCTCAATTCCAGGACCCAGAGATCATGACCTGAGCCGAAGGCAGAGGCTTAACCCACTGAGCCACCCAGGTGCCCCATGACTTGTTTTTTAAAATCAGCTTTGAGGTATATTCAAATACTGTAAGTTCACTAATTTAAAATGTACAATTTTGTGCTTTTTAATGCATTTGCTGAGTTGTTCTAGAATCACCACCATAATTTTAGAACATTTTTACCACTCCCCAAAGAAACTCAAGACATTTAGTCACTCCTCATTTTACTTCTACCCTCCAGCCAGAGGCAACCACTTCACCTAGTATTTTTCAGTATAGATTTATCTAGTCTGCACATTTTATACCAAAGGAATCATAGTATTTCTTCTTTGTATTACTTTGTGTAACTTCGCATAGTTACTTAACAAAGTAAACTTTGTTTACTTTGTGTAACTTAGAAAAATATTTTTAAGACTCGTCCATGTGGTGTCAATTATCAGTACTTCATTTTTTTTTAAACCAATAATGTCTCATTGTATGGATAGATTACATTTGATTTATTCACTCATCATTTGATGGACATTTGTGTTGTTTTCATTTTTTGGCTAATAGAAATAATGCTGCTGTGAACATTCATGGATGCATTTTTGTGCAAACTGATATTCTCATTTTTATTGGATGTATAATGAAAAGTAAGAATGGATAGTATGGCAATGCTGTTAAAAAAAAAAAAAAAGAAAGAAAGAAAGAAAGAAAAAGATTAAGGGGCACCTGGGTGGCTCAAGTCTGTTGAGTTTCTGCCTTTCAGCTCAGATCATGATCTCAGGGTTCTGAGATCGAGCCCCACACTGGACTCTCTGCTCAGCAGGCAGTCTGCTTCTCCCTCTCCCCCTCCCCCACTCTCTCTCTAATAAAAATAAAATCATAAATAAATTAATACATAAAGAAATAGAGGTTAAAAACCTTTTGAGGAACTTATCAAACTCCTTCTGAACTGGCTGCACCCTTTTACTTCCTTACCAGCAATATATGTAGGTTCCAATTTCTCCTGATGTTCACCAGCACTTATTATTGTGCTTTTTAAAAAAATTATAGGTGTCCCAGTGGATGTGAATTACTATGATTTTTGTTTACATTTTCAAATGACTAATGACCTTGAACATTTTTTCATGTGGTCATTGTCTTTGTACATCTTCCTTGGAGAAATGTCTATACTATTCTTTCCTCACTTTAAAATTCAGTTACTTTTCTTTATATTATTGAATTGTAAGAGTAGTTTAGGTATTATGGATACAATTCCTTTATTGGGTATGGCTGGCAAGTATTTTCTCTTTTTCTGTGTGTGGTACTTTCACCGTCCTGATGCTATTGTTTCTGAACAATTTTTTTTTTTTTAATTTTAATGAAGTCTATATATGTATACTTTTGTTTCTTGTGTTTTTGGTGACCTATCTACCTAACCATTTCCAAATGTAAAGCAAAATACTCCTATATTTTCTTAGAGGAGTTTTATAGGTTAGATATTTGTTCTCTAGTGAATTTTTTTTGACACCCTTGTCAAAATTAATTGCCCATAAATGTAAGGGCTCATTTCTGGACCTTAATTTTTATTTCATTGACCTATATATCTCTCCTTATGTTAGAACCACACTGTCTTGATTAATGTAGCTCTGTAGTAATTTTTGAAATCAGGATGTGTGGGTCCTCCTTTAAACACTGTTTGGCTTTTATGAGTCCCTTATATATCATAGAAACTTTAGGATGAAATTAATAATTTCTAAAAAAAAAAAAGAGGGGAGAGAAAAAGAAAGAAAGGCAGCTGGTATTTTAATGGGTGTTATGTTGAATTTGTAGATGATTTGGGGAGTATTGGCAACCTACAATATTAAGTTTTCCTGTCAGTGACGTAGAATATTGTTCTTTTTATTTAGTTCTTCTTTTATTTCTTTAAGATTTTATTTATTTATTAGAGAGAGAGAGAACACGCATGTACAAGTGAGGGTGAGGGGCAGAGGGAGAAAGAGAAACAGATTCTCTGCCCAACAGGGAGCCCAACACAGGGCGAGATCCCAGGACCACCAGATCATGACCTGAGCCAAAGGCAGACACATATCAGACTGAGCCACTCAGGTGCCCCTTCTCTAATTTCTTTCAATGTTTTGTAGTCTTCTTTTTTACAAATCTTGCACTGCATTTTAAAAAAAAAAATTAACTAAGTATTTTATTCTGTTGATGCCCTGAAAATACAACTGTTTTCTATATTTCATTTTCAGATTGTCTGCTAGTATACAGAAATGCAATTGATTTTTCTATATTGGTTTTGTATCCTGCAACCTAGCTGAAGTCAATTTTTTTTGGTGGGTTCCTTATAATTTTCTATTACTTTTTTCCCTTCTTTCCAATATTGATGCTTTGTTTTTCTTGCCTACTTGGCTTTTCTTGAACAACCCGTATAATACTGTATAAAAGTGACAAGAACATTCTTCGTTGTCTTGTTCCTGTTCTTAGCAGGAAGTCATCAAGTCCTTATTCCATATAATCTTAGCTATTGGGTTTTTTTGTAGATGTTCTTTACCAGGTTGAAAAAGTTAACTCCTGTTCCAACACCTGCAAGCTCTATAACACTCAGACAGCCCCGATCCTTCTGTGACCCTGTGGGACCTGAGGCCATGCTGACCCCGCATGGGCTTCGCCCCGGTTTAGCCTCTGGAACGATGTCCCTCAGCAGAACAGACTTTTAAAAGTCCTGATTTTGTGCTCCGTTTCTCCGCCGCTTGCTGGGAGTGCCCCCCCTTCCCCCCGTGGCTTTGGATTCACTTCTCCGCGGGTCCTACCTTTCAGAAAGTGGTTGCTTTTCTGTTTCCAGAATTGCTGTTCTTCTTCTCTTCCATCTGCCAATGGATTCGCAGATGTTTACAATCTTTAGATAAGCTATCTAGCTGATCTCCTGCTTGCTGATGTAGTCTCAGCCTGCTACTTCTCTGTCATCTTGACTCCTCCCCCCAAGAAAGTTAACTCCTAATCTCAGTTTGTTGAGTGTTTTCTTTCTTTTTTTTTTTTTTTTTTTTGTCGTGAAAGAATGTTGAATGTTGTTAAGTGCGATGATAAAATCAGACGATCATGTGGCGTGGGTTCTCCATTCTATTAATATGGTATATTACATTAATTGATTTTCAGAATTAAACCAACCTTGAACTTCTGGGTTAAATTCCACTTGCTCACCGTATTTCTCTAAGGTAACTCATCATGTCCCTTTTTCCATTCCTAATTTTGATTCCCTGCCTCCTTTTGTGCTACAGGTGTGTCTATTTTGTTGATATTTTTAAAGAACATACTTCTTGTTTTGTTGACTTTTTCAAATTTTCTACTTCATGTATTTTTGCTTTATTTATTTCTGCTTACTTCGGGTTTACTTTTCTCTTGATTTTTTGGTTTCTTCTTCAGTTGAAAAGTTAGGTTATTTGTTGGAGATCAGTCTTCATTTTACCATAGTTATTTGCAGTTACTAATCTCCCCCCTACACTGCTTTTGCCTCATTCCATATATTTTTCTCTGTTGTCTCAGGCTTTGAATAATGAAAGATAGGAAAAGAAAATAACCCATCAGATAAATTATTCAATCCTACTTCTCCACAGATCAAGGACTTTGACACTCAGTGATATCATATAATATGTTTTAGAAACAGAGTGACTGAAAAACTGAGGTGTAGTTGCATTAGTTTGAGAACTGGAGCCATTGAGAAGCTTATGTTCTAGGGGCACTGGGTGGCTCAGTCAGTTAAGCATCTGCCTTTGGGTCAGGTCATGATCCCAGGGTCCTGGGATGGAGGCCTCTATCAGTCTTCCTGCTCAGTGGGGAGTCTGCTTCTCCCTCTCCCTTAGCCCTTCCCCCCGAGCCCCTGCTCGTACTCTCTCCCTCTCTTGCTCTGCTGTTTCTTTCTCTCTAAATAAATAAATAAACAAATAATAAAGTATTTTTTTCTTTTTTTTTCCTTTTTAAAAAGAAGCTCATGTCTTTATATTTGTTTTCCTTCTCTGATTCCTCTTTATTCCTACTCTTGTTACACTAGCTCCCTCTGACAAAATATTATCCTGCAAGTGCTTCCTCAGGATTTGCATTATGGGAGATCCAGGCTAGGATGTACACAAAAAGCACAATTACTACAACTGCTAACAGTCCTTCGGTGCTGTGGCTATTACCTCTGTGGGAAATTGGAACATCATCTTAGATTTTTAAATTTGATTCGACTTCCAAAGCCAATCAGAAACCTAGGAATATTTATTCTGCCATCTTAGGCTAGCTAATTATCTGTGTTCTCTTCCACATTCCTACAAATTCTATCTCAGTTTAGTTTTTTCTCTTGTTTCATCATTTTTTTTAAAAGATTTTATTTATTTGACAGACAGAGATCACAGTAGGCAGAGAGAGAGAGAGAGAGAGAGGAAGGGAAGCAGGCTCCCCGCTGAGCACAGAGCCCAATGCGAGGCTCAATCCCAGGACCCTGGGATCATGACCTGAGCTGAAGGCAGAGGCTTTAACCCACTGAGCCATCCAGGCACCCCTCATCTTTTTTCTTTTCTTTTAATTTCTTTCTTTTTTTTAAATTAAGTAGGCTCTATGCCCAACACAGGGCTTAAACTCATGACTGCAAGACCAAAAATTGCACACTTTTCTAACTGAGCCAGTTAGGCGACCCCCTCTTGTTTCATCTTAACTGGACAGTTGTATTACTTTTCTAATCAGGGTCCTGTCTCCAGTCTTATCCTGTTCAAACTTTGGTAAAATGTTCTTTGACATTATCTTACTTCATATTTCTCAATTATTTCCTATCCTTTGAGATAAATTTTCAATTAGAATGGAATTGCATTATATATGCATTTATAAAGTAAATAATTTTGATTTTGATGAAAGAGAAAATGAAAAATTAGTAATATAAGAGTAAAAGGAAGACAAATCATCAGAGTATGTCCAATGGCCAATCATCTATCTCAGATATTTATACCGACACATTACTGAATAGGGCTGGATGGATAAAAGCCACATACTTTATGAGCAATTTATGGGGTTTTAAGAACAACGCTGGCTATACGTTATTCTTAAAATCCACAGATGAGGTGACACAGGTACTCATTTTAGCCAAAAGTATTTATTCATAGGTGATCCTATCTCTCCATGCTGATCATTTACTGCTTCCCTAATCTGTTCTGTAATCTCCATTCAGAACTACCTATATTTCTTTAAATGTCACACACGTGCCATAAACATTTTTGTTTTTGCACTTACTGTTTTCACACTTAATGTTCTTTGCTTACACCATCCTCCATGGATTTACATGGTCTACCCCTAGTTGCCCTTTTTTTTTTTTTAAGATTTTTATTTATTTATTTGAAAGAGAGAGAGAGAGCACAAGAGGGGAGAAGATCAGAGGGCGAATCAGGCTCCCCATGGAGCTGGGAGCCCGATCCGGGACTCGATCCTGGGACTCCAGGATCATGACCTGAGCCGAAGACAGTCACCCAACCAACTGAGCCACCCAGGCACCCCCCCTATTTGCCCTTATTACTTAGCTTAAACATAAAACTCCAAACATGACTTTTTTCTCCCCCTTTTTTTTTCCAGTGTAGTTATATACTATTACGTTTGTTTCATGTGTATAGTACAAGTAATTCAACAACTCTATGTACTACTCAGTGCTTATCAATATAATACACTATTTATCCATTCACCTGTCCCCCTTATTCTGAGACTGGTTCTCTTTTTTGCGATCCCTTAGGGCTATGTGCATAGCTCTCCCATCACATACTGTATACTCATCCCTGTCTTCAAACTGTAAGCTTCCTGAAGGCATGCCTCTGTCCCATCTGCCCCTGTGTTCGCTGAGTTTAAGAAACTACTTGGCAAGTAGAATCACTAAACTGTTTATTGAATTAAATTGGTCCTTAGCCATACACCATACACTGTTATAGAAAATCAACTCTAGTTACTATTGTAAAACTGCAGGCCTAAAGCATATAAAATAAAGATGCATTTGTGGTGATTAGATAAAATAGATAAATCTGTAAATATATACCCCAAAGTAGCTATCTTGTCTCATTTCTCATGGCTTTAAAGGAGATGGTTGCTTAAACAGTAGAGAACAACGTAATAGAGAAATGTTCCACTTTTTGGATTCCATTTGTGCTTTGGTAGTTGAAGATAAACCACCGGAAAAAATGGTGGTAATGATAATAAAATCATTGGGCCTAAAATTACTTGGGTGTATGATTGCAAAAGCCATGGGGCCTTTTCTCCAACAGCACAAGTTAACAAAAGATGCTCTCATATGCTGCATAGTTTACCTTGGAGTGTTTTCAAAAGTCTATCTAAAGAAACTCTCATGATGACTGAAGTATAAAGGTTTTTAAGAAATGATAGGCAGACTTTAATGATTAATATAATTTTTCATACTATTCTCTATGTCCTCTGACTTCAAAATTGTAGCACATTTTATATACCGTTATGCAGTGCTTCAGGATCAGAGAATACTTTTAAAATAAGCATATCATCTTACAGTTTACATTTTTTTATTCTCTTTAAGTACTACTATGGGATGTAAAAAAATGCACTGTAGTTCCTTTATAGCTATATAAATGCTGTGGGTTAAATTGTCCAGACAGTGTATGTCTTAACTTCTTGATATGAAATGAATGCTTGTTTATTCCTGTAGAATTTAGAGGGAGATAAATATTAACTCAAAATTGTTATTGTTACAGAGAACAATAAATACATGCTTTATTCAAATGGAGATAGTTTTAAGAAAACACTTTTCTCTTGTGGATTAAAAGAAAAAATACTTTAACAGAATATGTGCAATTATATGATAACTATAAGTTAAAATTCATATGTTACCAAAAGACTGCCCAAAGTTTAAGGAAATGTTTAGACATATGTTTGACAAATGTCAAACACTTGACAATGTTTGACTAGAAATCAAAAAGGAAATTTTCTCACATAATTAATTTGGAACTACTGCATTAAAAAGAATGTACAGCAGCAAAATTCCCTTCTTCAGTTGCACTTTATATTTCTATATTTAGATATATATATATTCATTCTGAGATTGTCATCTTTATATCTACAACTAAATATCATATATATATTTGTGTATATATATATATATATATATATATATATACAAAATCTGTATGTGTAATATAGCTAGAAGTAGCTAGAAGTATATTTTGCAGGACTATAAAGAAAGGGCTGCCAGAGCCAGTGGGATGATGAAGCAAAGGAGCTACGATCAATTTTTGAAGCATTATTAGAGGTAATTTGAAGAGAACAAGAATAGGCAATGAATGCTGTTTGGAAGTGAGTTTGCTTTTTGCGCAGGGCTTCTCTATCTCTAAATAGAATTGTCCCTAAACTCAAGACCATTAGGTACAGCTTCGGGACTGAGTGGATTTTTTATATTAACTGTCATAGGTGTTAATTCTACTTCAGTGTTGATATGGGTGAAAACAGAGGGGACTGGTAAATCAGCCCTCAGGACTGGACTCTTCACATCTTGAGCCAATGCCTCTTCAAGGCATTACTCTGGGCCAGCCATTCATTTCTTGGCAAGGAGAACATATTGATGAGCCAGACACCATCCTAGACCTCAAGAGAATTCTGACCTGAACCTTCCTTTGGACACTCATAAATTTACAGATAAAGTAAAAGAACTGCAAAGAAGAATGAAAAAGATTAGCAAAGCCACAGGCACTATGCACCCTAGGTACATATAGCTGTCATACATCCTACTTTTGGCATGCCTCTCAATTCTCAAAAATAAATAAATAAATAAATAAAAATTAAAGCCTGGTTTTATTACATGATTTGATTTGGAGGTCCTGAATCAACTTGAATATGAATGTATACAAAATTATGAATAATTTTTCATATATCAAAGTACATTGGAGAAAGAGTATAGGCATTGGTGTTAGACATTTGTAAGTCCCAGTATCACTAAGTTTGTGACTGTTTCAGTGAATTTAGGAAATTACTTCACCTATCAGTATCCTCACCAACAAAGTAAACATGAGGTAAGCTTTGCAAGTTGTTAGGATTAGACATTTAAAGTAGCCTGGCACCACCTATCAGCATTTGGTAAACAGGAGTTAATGCAGATCTTTTAATAAGCAAGCGTACATCGTGAATTTGAAAGAAGGGTATTAGTTTAGGGCATTTACCAAACTTATTTAAAGAATATGAATTAAAACTTCAAAAGGAGTGATGTTAGCAAGTTGGCAGGAGAAGTGGCCCTTTGTCTCACAAACATACCAACTCAGCAAAAATTCACGGATACATTCTTTGTGAGAAGTCAGAAACAAACTGAAAGGCTCCTGCAACCCAGGAGAATGCAAAACCAGACTCACCAAGAAGAGGAGAGATTCAAAACAACCTCTCACTCACAAAAGCTCTCTCTGAGATTTTGCCTCAGGCATTGTACCATATGAACACAAAGAAGGTGGAAGATACGTGTGTTGAGAACTACAAAACATTGATGAAGGAAATGAGAGAAGGCAAAAACAAATAAAAAGATACACTGTGTTCATGGATTAGAAGACATAACATTATAAAAATGTACAGACTACCCAAGTGATTTATAGATTCAATGTAATCTCTACCAAATTCTAATGTCCTTTTTTTTTTTTTTTTGCAGAGATAGAACAAATGAAAAATTCTACAATTCACATGTGCCACAAAAAAACAAAAACAAAAAACAGACCAATCAAGCTTGAAAAAGAAAAACAGAAATGGAGAAGTTGTTCTTCCAAATAGCAAAATATATTACAAAGCTACAATAATCAAAACAGTCTGGTACTGGAATAAAGAGCGATAGATTGGTAGAACAGCATAGAGAGTCCAGAAATAAATGCACAAATGTGATCTTCTGAGCTTCAGCAACTGTGTCAAGAATCACAATGGGGAATAGACAGTCTCTTCAACAAACTGAGACAGGAAAACTGAAGGACTCCATAAACATCTGCTTTTTGTTCCTTTTCCTGCTTCCATGCTTGCTAGGACCTGCTCCCCCATTTTACGCATGCCTCACAATACGAATAGTGTATGTCCTCCTTGTAAGGGACAAGGAGGTAATGATTTCTTTGGAACAGATAATGTCTAAGGATGGACCAAGTGAGAATGAACAGACAAAGCATATTCCATACCACCAGAGCTAGACATCTTGATGCCAAACCGTGTCTCAAAGGAATAACACCTGGGCCCTTGTCTTTGTTCTAACTGGTTCCTGAACGCCTGAGTAGACACATAACACCAGACTACAGTCCTCAGTAAAAACATCCAGACCCTGAATAAAGCCAAGACTCCCTCCTTTTCTTTCTGAGTCTCCCAGACATTGTCTGTACCTGTACTCTCTTCATACCTTCAGTAAACTCTGCTTATATTTCCTGCTGTCTTGTGTTTGATTTATTTTTTTTTAAGATTTTATTCATTTCTTTGATAGACAGAGATCACAAGTAGGCAGAGAAGCAGGCAGAGAGGAGGAAGCAGGCTTCCCGCTAAGCAGAGAGCTAGACGAGGGGCTCGATCCCAGGGTCCTGGGATCATGACCTGAGCGGAAGGCAGAGGCTTAACCCACTGAGCCATCCAGGCGCCCCTTGTGTTTGATTTCTAATCTGCGCACAGCTAGGGACAATCTCAGCTGGTCCTGTAGGGCCCCCTTTGAGTGAATGGACCCAGCCTGCCGGCATCAAAATTATGTCAGTAAAATTGGACATCCACATGCTAAAGAATGAAACCAGACCATTTTCTTACACCATACACAAAAATCAACTGAAAATGGATTAAATTCTTAAATGTAAGACCTGAAACCATGAAACTATATTTTTAAATAGTTTATTTATTTGACAGACAGAGATCATAAGCAGACAGTGAGGCAGGCAGAGAGTGAGAGGGAAGCAGGCCTCCTGCCCCCGCTGAGCAGAGAGCCCGATGTGGGGCTCGATGTGGGCCTTGATCCCAGGACCCTGAGATCATGACCTGAGCCAAAGGCAGAGGCTTTAACCCACTAAGCCACCCAGACAGCCCTGAAACCATAAAACTATTAGAAAAAACATAAGGGAAAAACTCAGGGCATTGGACCTGGCAGTAATTACATGGATCTCACACCAAAAGTACAGGTGTCAAAACAAACAAAAAAAGAAAACAATAAAACAAGTGGGACTACATCAAACTAAAAAGCAGCCCAAGGAACCAACCGAGTGAAAAGGCAACCTACAGAATATGAGAAAATATTTCATACCATGTATTTGAAGAGACTAATCTCCAAAATATACAAGGGATTCTTGCAACTCAATAGCCAAAATCTAAAACTAAAAAATGAAATAATAAACCAATTTAAAAAGGGGCTAAGAACTTGAATGGACATTTCTCAAACTCAATACACCAGTAGGAAACAGATACATTAAAAAAAAAATACTAAATATCACTATCATCAGGGAAATGCAAATCAACATCAGAAAATCACCTCATACCTGTCAGGATGGCTATTTTTTTTTTTTTTAAGATTTATTCATTTGAGAGAGAGAGCACACACAAGCAGGAGGAGCAGAGGGAAAGGGTGAGAAAATCCCAGGCAGACTCCATGCTGAGCACAGAGCCTGATGTGGGGCTCAACGTCATGACACTTGAGATCATGACCTGAGCTAAAACCCAGAGTTGGAGGATTAACCGACAGAACCACCCAGGTGCCCCCAGGATGGCTATTATCAAAGAAACAAAAGCCAAGTGTTGGTAGGTATATGAAGAAATTAGAACACTTGCTCAGTGTTGGTGGGAATGTAAAATCATGCTGATGAAGTTTCCTTGAAGAGTTAGAAAGAGAACTATAATATAATTCAGAAATTTCACTTCTGCATATTTATCTAAAAGAATTCAAGTCAGAGGTACCTGGCTGGCTTAGCCAGAAGAGTAGGTGAGTGGTGGGGCACCTGGGTGGCTCAGTTGCTAAGCGGCTGCCTTAGGCTCAGGTCATGATCCCAGGGTGCTGGGATCTGTCCTTGAACCAGCTCTCTGCTCAGTGGGGAGCCTGCTTCTTGCTCTCCCTCTCTGCCTGCTGCTTCCCCTACTTGTGCTCTCTCTTTCAAATAAATAAATAAAATCCTTAAAAAAAAAAAAAAAGGAAGAGCATGTGACTCTTGATCTCAGGGTTGTGAGTTCAAGCCCCACACTGGAAGTAGAGATTACTAAAAAAATAAAAATTAAAAATTAAGAAAATAATTGAAATTAGGATCTTGAAGAGATATTAGCACTCTTAGGTTTATTGCCGCATGATTCACAACAGTCAAGATGTAAAAGCACATAAATGGCAGATGAATAGATAAAGGAAATATGGCATATGCATACAATGGAATATTATTCAGGTTTAAAGAGGACCAATTCTATAATATGCAACAAAATGAATGAAACCTGAAGACATTATGTTAAGTGAAATAAGCCAGTAACAGGTTCTACTTTTATGAAAAATCTAAAACAGTCAAATTCATAGAATCAAAGAGTGGGACGATAGTTGGCAGGGGCCAGGATTAAGGGAAAAATAAGGAGTTACTAATCAACAGATATAAAGTTTCAGAAAATTAAGATGAATAAGCTCTAGATTGCTGTACAACATTTTACCTGTAGTCCATAATTTAGTATATACTTAAATATTTGTTAAGAGGGCAACTCTCATGTTGAGTGATGTTATCACAATTAAAATTTAGAAGTAACATTTAAGAAGAGAAACACTAATTATGCATGTATCAAGTCCACCATAATTAGATTAAAAGCTAAATTTCTATTTATTTAATTTGTAATAAGCCTGCCAAAAAATTTTTTTAATTTAAATAAGAGTATTTAAAGAATTGCCAGGCCTTGCATGCTAAAATGTATGTAATGAAAAAGAGAGACACCGCACGTAATGAAATTTGATTTTAATTATCTATGGAAAGGGCATGAACAAACTGAAAAAGAGCTCTGTAGGATGACAGTCATTAAAAAAACTAAAAACAAAACAAAACAAAAAAAAACAAACTATACAGTAAAAAATGAAAAACTAGTTCCACTTTTACACTGTTTCTTTCACCTTTATCATGTCCTTAAACCCATATGTTATACAAATGAAAAGTTAAGGATTCCAATCCAAGGAGTGTTTATGTTATGATTATAATAAATATCATCCTAAAGTTTTTTTTTTTTTTTTAAGATTTATTTATCTATTTTAGAGAGAATGGAAGGAGGGTCAAAGGGAGAAAGAGAGTGAATCTCAAGCAGACTCCTCACTTAGCATGGAGCCCAATGTGGGGCTCAATCTCACAACCCTAATATCATGGCCTGAGCCAAAACCAAGAGTTGGATGCTCAGCCAACTGAGCCATCACACGCCCTCATCCTTCAGTTTTTACAAAGATTCAAGTAATCACACTATTGTGGCATTTCTCTTCTGCATTGATAAGTGGGAAAAAATTAAATGCAAATTAAAAAAAAAAATTCACTCAAAAAATAGTAGCCTGCTTCTCTTCTTGGCCAAATAGAGAATAAAGCAGTCTGACAATGTATAACATCAAAACTCTCAGGCGATCTCTCAGTCCCATAAATTCTTAAAAATTCACATAACATGAATGTAGTTTTCATAGGTAAATGGTTTTATAATAATTATAAGCAAAGATGAGATAGTATCACACTGTGTGATACTTTATGTATAAGTAATTATAATCTGTGATATTTTACAGCCCATTTAAACATTTTATGTGTTAACATCATTTCTAAATGCTGACTTCCAAAAAACCCAGCTATATAATACTTTGTACTTTGATACCTCTGCATCCATTTTGAATTAATGTACTTCAGAAAAGCATTGACAAAACAGAACGGCCTCTTTACTTTTAACATATAACATATTTTAATTGGTTACAACAATTAAAATAAATGGATACTATCAAATATAAAATAATTTCATCCTGCATGTCTACTGCTGTTGTTGTTCTGATTAAATTACTTTCTCACTTTATGAATATACTTTAGGTCTTATAGGATGATTGCTAGAAAATATCCTTTGCTAGTTATGCCCTTCTGTGGAAGAGAAGGCAAACTCATGATAATTGTCTACCTTGAAATATTAGGAAGTGATGCTGGTAGTTCAGAAACATGTATTCTATTTTTGTTACATTGCTTCCCTCCCTGCCCCCTTGGTTTCAGTTTAAGTAGCACGGTGGTCAATCACATAGCTTTTTCCCATCCAATAGTCCTAAAATGTAACTGGTAAACTGTAGCCTGTCAGTCTTCTAGTTCAGAAACAAAATTTTAAACCACCAACCAATGCTGCTCATATAGGAGACTGCAGTTTTCCTCATTTCATAATGTCAGTGCCAAGTTGGATGACTAATCTCTTCCTCTTACAGTTTTTTCTTTATACCTTGTTTTGGCTATTTCTCTTCTGCCAGGGCAGCTCAACTGGACAGGACTGCTGGAATGTCCCAAGTGCCTAAATACAGTTTTTCAGTCTGTATTCAATGGGACCCCATTCACCTCCCCAAACATGGTTGGCTCTAAATTAGAGAGGATCTGGGATTTGTTATTTTGTTACAGTTTTCCAGTGTACGTCTCTTGTGGCAGCCTTAGAATAAGTGTTCAAATTCAGTGCAAAATTTTAGTGTAAAACCCAACCTAGTTGTAGGAATTTGTCCTGAAGAAAAAATTGGGCAAGTATGTAATTATCTCAGTGGAACCACAAAAGTACACTCCACAGCTGCATTGTTTGATGATTAAAAATAGCCTGATCATTTAATACAATAATAAAATATATTGTGAGAACTATATTAGAAAAGAAGATATAGTTTTAAAGAAAATGCATATTTACTGAGTGGACAAATTTTTAGTATAAATTTTTCATTAAAAAATATGTTGCACAACAATATGTATGGCATAAACTCATGTTACTGAAAATTAACCATGCATAAGTTTATATATGTTTACTTATGTATATATGTATTAAAATCTACAAGAGTAGACAACAAAATGTTATCATTTTGTTATTTACATCTAAGCAGCAGGATTTTAGATGACTTTTACAAATAATTCTTTTTTGAAGGTTTACATTTTTTAACATGAACATTTACCATATTTAATACTGACTTATAGAATAGTTAAAAAATTTTTAATCATGTTCTTGTTCTTAATCCTCAAAAGTATTTCGTAAAAGATTGAAAACTCAAAACATTCTGTTACCTCCTTTAGTTAGCACATCATTTCTTTCTTCTCCATTTAGACCTAAACCTTCAAAAATATTTGTCTTTATTTTTGTTTCAGCTAATCTTCAATAAAGTACCAAAGAATATCCAATGGGGGAAAAAAAAAACAGTCTCTCCAACAAATCGTGCTGGGAAAACTGGACAGTGACAGTCGCAGAAGAATAAAACTGGACCACTTTCTTAAACCATACACAAAAAATTCAAAATGGATGAGAGACCTAAATGTAAGAGGAAACCATCAATATCCTAGAGTTTGCGGGTAGCAAACTCTTATACCTTGGCCATAGCAACTTCTTACTACACATGTCTCTGGAGGCAAGGGAAACAAAAGCAAAAATAAACTATTAGGAGATTATCAAGATAAACAGGTTCTGTACTGTAAAGGAAATAATCAACACAACTAAAAGGCAACTGTTGGAATGGGAGAAGATATCTGCAAATAACATATCAATAACATATTGGATAAAAGGCCAGTATCCAGAATCTGTAAAGAACATATCAAACCCAATACCCCCAAAACAAATAATCCAGTTAAGAAATGAGCAGAAGACACGAATAGATACTTTTCCATTTCCTCACTTTAAAATTATTTTTTCAAACTATTCTAATACTCACTACTCTACTGAAGTTTTCCCATGGAAGTTATCAGTAACTTATGGCTAAAAACACGCAATTTGAAAAATTCCTTATCTGTGTTTGCCTCACAGTATTGTGGACCTCTCTTTCCCAACAAGGTGATTCCATGACATCCTAAACTCTTACATCGTGCCATGGGTGAAACTTTGATTGCTTGTTTTTCTATCTTTCCATCTGAATCATAAGCTCCATGAAAGCAGAACACAATCACTTTGGCTCATAATTCCTGGACTTAGCCCAATGTCATGCACAGGGTAGATGTCTAACAAAGACATATCAAATAATTAATGAAAAGATGGAGAAATTTTTTTAAGATAATCTGATCATCCTGAAATGATAGGTCATTGACATTCTATTCCAGTTTCAGAAACTTAAATGATTTTAATGCTATGTTTTTCAATAAAGACCCTATTTCCCAGTTATAAAGAAGGAAATAATGTTCAGAGCTTTTTGCTAAAAAATGGGCACGGTGAAGTCTAGTTTAACAACAGCTTAATAGAGAGGAAACTGAGCCCCAGAATAAATATGTCAATTTCCTAAACTCACTGGTAGAATTAGCAAAAAACCTCTTTGGTTGATTTCCCTCCCCAACCCTAACCCATGCTATCAATCAAATACGTTATGTAAGCTTAACCCACGCACCAGAAGATGCGAAAACAACAACAAAAACACAGGGCTATTGTAATTTATTGAACTAAACCACATCAAAGACATATAGCTGCAAAGAAACTAATTAAAATTGGATGTTTCAGTTTGCCAGCTATATCTGTTACTTATAATTAAGGGTTATGATCTTATTTAAGCTGAGCTCCAAGATTCCCTCCCACTCTCAGGTCACTTGGCAGTTGGGAGGAGAACATACTCAACCCCTCCATTTTTTTTCTAGACTCTGGATTTGGCGAAAAACCTCAGCTTCTGCCTGACACATGTGATTTCTAAATATGTATTTAGCTACAGAAGGGGAATTCCTCTTTCTGATTTCAATGCTAGTGATTATCGAGTGTAGAAGGAATGGTGGTTTCTGGAATAACCAGGTCCTGCCTCCCATGTGATCTGTGGGCTTGAACTGGTGACCTTGCAGTCTTCTTTAATGAGTTTCCCAAACAAGCATTAGAAAATGAAATAAAATTGCATTTTGGCTTTCTTCAAAATTCTAGCAATATGTTCTGTGGTACAGAGTGTATAGGGCAAAATGCTATGAATAATAGCACTCCATTCATTGAAAATGAAAGCAGGAATATTGTCTTGTTCACTGACTATACCCCTGTTTCTTCAATGGCTAAGAAAAGCTTTGTTTGTTAGACATGTAATTCTTAAAGATAATGCTTACTAATTTAATATTATCCACAAATAAAAGGAGTATAATTTGTTCTGTTCTCCTTGTATGCAAGAAAAAGACATGAGAGAAGTTAACATATGCATAAAGACAACTACTGACTTGGCCTCAGAAATCAAATAATTACATCTTCTCTGAACCACCATAGAGGTTTTTATGTTTATAGTTTTTATTCGGTATTTTAACCATAAAATCAAAAAGGAAGAGAGACTGAGTTCATTTGGCTACTAATTAGATTACAAATAGACAATGACAATAGAATTGAGCAACTCAATTGGTAAAATAATCAGTCAAAGCTGTTTATTTTATCTTATGGCAATAATTTGGTTAAATGGCAGAAATGTTTCCCCTCAACAAGTCAGTCTGTTGTAATATAGATGACACTGGGTCTCCCTCTCAAGAGACTATGACACAATTTCACACATAGTCTTATCAGGGGAAAGAAAAGACAGCCCTCATGTTGTTGATCTTTTGCTTTCTCCTAATCTCTGTTAGACAGGATGACATACATTGTATCATTTAATTCTCTTAATCATACGAAATAGGCATCATCATTTCTGTTGTCCAGATGAAAAAAAACGAGGTTTAAGGAATTATGTTATTGACCATGTTTGTCCATTCAATAAGTGGTAACAACACAACACAAACCCTCTTATTACCATCTGTGAAGCCCACACTCTTTTGAGTATACAACACTGCAACTCAGGGTCAGAACAAAGAACATAGGGAAGGAGATAGGAGTATACCTAACATGAATAGTGGAGGGAGAGGGGAGAAAATCAAAGTCTTAAACTAAGTGGTTTCACTTTGATACATGGTCTATTTCTTTAATAACTGTCCCGTTAACATAATCAGGACCTTTGCAGAGCTGGATGTGTAGGCTGGAGTTAAAACCAGAGTGAGGAAGTGATGCTGAGCATTCATCATTGACCAGCTTGGTTGGCACCTGCCTTTTCTCTTTGTCATTATATTATTTCTTCCACCAACTTTTTGTTCTTTCCATTATCTGAGTGTTCCTTCTCAGATTCTGTTTAATGCTTACTCTATTTTCTCTCTCTAGGATATTTTATGCGATCTGAAGAGAAACCAGAGTATCTCTCTAGGATATTTTAGAGTGTTTTTAAAGTGTTTATTCTGCTCTCTGTAATGTCTTTGTTCCAAGGTCATTGGTTTCCCAGCTAGTTTTCTTCTGTATCTTTCACATGAGGAGGGTTACCTCCAATGTACATTGATGCTTGGCTGAAGGTACATAGTTCAGAGAAGAACATATTAAAGGTGATTGGAGATTTGGAATGAAAGCAACCATAATGTGAACAAATCTTATCTAGAGAGTGATTATATAAGAAATGGGCATTTTTTAGAAAAGATTTTATTTATTTTTTGAGAGAGAGAGAGAGAGCAAGCGAACGCACAAGTGGTATGAGGGCAAAGGGAGAAACAGACTCCCTGCTGAGCAGGATGCCTGACATGGGGTTTGATCCCAGGACCCTGAGATCATGACCCAAGCCAAAGCAGATGCTTAACCAACTGAGCCACCCAGGTGCCCCAGAAATGGGCTTATTTAATGTCTTCTCATACCTAAATATCTACAGGCACTTAATGTGGAGCCTATGCCCAGAAGTAGTACCCATATAGCAGCTCTGGAGGTGAACATGGTATTTCCTAGTTGCTAGTGGTCTTTTGAATTTAATAAAGGCAAAAGGGCTATTGTAGTCCTCAGCATTATGTACAGTGACTTTCAAACATTACATTATTTCCAATACAGTACCTCTTTTCTATTCTTAGTTGTAGAAACATCACCATGAAATAAACTCTGTTATTTTTCTGGTGTTGAGGTTTGATAGCCCCTTAGCAAGTAGAATGGAATAAGGTATTTGGGGGTTCTAATTTCTATGTATGCAAACATACTGGTCTCTCTTCAGACCTGCCATACGTTTATGTTTCAGAGGTTCTTGGTGTCTCCAATTTCTAAGGCTTGCTGAAGTTCAGCAGTTTAACTCACTTTAGTCTTTCCTCTGTCTTGTTTTCTCCCTTTCCTTCCACCAGGCTTGGGAATCTGCTTCCTTTTGTCTTCTAAGTCAGTTAAGACTTATCCATCTATTTCTGACATTTTGTAACAGAGATGGCTTATCTTTAAGCAAACCTATTATCATTTTCCCTTAACACATAGACTATATATCTGAGCCTTCCTTACAGCCATGCAACTGAGTTCTGGTAATAAAATATGAGGGAGGTTGTAAGTTCCATGTCCAGGCCTGGCCTCTAGTAGCCTCTGACATATAGTTTTCCTTCTCATTCATGCTTGCTTCTGCAATGACCTAGGAAGCCACATAATGAAGACAAAGGAGTAAGGAAAGTCTTTTCATGAGTGAAAACTATATTTAGATTCAAAGTCACTGAAAAGATACAGAGTCCTGTTGGTTATAAAAGAGGCCATAGGGAAGGAAGAGCAAGCTCTAGTTCTCAGGATTCTAAATATGACTGAAATAATACTATCTTTCCACTTCATCTCGAATATTTACATTGGTGGAATTTACTGAATCAGAGTGAACAGAGACAATTTTATCTTCAAGATCATTTTAAGTCCCAGGAAACCTGATTCAGGTAAGATTTTAAAAGGATTTAAAAGTTTCTTTGAAGGATGCCTCACTCACAGTGAACATCATCTCAGTTTTTACAGTCTTCTCACAGGACTGTCTGAAGAGGTCCCGAGGTTGTATGCCCTTGATTTCTGTGGGGCATGACTTGATTCCCACATATTCACTGAGGAGAGACCACACAAAAAAGAGATGCCTGCTCCCCTTCCTAAAAGTGTTTGTATTGGGTACTGTTCTTCTCTCAGAGGATATTTTTTTTAAGCAGTAAGCATTAACTCACAGCCTATTTATTTCCGCTGCTAGGGGAAATTATCTCTTTAGTCCATCATCTCAATAATGAGTAGGTTACTTTCACTAAACAGTCAGTACGAAGAACACTGGCCTTCCAAGTTCCAGGTAACCAGCTCACCTGACTGAACCAGGTCTCCTGGAAATGAGAGAAATGAAGTGGGATTGGGATATCTTCTGCTCCTTTCTCCCTGTGATTGAGACTAGCCATTTGCTTTGTGCCTCTTTGTTTTCAGCTCAGTGATGTGCAGGCCAACAAGATGACTTCATGTCCAAGATACATTCTTCAACCTAAGTTTACCACAGAGTTTTTGAAAGCTGACTTAAATATTCTTTTTTGACTTTGTGCATATTGTCTTCATCAGATTCCATTAGCAAAAAAAAAAAAAAAAAAAAAGACAACATTCCAAACTCCAACAAAATTGTTAGATTTTTATCAGTAGCCACTTCCTAAAGTGGCTAAAATCCCAACAGAGAGTTCCCAAGGTTACCAGATCCTTAGTAAGATAAGTCTTCCATGTTTTAAAAGAGAAAAGTCTGTCAGTAAGTGAAAACGAGATTTAGATTCATAATCATTGAAAGTACACCGGAGGTTCTGTTGTTATATTAAAAACAACAACAACAACATATAATGATAGGGAAGGAAGAACCCTAAAAGCCTATTACAGTTCCACTCTCACAGATGGGGAGAAGCTTTCAAATATTTGATTGAAACCTCAGCCATGGGTAATCTCTTTGTGAACATGACGACAGTTTCTACTCCCCCCCCCCCCCCGCCCTTGCATCAGGTAACTATAAAAAAATAGAAAACAAACACTTGGATTTCTAACCAGGGAGAACCTGATTGTTGCAAAAGCATTTTCCTTCTCACTGCCAACCTCATGCTAAGGCATGCAATCAACTGAAACCTAAAATGGATGAAAATCTACATCACTTTTAAAGCATCGATAACGCACCATGCAAATAACTCCATGGTGAAATCTTTTCTTAGGTACAGAAGCACTAAGTTGCTTGAGAGGATGAAGCCTGAAGTCTAAGCTAAGCTCCAGAAATTAAGGAAAGTAGTGGGGGGTATTCGCGAGGTAGCAAGAATTGGATACCACTGTTATTATGTAATTCTATAAAACATATCAAAGACAAAGAAGTACTGAAGGAGACAGGAAAAAAGAGAATAAAGACAGGCAGTGGAGATGGTGGTCATCATAGAGATTATCAAGATAGTATTAATGAGATAAAGAGAAAAATGAGATAGTCTTACGACTGAGATAGTGTTGCAAGTGGTGGGGCTGCAGAGGACGGTATGCTCTGGGGAACAGATACAGCAATGAATGCAGGGCTAATAGCAGAGTGGGTGGTAGAAGAAATAACACGGTAAGAGGAAACTCAACCCTACAGTCCCTACAGGTGTCCCTGAGCTTAGGCTCTCCTATTGATGAAGTCCCAGAACCTAAGTCAGGTTCGGTGGGGTGAGGAGGTCCGGAGCCGACGACTAAAGAAAGAATTCTTAAGACGTTGTTGGTGCAAAATGGTGGTTTATTAAAGCACAGGGACAGGACCCGTGGGCAGGAAGAGCTGCTGCCCTGGGTTGTGAGGGTAGGCATGTTATATACCCCGCGGTTGGGGGGGTAGGTGGTGAAGGAATGGGAGATTTCAACAGAGTTTTCACATGTTAGGGAGGGCCTACAAGATGCTGGGGGAGGCCTTGCCCTTATGGCCTGATCAATGTTGTCTTTAGGTCAGGCATTAACATCAAGATAATTGGGAGATTCTTGGTGGGGTATTATAATCCGGCTATCATTTACATTCCCTTCTACCTCAGTCTCCTCCAGTTTATGGTGGGAGGGAGACATTAGGGCTTCAGGAACCAAGAGTTATTTACCTCTGGAAATTTGTGCTATTGATAAGGTAACCTCCCTGTTTAGGTCTCTAGGACATCTTGTAGAGCAAGGGAGATTCCTGTTCTGCAGGATTGCGATCCCTGCAAGTTAACTATTTATCATTTTATGGCGGTCAGGGGTGCCTGAGGAATGCTACACATATGGAGGGGAGTGGGTGAAGAGGGGGTGCAACGCGCCAGCTTTTGCTTTGTCCTCAGCCAGCCTCCTGCTCATGTTTCTAGGAAATAAGCCTTACAAGTATTAAATTCAAACACATCTGTAAACTAATTGCTATTGCTTTCTACTGTATCTTACATAAAGTCTTGCTTGGAGGGTTGGTGCAAAATGAAGGTGTCAAATCGCTGTATACAGTATGATATAAATTAATCCTATAGAAGATGATCTGTAAAATGTCTAGCCGAAGATTTGTTGTTTTGTGGCAAGATTTAGCATTGCTCCATGTTCAAAATTGATTTCCTTTCAAGAATTCTTGTTTCTTAAATCAGTAATGTGAACAAGTATGTGGTGCCACTTTGATAATGTATAAAATGCCTGTTTCCATCCTTCAAATGGCACAGAAAAGGCAAAAGTAAACAACAGAGTATTTCTGGTATGTTTGACTTAATTTTTGACTCACAGGTTTGAATTACCAAAGGAAACATAGTTCAAAGTAGTGCTTAGCCTCTTTGTAGGGGAAGAGGAAGCCTATTTATCTGACTGCTATTGGTGCTTGGTTTCTTTGGGATATGGTCAGTATAAACAAGACATCCAAAGTCACTCTGTTCTAAATAGAGACGGGCATGAGCCTTACAGAACTTTATCTTCCGAGTGTAGTTTTAAAAGGACAACAGCTAACGTTTGCTCTTACACTTATCAGGTGGATCCTGGTTTATTTCATTAAACCTTTTTAAAACTTTGTAATGTAGGTATTAAAATAATCCTAACTTTACTTTTTTTTTTAAAGATTTTATTTATTTATTTGTCAGAGAGAGAGAGAACGAACACATGCAGACAGAGTGGTAGGAAGAGACAGAGAGAGAAGCAGGCTCCCCGCTGAGCAAGGAGCCGGATGGGGGACTGGATCCCAGGATGCCGGGATCATGACCCGAGCTGAAGGCAGCCGCTCAACCAACTGAGCCACCCAGGTGCCCCCTAACTCTGCTTTTGAGGAAACAGATTTAAAATAGTTGTCAAGATCATAGTCTCAGGATTTGAATTGTTTTATATAAAAGTAAGGTTCATATTCCTCCTTTGTATTTTTTAAAAGATTATTTAGTTATCTTTTCATTTTTTTTATAAAAATTTTTTTTAATGTATTTGACAGAGATCACAAGTAGGCAGAGAGGCAGGCAGAGAGAGAGGAGGAAGGAGGATCCCTGCTGGGCAGAGAGCCCCACGTGGGGCTCAATCCCAGGACCCTGGGACCATGATCCAAGCCAAAGGCTGAGGCTTTAACCCACTGAGCCACCCAGGCACCCCTTTTTCTTTCTTTCTTTCTTTCTTTCTTTCTTTCTTTCTTTCTTTCTTTCTTTTTTCTTTCTTTCTTTTTTAAAATTTTATTTATTTGACAGAGAGAGAGAGATCACAAGTAGGCAGAGCAGCAGGCAGAGATGAGGGGACAGCAGGCTCCCCACTGAGCAGAGTCCGATGCAGGACTAGAGCCCAGGACCCCTGAGATCATGACCTGAGCTGAAGGCAGAGGTCTAACCCACTGAGCTACCCACCCACCCCAAAGATTATTTACTTATTTAGAGAGATCGCTGAGCAAGCATGCACATGAGTTGGGGGAGGGGCAGAAGAAGAGGGAGAAAGAATACCAGTTAGAATGGCAAAAATCAACAAGGCAGGAAACAACACATGTTGGAAAAGTTGTGGAGAAAGGGGAACCCTTTTATGTTGTTGGTAGGAATGCAAGTTGGTGCAGCCACTTTGGAAAACAGTGTGGAAGTTCCTCAAAAAATTAAAAACAGAGCTATCCTATGACCCAGAAGCTACAGTACTGGGTATTTATTCCAAAGATACAGATGTAGTGAAAAGAAGGGCCATATGCACCCCAGTGTTCACAGCAGCAATGTCCAAAATAGCCAAAATGTGGAAGGTGCCAAGATCCCTTTTAACAGATGAATGGATAAGGATTATGGGTCCATATACAGGATGAAATATTACTCAGCCATCCAAAAGGATGACTACGCAGCTTGTGCATCAACATGGATAGGACTGGAGGAGATTATGCTAAGTGAAATAAGTCAAACAGAAAACTTTAATTATCATACGGTTTCACTTATTTGTGGAACATAAGGAATAACATGGAGGACAATACAAGAAGGGAAAAATGAAAGGGGAGAAATCAGAGTGGGAGACAAACCATAAAAGACTATGGACTCTGGGAAACAAACAGAGAGTTTTAGAAGGAAGAGGGGTGGGGAGAATGAATGAACCTGGTGATGGGTATTAAGGAGGTTAAGGACTGCATGGAGCACTGACTGTTATACACAAACTGTTAAACACTACATCAAAAACTAATGATGTACTGTATGGTAACTAACATAACACAATTAAAAAAAAAAAAGAAGAAGAAGAATTTCAAGGAGACTCCCTGCTGAGCACAGAGCCCCACACAGGACATAATCCCACAACCCTGAGATCATGACCTGAACCACCCCCCTGAGATCATGACCTGAACCAAAGTCAAGAGTTGGACACTTCACCAACTGAGTCACCCGTGTATACCTCTTCCTTTGTCTTCTTAAAAGGAATGATGCATAGATATAATAATAATAATAATAATAATAATAATAATAATAAACCGGCACTGGGAAACATTTCATAGTGTAGATCTCAAACTCATTTTGATCCTATTATTTATCTCATTTTTGTTTAATTGTTGATGAATTAATGGAGGCATTTAGTATTATCCTACATTTCTATAAAATTCTTATGAATTATGCAGATCATAGTCAAAATATTTAATTACCATACAGCTCTACTACAGTAACTAACCACTCAAAATGGAAAGCAAAGCCACACAATTCTTAGGGGCTTGTCATTGTTTGCAGGATGAATGTCAGCCCTGAATTTACGTTCTCTTTTCGTTGTTAGACAAGGGAGAGGCCAGAGCATGGTGTCTTAGATTTCTAGAACGTCAGCCTTCAGGTAAGCTTTCTCCCTCCAGTGTTAATGCATCTGTACTTATTGTCACAAAGAAATGAGCTTGTAAGAAAAAATGCATGAATAAACAAGATCTCTGCATGTGGCCTTTGCCAGAAAGACTTCATCTTGAGACCTGTGTTTTCATTCATAATCTTTTTTTCCTATCTCTCCTGAAATAATCACATTACAGTGTGTAGTTTTTACAATAATTAGGAGGCAGGTATAATCTGGATTACACTGTCGAAAGAAAATGGCTCTTCACCCTTATGTCAATTTTGTGCTTGTTTACATTTCTGAACCGACTTAAACATCCCATTCTCTGTTGTCATTATACCAACAGGCATCATGAAGCTGATTGATTTTCTTAAGACTCTCCAGATCAGCCTGGTCTCTCCTCACAGGTTCCTCGGGGTATACTAAGATCCCAAGGATGTTGCATGTATTTGGTGGTTGGGAATAAGGTGAAGTGAGAATGGCCCGTTATGAAAAGATGCATCAAAGAAGGAATAGGAGATTGTAGAAATGCTGGAGAAAATATAAATGAAGGGTAAATTGTAGAAGAGGGGCAGTCTAAGGGAGGCTAACATGTATAGCAAAAGAGGCCATTTTGTTGTAGCATAAAAAACACCAAAATAATTGTATGGGGGTAACCCTTTGACACTTAGCAGTGTCTGTTTGGATAACTTAACACCACTGATTCCTCATTCCCTCATCTGTAGAACGGGGAGGATACGTAACTCACGGTGTTGTTACAAGGGTTGGGTAAAGTAATAGGTAAGACACATCAGAGTTCTTGGTGAATAGCAGCAACAAATTCTAATTGAATGATATGGTCTGAAACATCCTCCCTGCCCTGTGAAGCACAAAATACACAAAGAGCCAGTGCTTTGTTGGGGGCGGAGGGAGTCGTGGGGTCGGGGGTTTCTGCTTAGGTGTTTTCTTCTACATGCTGTCAAAAGAATTGCTTGGTGCTTCAATTCATTGTAGACATCCCCAGTTTCTTCTCTGAATAGCTTTATTTGTCTTTTCTGTAACTAAGTGTACTCTTGGATGAGCGACAGGTTTGTCTCTCTCTTTTGATAGATCCAGTCATCTGATTTTTGTCACTCTGCTGAAAGCAGATGTTAAACAGTATTCCGAAGGGGTATGCATTTTAAAATAGATAAAATAGAATTTGTTAGGCCTGAAATGTTTTTATGATGACAAAGAGATTAACTTTAGTTTAACCTGACTAATTATATTCATGGGTTAAGAAGCTGGAGACAAACTATTACAGTTGGACTTCAAAAGTTTAGCTGCTATGACTTACTGATAGTATAAAATGGAAATAATTTGAGTTTTAGGTTGGACTTTGGTTTTTGTTGTTGTTGTTGTTTTGTTTTTTGGTGGTTCTCGATTCTCTAATTTAGGATAGTGGTTCTCAAAATTGGCTGGGTATCAGAATCACCGTAGTAGTTTATTAAAATGTTTTGCTAGGGCCACACTCCTGGTGATTCTTATCCATTGGGTCTGGAGTAAAACTCAGGCATATATATTTTTTAATAAGTGATTTCTATCAAGAGTGCTATTGGAAACCAAAGATGGATAATTAAGGCGGTGGGGGGGCATGGGGATAAAAAAATAGGACAAAAATCCAGTAATTTTTTTCACTATGAATTTTTGTGTGTATTGGACCCCCAAGGAATGTTTGTTGGAAAGAAAAAAGAAAAAAGTCTTAATTTGACAAAATAAACCTGAAAAGGCTGTTCTCAGCAGCCTCAAATCCCTCTGTATTTTCTAGTCATTGTCTAATTCTGAAGCTCAAAGTACGTCACCTAGAATCCCTTTTCCAACCCAAACTACTCTTACAAACAAAATTTACTTCTATTCCTTAATGTATTTATGAGGCAAAGACATTGCACTATTGAAAGTTAATAAACTGGGTTAATAAGATGGCAGAGTAAAGTGGTACTTCTCTTGTGCTCTTAGGAATAATGAACAACATTGTCAATGAAACTTGGAAAGGTCAGAAGAGTTGCCTATGGCTGTAGTTCCCAAGCAGCCTCACACAGCTCTCCGATATAACTGACTTCTTCTCTGAGCCAACATGAACGATCCTTTCTTTGGAACATTGGAATCAGGCAGTGTAAGCTGGCCATGGAAACTTTTCATGAGGAAACATGCAGACGTGCCATATTTGTGGGAAGCCGTCTTTCAATGAGGCAAGGCAAAGAATGAGAAATGGCTTTCTATTTGCTAGGGAGAAAGAGACTAGAAGAGAGAACACATATAAAATATCACCCTGGGCCACGAGAAACTTCAGGAGAACTAGGGAAAATTCCTCAGAGCTGGAAATCTTGTTGTTGCCCCTAGTGTGAGATTCCTGAAGATAACTTGTCCAAGGAGAACTTACCTTACTCGTAGATTTAAAAAGTATGGTTAAGGAAAGATATCAGCCTGGGATCTATAAGAATAGTATGTGGTTAGTGTTCAGTAGGTGAAAATGAAAAGCATTTCATCAAGAGATCAGTGACATTAACTGATGAAACACACATATAGTTGTTATATGCGGAGAATACTTCCTCTAAGAGACTATTCATAAAACTGAGCAGCTGTCTTCAAAGGAAAGAAATAGGGTGGGTAGAAGAAATTAGGACAGAGATTTCATCATATACCCTTAAGCACCATTTAAATTTTGCTTCATGAATATGTATAACCTATTCAAAATTGATTTTTAAAATAAGTCACTTGACTTCTACCTACACATTAGTTTTTTTGACTTACTATATACTTTTTTTTCCCCCAAGTTCTGGACATTTAAAAAGTCATGTTTGGTGAGGTAAAATACACATACATTATAAAATCCACTTTTTAGGTATACAGTTCAATAATTTTTGACAAATAGAGATGTGTCACTATCATCACTAGCAAGATGAAAAGATGATTTCTAACACCTATATTTATATTTATGTTATATATATTTATAACACCTATATGATTTCTAGCACCGGATTTCTAACTTCTTTTAAGAAAAAAATTCCTAGGTACATTCAGAAGATAGTGAGAAGAGAACAATTATGAATCATTAAACATTCAATCACTGTGAACACCCACATTACTTTCATTTTTGTGCGTACAAAGATGATTAGTGTGTTTTGAACTTTCTGGGTCATTCTTTACATTAGCCTGGTATGAAGGCAAGTAGGACATTAGAAGAGGAATAAAATGTATTAATTATGCCTAGAAAGTCCCAAATGCTAGGTTTTCGTGTACTAACACTTCTATAAATATTAACCTTATCCCAAAAATATAATGTCAGATAATGATGGAAACCTGGTCATGGAGGGCGAAATGACTGTTAATTGCATTTTGAGTCATTTAGCTAAATTTTCAGCAATATTACACATCTTTTCCAAGTTGTCTTTGTTTATCCCCATTAGCCTAAGCATACATAATTCTGCCTCACTGGGTGTTAGTCACTTCCCCCACCCCAACATGCTTCTCTTTTAGTCTCACTTGTTCTTTCCCTTCCACACATGCTGTGCTTCCACCCCCCTGGATGTAACCAGGAATGTGAACTATTTTTAAGACCCAGGATACGGATCATGGAATCTCTGTGCTCCCAACTCAGATGCTAACTATGGATTTATTAAGGGTAATATTGGAATCCTGTGAGCAGTCTGCCTTTCTCCCTGGATTCTCTGCTTTCCCTCAGCTCAGGTGGCTACCGTCCTAAGGAATGATGAGTTAAATTTTGTCTTGGTAAAAATTCCCTTGCAATTTGTGGACAATTTGTAAAATACAGAATTATTCCCTCCTTTTTGTGTCTGCACCAGGAGAATGCACTTTTCCCTCCTTCTCTTAAGAATTTTAAAGTAAAAAAGAAAGTGGCTAAGAGGGAACCCCGACACTTCTAATATCTCCTGGGAAATGTTCGGTGGCATCCCTAATGTTTGATAGATTTGAGTCTTTTGGTTTCTCCTAAGTAGTTCTTCTCCATATTCCACTGGGCCATCTGGGTTTCTTTCTGTGTTGACCTTGCTAATTATATTTTGGCTTCTGCCTTCTAGTTGAAGGAATTTATTAAACATTCAACAATGGCATTTTGTTAGGCAATTAGGAGGAGTGGGGAAAGGAGAGGTTGATTTTTATTTTTCCTCTCCTTTCACATAAGATGCCTATGTAAATCCTCCCTCAGGCAGAACCTAATGAATTCAAGCCATTGGACCATTACTTTCATTTCCTTTTCAGTTTTGTGGGTAATATCCTAGCACATGCTGATTTTAAATTAAATAACCTCGTTATCTTTGGAGTGTTTTCATAATCCCCAAACTATATAGGCAGGCTTTGAATACCCTTGAAGGTAGGCTTTGACATATCTTCAAACATCAAAATGATGGTCAATGATTTAGGTATTTCCACAGCACATTAAAAATCATGAAAAGGAGCAAATTTGGATGAGTCTTATTGCATTCCAGAATGTTAAAATTTCAAAGTGCTTTTGGAGGTCATGTAGTACAATTTTTTTTTCACTGTATAGACTGAATCAGTTGGACCCAGCAATATGCAACAAACAAAACTAGAGAACAGAGCCAATAATCAATCTAAGTCTCCGTGTTTCCAGTCTGTTTCTTCCCACTATAGCATATTCCTGAAGCTACCTAATACTGATGAAAAGGAGATATTTAGAATATGTTGAAAATACCTTTTTTTTTTAAAAATACATCATATAGCTTTTCTTTTGTAACTGAGCTAAAAAAAAGGGCTGCTTTTCGGTGGGGGCAGATGAAGGCTCACAGGAGCCCTTTCTCTCAGAGGGGACAAGTACCCTTCCCTTATTTCTTTCATTTAAGAAGTGTATGAAGCAACAGTTGCAGTCACTGAAATGCTACTGGAATTTGAAAACTTGACTTTTTCTTTCTTCTTTAAAAAAAAAAAAATACAACAAAAAACCTACTTGCCCCTCTTTGGGAAGCTGTGTGCCAAAGAACCAGTGTCATGGTTTTTACTCAAAATGTTGCTGAGAGTTGGGGAAGGTCAGTTGTGCTTTTGATTTCTGCTGAAATAGCAAACAGACATAACCAAGCTCTTGATACTCACTCCAGAATTTTCCTATGTACATTTAGGTATGTTCTTTCATTTATTTATAAATCATGTTCTCTTCTACAGTCCCAGTCATTCTACTTCGATAATGGAAAGCAGTCTCTCCTAGAGCTGGGTTGGGCTGTTTTTCTGTTGTTTTTCTGCAAGAAGATCTTCATGACACATTATTTAAGATAACTTGTACTACACATAATGTAAATGGAAATTGTTTTTTTCAGAGCACTAATACTCTTGAGGAAGTCAAGAGGTTGTTGGTAAAATATAAAGCAGGGGGTGTTATACTCTGAATTGCACTGCTTATTCAAATACAATATTCTGGGAAGGGAGGGAGGACCAGGATTTTCACAGCTCTTTACTAATAAATAACAGGTGATAATGGTGATGCTCTGACTACTGAAATATTAAGTGAACAAGGTTGAGTTCAGTATTATTTCAATTCTTAAATATCTCTCTGCTCTTCAGACAAGTGTGAAAAAACAATCAGTAAAATAACACAGAAAATAAAATCAGTCCTTAGAACAAAAGCTTATGAAACAAAATGACTAGAAATGCTATTAAAAATGTTAATTCTATAATCGAAGTTTTGCTTTCAGTGATCAGTTGCAATATACCTAATGAAACAGCACAATTCTACTTAAATGTAGGTATTCATATCTTCAGGGGAAAAGAAGAAAGAGAATGAAATTATTTGTTGTCTATTATATGTGAGGCGTTCTATAAGGCGATTAATGTATGCAACCTTATTTCAGTTCCATAGCAAACTACATAAGAAAAAAACAATTTGAGAGAAGTCATTCCACCTACCCAAAGTCCCATAGAAAAGCAAAAACAAGGATAGAAATAGAATTAGATCCCAAATCTAATCGACTTTAATGTCTTCATTGTTGAGATAGATATAGACATATAGATAGATCTATATCTGTATCTCCAAAGTTGGGGATATTTTATATATATATAATTTCAATATTTTATATATTAATATTAACATTAACATAAATATTATATATACATACATGCATCTTTTGGGGCTGAAAATAATTGCTAAAGGAATTCTTAGCTAGAACTTTGTGTAGCCTAGATTATAGAGAGATTGCATTAATTATAACCAGTGTATTCCTCCTGCTTTTTCCTTCTGCTCCTCCTCATTATCTTTATTCCTTTGAGTCACAGGCAACAAAGTACTATATTTTCAAAGCAGATTTTTTTCATGTTTTCCTCAGAGATATTTTATTTTTATCCCTCAGAGATATTTTATTTATGTTGATATTCTGCCATCAATTTTTACAAGTGTTCTATTTTTAATTTTCTTTCTGAAGCGTTAATGCTTTATAAATGATCCCATGTCGATTTTATTGTAACTCAGTTTAAAGTCAAGGTATCAAAATTCTTGTTTGTGTTGATTTCAATTTACAGTATTAATCAATGAAATAAATTATTAAAAATAAACAAATTGAACTCTGGATATCCCAGAACTTTTCAAGGTACTGAAGAGATGTAGGTAAATAAACATATTCTGTGTCTCCTAGGACCTTATATTCCATTTAACAGTAATGATACCTTATATCAACACAGAACTCTATGGCTAATGAAATACTTTAACGTCTAAGATATACTCAAGTCGTTGGGATATATATTACTTAAGTTATTGGGATATATTATATGAGGAAGGAATTTGAAAATAAGATTTAATTAGCTATAATCAGTTTTACATTTAACAAAAAGCCTATTGATGAGGTTATTTTCTATAATATAAAGTAGAAAATAAAATTTTCTCCAAACCATAAGGATTATGCCTCTATAGGTTTTTATGAATTTGGCTGAAGAAATTGGGTTATAATTTATGGGCTATTGTAGGACGATGGAAGAGAGGGATAAAACAAATTTCAGGAATATTGAGATTTGGGGAGGAACTGGAATTGAAAATAGTGGTTTGCTATTTTGGCCACAAATAAGAATTATCTTGGAGCTTTCGAAAACATCACTGGCCAAGATTCATCCATAGATGTTTTGAGTTTATTGTTGTAGGGTGAGCCCCACATACTGGCATGTTTCCGATGGGTAACTAAGGTTGAATACCACTCCCTTAGTGTTAGCGCTCAGATTTTAGTGTGCATCAGAACTTCTGGAGGATTTATTAAATCCAGGGTTTCTGGCTCATTACATTTGGGTTGGGACCTTACAGACTAAATGTTTGTGTCCCCCCGAAATCTATATGTTGAAGCCATAACCCCCAACAGGACTATACTTGGTGGAAGGTCCTCATCCAGCAGGGCTGTTGCCCTTATAATAAAGGGAAGAGGCCCCAGAGCTTTCTTTTTCCATCATGTGAAGACACAGCAAGAAAGTAACTGTCTGTGAGCCAGGAAGAGAGTGCTTTCCAGAACCAAATTGGTGGGCACCTTGATCTTGGACTCTCTAGCCTCCAAACTTGTGGGCAAATAAATTTCTTTTGTTTAAGCTACCCTGTCTATGGTATTTTGTTATAGCAGTCCTAGAGGACTAAAACAGGGTCCAAGAAATGACATTTCTAAGAAATTCCAGAGTGTTGTTGATGCTATTGGCTCAGGGACCACATTTAAAGAATGACTAGTTAAATAAAAGCTATCTTAGTTGCCAGAAGTCTTTATTGGTTATGTTCATGCAAAAATAACAGTGTCTACAATAATGTTTCACACTACTGCTTTAGTATTCACTCCTCATGGAGAATACATTCTCATGGTTAGTAACCACATCCTCATGGTATTAGGAGTGCATTTCCTTGGTTTCCTCTATAGCTTAATCAAATTGTCTTGCTAATAGGCATTTTGTTTTATCCTAAGGAGTTATAACAGACTCTATCATACCTAGAAAACCCACAGAGAAGACTGTTCATTCACAGTACCTTGTCTACATGTAACTTTGCCCTTTTTATTTTATTTCTAAATAGTCTATGATTTGTTTATTCATTCTAGAGAGAACCAAAGCTAGTAGGATTAGTATATTGTGGACTTTTGGGGTCTACTTTTTTAGTTTGTTTTAAATAAAATTATCATATGGTTTCACTTACTTGTGGAACATAAGGAATAACATGGAGGACATTTGGAGAAGGAAAGGAAAAGTGAATTGGGGGAAATCGGAGAGGGAGATGAAGCACGAAAGACTGTGGACTCTGAGAAAGAAACTGAGGATTTTAGAGGGCAAGGGGGTGAGGTTGGGTGAGCCTGGTGGTGAGTATTAAGGAGGGCATGTATTGCATGGAGCACTAGGTGTTACATGTAAACAATGAATCTTGGAACACAACACAAAAACTAATGATGTTTTATATGGTGACTAACATAACACAATTAAAAAATTTAAAAAAATATGTATATATATACTATTGGATTAAACTATTCACCTAGGGTAGGCATTGCTGATTTATGGAAGATATTTCGCTATAATTCTCAATAACAAAATTAGTAATTTCATACAAAGAATAAACATCAGGATCTTTTCCAATCATAGGACACTGCAAGAGGATTAGTTAAAAGAACTAGTTGTCTTCCTCTGACAGTATTCACTGTCAGAAAATGACAAACTTGAATACATAAAATAGCAACCCTAACCTCCAAAAATGCTTTATTTTTCTCAAAAACAAATTATTCATAGAGGTTATTCATAAAGTTTAGTTAGAGAAGAACAGAAATGGAAAGAAAAGGAATCCTATCCTAAAAAGATAAGAACCTGAGAATGTCTACATATGTAAAGTGAATGAAGACTTTAATTAATCATTTTGGTGCTTTATCCCACAAGCATTGCTATTAATAAAAAATGTAGGTTCTTCTGAGAACTAAGTTAACCGATTCTGTGGCTTTATGAGTCTGATAAATGATTGGTTGTGTATTTCACTGTCCTCCCTGAATTTAATTCACAATAGCAGGTAAAATTCTCCTTTGTAAAAGTGGCCAGCTAGGGAAATCACTCTGGAAGGGGAAGGAACTGAAAACTTGGAGAAGCAAAGAAAAATGAATCTGGGGATGACATTGGAGGCTTTGAAAAATGGATAAATTCTTAGTTCAAGAACACTGAAAATACTATTCAAGGACTCTGAATAATGAGACCACTTGGGTTTGTACATGGAGGTTACTGGCTGCCAAAGCATTGTCTCCACCTACCAGAAATAGCATCATCTGCTCAAGAAATAAAAACTGGAGTGTCCTGATTTTATAGACTGTTTGTGCAAGAGGAGACTATCTGCTTTATGCACGTGGTGAAATAAGCATGTGCAGTATTTTCTCTTTCCTAACAAAAACAAGTTTTTGTTTTGTTTGTATCAGAGATTCATCTGGAAAAACTCAAGCAATTCTGTAGGAAAATCAGAAAGCCAATGTGTGGAATCACTCAATCTCTAGGATTTGTGGACTATAAAGAGTAGACTGAATGAAATACTAAATACGCTTCTTAGCTTCCAGTGAATTGTGGATAGTGGGAAGTACATGTATTTGAGATTTAAAGTCAAGAAAAGGTGATCAGAACTTTCTTTACTGGTTTCCAAGCTTCTTCTTGATTTGGTATGAGTAATAATACCACGGCTGATTATGAAGCTCAAATTTTAAAAAATTGTCCAGTGAAGCTATTTTTGTCACCCAGAAGGTTTAGTATCTACTCAGGTTAGAAGGTTTAAATATTGCCAAGTAATTTTTCTTTGTCAATAAAGAACTTTTGAATAGGCTCAGAGAAGAGACCATTATTTTTTAAAGGAACATCTTTCTATTTCTCCTAAACTATGGATCTGGAAGTCTTTTGGATACATCTTTTAAAATGTTTCCTTTTCAAAAAAAATTGCTAATCTAAGATTCTCAAGTCAGCTCACTACTGAGGAAGAGGCAGAATTTAAGCAGATAGATCAGTATTGACTATCATTAATACTGCACGGAGAAATCTGTTAGGAACAAAATGAGATTGTTTCCACCTTATACTGGTCTCTCTGCTGAGTTTCATTCAGACCTTGACTCCGGATAGCAAACAATGATTAAATAAGTAATGCAACCTAAAAATGAGCTCTCGGGCAATGGTTCTCACACAGAATACAAATCTTACTAAAATTATAAGGGCCAGAATAGCTATTGATGAGAAGATTGAATATTGAGGTAGTTTAAGGCACTGGTATTTAAAAGTTTTGTTTCTTAACCTCTTTCCTCTTTTTTGAAAAATTATTCTAGTGAAATGAAATCACATTTTGTAGATCAAGATTCAAGACCTACTGATATGCTGACAGATAACTGTCGTCCTCTAAGCTGATGATAGTTTCATTGCCTTAAATTATAAAAAAAAAAGCCATAGCAGATAACTTTCCATCCTATGTAATACAATTTAGAAACCAACACTTCTAAAACAGAAATCCTTATTTGGGATAGCTGCATTCTCATATATATATATATAATTCATAAATATAAATATATTCTCATATATAATTCATAAATATATTTAAATATAAATATAAATATATATTTATATATCTTTAATATATTTTAAATATAAATATATAAATATTTTTATACTTATGTATAATATAAATATATTTATAATATATAAATATATAGCTTATTATTTATTTATATAATATATAAATATATAAGTATATATTTATATATAAATATGTATTTTATATATTTTAATATATTTTGTATGTTTTTAAAATATATTTTGTATATATTTTTAATATATTTTTTGGCTTATCTCAAAAAATTTTATAAAGCCTATCAACTAACTGAGTTACATGAAACATACATTTCCCAGAAAAATATTTCCAGGAGTCCATATTGCAAAACAATTACATGTTCCCTATATGTGGTATTGAGATACTTTTCTAGTATGAAACAACTAAGTCGTGACATTTTGGCACAGCTACCCTGATGTGATTTTTCAAATACATTTTTTTACAAAGACTAAAAGCAAGCCATTCCATTTGTGGCATTGTAAAAGGGGAAAAAAAAGACTTACTATTTTATCAAGAGCCAAAGACTGAGGTTAGCCCCTAGGAAAACAGTTTGGACAAGATTAACAAAGTCTTTTCCTCTATTGACCATACCTTTTGTTGCAGAAACACACCCACTAAGAATTAGAAAATTATTTAATTTTCATCATAATGCAGGCTCTGAGGGGAAATTATAGGTTCTCTTGGGACTCAAGGGAATGTTTATTGATGAAGTAATCTTTACGCTGAGTTCACAAGAATGAGGATTTACTTGGATCAAGGATCACAGTGTGTTCCAAATATGGAACAGATTGTGTGAGGACCTTGTGGCAGGAAACGTAACAACTTCAGGAAACATAACAGATCGTTCAATAGATTGAAAGAAAACACTGAGCCAGGAAAGGAGCCCGAATGATAGATAAGTCTCAGGAGGAAAGTAGGTCTAGATGATGGAGGGTTGTGAATCTACATTGAGGAGTTTGGTCTCTGCTCTAAAAGTTGTCTAGTCAGTTCTGTTTAAGATGGATGTTAAAACTTTATGAACCTGAAAGAATTCTCAACCAAATTTAGTCTTGTCTCATGTCTTGATTATTTTAATTTCAAAATGATTCAGTCCACATTAGCTCAAGGGGATGAAGAATTTGCCTTCATAAATTACCCTGTTGTTCACTTTGAGGGGTAAGCTCTTCGAGAGATAAGAACCACATTTTCTCCAAGTCATGTAAATTTTCCAAAGTGTTGGCAGCACTCTGTACCTTGTGGAGTACACTCAGTACCTTTTGTTTGATGTTGCTGATGAGACCTAAAAAAAAGAATCCCTTAAAATATCTGCTATTAAAATGTAGCAAAACGGATACATCGGTGTTTCTCTTTTCTTATGGACCATAGACATATATTGAAGTGATAATTTATATGAAGAAGCATCTGCTGTCGTTCACATAAGTATGGTTTCTACGAACCACAAATTCCTTTCACCAGCATTTAAAAAGCTTAAATTGAAAAATAAATAAAAGTGATGGGTAACCATTGTTCACTTTCAGTAGGATAATTAGAGGGTTGGATTTGTGATTTCAGTGAAGGAACAGGTAGAGTGTGTTAACGAATTTGGAAAAGCTAACTGGAAGGCTTTTTAAATCATCTGGGTCATAGACTAAGGGAGCTTGGATTGGGTTTTGGTAAAGGAATAAAAGAAGTGGACATATTTGAGCAGTAACTACAGATGGTTAGGATATATGGGAAAGGAAGAAATCTTGGAGGATTATGAGGTTTGTTTCAAGAGCTATTAAATGAATGGCTATATTATGTTCTACTGGAACTAATATTGCTCGAAAAGCCGAATCTGTGGTGAGGTTGAGGGCTGAGGGAAGAGATTATGAATGTAGTTTTATAGCTGAGTTCGAAATCCCTATGAAATCTCCCAGTGAAGCTGTCAAGTAGGTAGTTGGAGGTCTTTTTTTTTTTTTTTTTAAAGATTTTATTTATTTATTTGTCAGAGAGAAAGCGAGCGAGATCGAGCACAGGCAGACAGAGTGGAAGGCAGAGTCAGAGGGAGAAGCAGGCTCCCTGCGGAGCAAGGAGCCCGATGTGGGACTCCATCCCAGGACGCTGGGATCATGACCTGAGCGGAAGGCAGCTGCTTAACCAACTGAGCCACCCAGGCGTCCCAGTAGTTGGAGGTCTTAAGCTATAAGAGATTTAAGACTAGACCTTGTTCTGTCATGGGGTGAGGCTACAGTGAGATCTATCAAGGGTCCGTGTTACAATAGGCAGGTAGAGTAAGAACTATCACAAGGGGAGTTTAAGCAACTGGCTCATCAGGGCACCAAGGCCAAGTAGATAAAAAGGGAGTTAGCCACAGGCCTGCAATCTATTTTCTCCCTTTTCTGAGGAATACCTCTGGAAAGAAAGAAATGTAACCTGATCTAATCTTTATAGATATGCTAATGACAGAGCTCTTGGCAAACACCTTAATAGTACTTACTAACTGGAGTGTGCTTTTCCATGGAATGCTTTGAGGGCATTTACCTGGTCTTTCCAGGATAGCTTAAGATAAACATAGAAAATGTCACATAAACTATGTCACTACTGGAACATAAAATGGAGTTTGGTTCTTTTTTGAATAATACATGTATGGACATCACTTAGATTTCTCATAGATTATATATAGGACTATACATGACCCATATGTCTTAATGTGACCCGAAAGCGTGTCAGAACTTGCAGTGACATTCTGAATTTCTCCATTTTTCTTGTGCCCTGTGAATACTTGTGTCCTTTTACCTAGGACCTAAGACTAACCTTAAAAACAAAAACAAGAACAAAATACCAACAATGGAAAATTAGGTCAAGGATGAGCTAGGAAAAGGAATCTGAAAAGTAGTTCTCAGAGAAATGTGAGAAAACAGCCGGAAAATGTGGTGTCACAAGAGCCAGGAAAGAAAGCTGGTATTTTCAGCCCTGAGCCTTATCCCATTGCTGAGCCTCTCTCCAGTACTTGGCAAAGGATGAGCCTGGGCTACAGTCCGTTAGGGACAAAGAATAGAGTGGGTTAGGGATAAAAAACATAGAGAGGAGTCTCAGAGAAATGGGTAGCAGTTAGGGAGAAGGTTTTGTCAGGGAGGGGATGAGGGAAGACATAATAGTCAGGTACCACCCAAGTCAAATTATGTATAAGCACAAGATATGAGTACGATACCAGCTGAATTCAGAAAAGCTCTTCAGCCGTTTTAAGCAGAATGTTTGTTCAGTTTCTAACAATTCTCGGATAACCTGAGTGATTTGCCACTCACATCCACTAATTCATGAACATTACGATGGTCATACTTAGGTACTGTCCAAGAATAATTTCAGAATACTAATGGAATTTATTTTGCTTTCTCTTTGAAAATCTAGCCGACAAATTAATCTGCTTTGTGTAAGCTTCCTAATTGTAGTAATTTTGTTTGACTGAATCTGTATCGGGCGCTGGAGTGGAATGGGGAGAGGAAATTGTGGGTCCATAAAAAGATCCCTTAAATCTAACTGTCAACTGTATAGTCAATCCTCAATTAAATTTTTTCTCAGTTGTTTCAGTAAAACACAATGCTATGAATAAACTTTGAAATAATGGTTTTAGGATAAATAACTAAGATCACAGAGCCCAAACAAAAATAGATAGTACATTTTTCTGGTTTAAAAAATTAACACTGGCTCATGGAAACTCTAAAATGACAGAAATGAACACCCATCATAATGGTGAGGGTCAGGGATATGTGCAAGGCACATTATCTGGTAATTAAGAAAAAAGAGCCTTTTTGATGTAACTATGTCAATTCTTTGCTAAAATATCCTTTGCATAAAAATGATTATATCAAAACTGCTAAATCAAAATGGCTATCATCATACAAATCTATGGCAAACCCCTACAGCATGCAAAAGTAAGTGTTAAAGCTTTAAGTTTCTCTGGCACACTAGTCCTTTTGGAATACTTTGAGAAATCAGGGTTTGTGTTCCAACTATTTTGAGAATGCTGCACACTGCAACCCTCTTGCAAATTTATAATGCGTGTTTATATTTTAAAGGTTATGAAAAATATTTTTGAAGCCTGCTTCTATTAATTTACTCCAGAATGTCCAAAAGTAATTTGATCACAGGACTCTCAGTGTATGTGTTTATAAAATGTTACTGGTATTTGCTCATATTTATTTAGCATTTATTTTGTCAAAAGCATAATGCTAAGCACTTTATGTGCATATTTCAAATAAACCTTAACCAGCCTAGGCAGTAGTGACTATTATTCCTGCCCCTTTACACAGAGAGAAAGTGAGACATAACACAATTAACCCATTGCCAAGGTAATCTAGCTAACACCTTAATTTCGCCAACAAGCATCTGGGACTGAATTCCAGCTTAGGTCTGACTGAATCCATGGTCTGATCTCTTAAGCATTACCCTGTACTAATCTCTAATATTCCATGGAAGTTGTTAATTTTGCTCTAACTTTTGGAGCTCCAGCAGTTAATTTCTTTTTTCTTTCTAATTTTATTTTTTCAGTGTTCCAAGATTCGTTGTTTATGCACCACACCCAGGGCTCCATGCATTCAGCAGTTAATTTCTTAAAAAAATAAATAAATAAAGACTCTTCCCTTCATATCTCTCATTATTCATCTCTATTGAGGTGGAATTGCTGCAGTTTTGTTTGGGTCTATTTCTCAAAGCACACAGCTGCCTCTGTAATTGGCCCTATCGTCAATCTAAACTCCAGTTCCTTGTTAGAATGTAAGATTTCAAATTCCCCACTGCCACTGCCCAACTCTTATTCAAACTTCAGTGACAAGTAGTTCAGCTGTACTGTGTAAAAAAAAAATGAAATCCATTCATTCTTTCCAATATTCTAAAAAATGTTACACCTGATAGAACCACATGATCACGGAGAGTTTTCTCTTTGAATCAATTGCTCTGAATTATGTTTTAGTGTTAAGTGTATTCTTAGTGAGGAATGCTGTTAGAAGCAAAATTTACTACTATATTTGTAGTGGAATTAGCTGACTTCTCTTGTTTCAAGCAATGATTTATAGTCATTAATATATATAGTACTTTAGAAGACATTTGGGGGAAAGAAGAGATCTTTCATCAGGATTAGGGTTTGCCCACGAGCAGCCATACTTGGTGGAATCATGGTGGGGGTACAGAAGGCGACAGAGACCAGACTTTAGGAGGGAGGCAGCGAGGAAGAAGCCAGTCAAACATCAGTGTTTCAGAAGTTCAGTGTGACACCTGTTGAGGGAATCTGCTGCGATCTGGCTCTCTGTCCTTGATAGCAGGGAACTGACTGGAACACCATTAGCACAGTGGAAATTCGCAAAGTGAATGTAGCTCACCTTTGTGTGGCCTGTGATAGAGCCCGGACTTAGCTTGGGTCAACTCTGAGCAACTGCTGGAACAACTTTCTAAATAAAAAGATGGAGGATAAGAAATAGTTGGAGGGTGGAGACAGTCTCTGCAGGGGATGAAATCAGAGCAGAAGACCTGGAATTACCAAGATCCATTAACATAAATGTGATGGAATTAAATGGCTGAGTTGGTGAACGTTGAGATCTCCCAGGCACATAAGAATGTATTTACATGTGTTCACTTCACACTGTTTTCTCTTAAAGCAAATTCTTGGGGGAAACTAGGTTTTAACTCCAAAAGAAGCTCTACTTCTCTAAAAATGTTCAGATAGTAGGGGTGTGTGTGTGTGTGTGTGTGTGTGTGTGTGTGTGTTTGTGTCTGTATTGATCCCATATTGGTAAAACCAACTCTTTAGTGTATATATAGTGCTATGAATTATAACACATGTCTAGATTTATGTATTCACCTCTATAGTCAGGATACTATTGGAATTGTTTCATCAACTCAAACCACTCCTCCATGTAACTGTTTCATGTCCAGAGCTTTCTTCTACCTCCAGCCCCTTAATAACTACTGGTCTACTCTCTGATGGCATAATTTTGCTTTTGCAAAATGTCATATAAATACAATCATACCATATGGGGTCTTCTGAGACTTGCTTCTTCTTCTCAACTCATGACTTTGAAATTCACCCAGGTTATTGCATTTTTATCACTGAGTAGGATTTCATTGCATGGCTATATCACTGTTTATACATTCACCCACTGAAAGACATTTGGATAGCCCTTAGTTTTTGACAATTATCAAATAGAGATGCTATAAATATTTGTGCGCAAATTCCTGTGTGAGCACCAGTTTTCATTTTTCTAGGATAAATAGCTAGGAATGGTATTGCTAGGTCATGTGGTGGTTATATGTGTACATTCATAAGCTGACAAAACTGTCTTTGATATTGTAATTTATAATAAGAAACACGTATTTGGTCTCCAAACCCTTTTCTGGCAAGACAACCTAAAACTCTTAGAATTTCCTAAGTCTGAGAACTATAAAAAGTGTCTTTTGTTATGTTAATGAGGTGAGGTCTAGAAAGCACCTGAGGATGGGGACTAGTTCCCAGGGGTGCCCACCATGTGATTAGATGGTTGGAACTTCTAATTCTATTCCCTGATTTCTGGGGAGAGGATTGGGGCTGAAAGTTGAATTCAACCACTTGAAAGACAATATCTAATCAATTATGTCAATTTAATGAAGACTCCATAAAAATCCCAAAGGAAGGGTTTTTGCAGAGCTTCCAGGTTGGTGAACCCATGGAGGTGCCCAGAGAGTGGGGCACCTGGAGCGAGCATGAGAGCGCCACCCCCTTTCCCTATACCTTGCCCTATGCATTTCTTCCATCTGGCTGCATCTGGGTCATATCCTTTTATGGTGAACCAGTAATCTAGTAAGTAAAGTGTTTCTCTGAATTCTGTGAGCTGCTTTAGCAAATTAATCAAACTCAAAAAGGGTGTGTTGGAATCTTAGAGCCATGCTCATTAGTCAGAAGTAGAGGTGATATTTTCAGTTTGCAATTCCCTGATGACATAGGATGTGGAGCATCTTTCCATGGCTTCTTTGTCATCTGCCTATCCTCTTTGACGAGGTGTCTGTGAGGGTTTTTGGCCCATTAAAAAAAAAAATTATAAGATTTTATTTATTTATTTGCCAGGCAGAGATCACAAGTAGGCAGAGAGGCAGGTGGGGAGGGGGTGAGGGGAAGTAAGCTCCCTGCCAAGCAGAGAGCCCAACACGGGGCTCGATCCCAGGACTCTGAGATCATGACCTGAGCCGAAGGCAGGGGCTTTAACCCACTGAGCCTCCCAGGTGCCCCTGGCCCATTCTTAAATAGGATTTTTTGTTTTCTTATTGTTGAATGTTAGCAGTTCTTTGTATGTTTCCTATAATGATCCTTTATAAGACATCTTTTGTAACTATTTCTTCCAGTCTGACTTGTCTTCTAATTCTCTTGATATGTCTTTCACAGAGCAAAAGTTTTTAATTTTAATGAAGTTTATCCAGTATTTCTTTCATGGATAGAACCCTTAGTGTTGTACCTAAAAAGTCACTGTAAATCCAAGGTTATCTAGATTTTTCTCTTATGCTCTTTCTAGGAGTTTTACAGTTTTGTGTTTTACATCTAGGTCTTTGATCCACTTTAACTTAATTTCTATAAAGGGTGTAAGGTCGGTGTCTAGATTCCTTTCTTTTGCATGTGGAGGTCTAGTTTTTCTAGCACCATCTATTGAAGAGATTATCTTGACTCTATTGCTTCACGTTTGGTCCTTATGTCAAAGATCAGTTAATATATTTATGTGGGTCTATTTCTCAGCTCTCTCTTTCATTGATCTATCTGTATATTCTTTGACGAATACCACATTGTCTTTATTGCTGTAGCTTTTCAATAAACCTTGACATCAGATAGTGTCAGTCCTCCAACTTTGTTCTTCTCCTTCAATATTATGTTTGCCTATTTATTTTTAACTTAGTTTTTTTTTTCTTTCTCTTGAGTTTTGAATGTTCTTTATTACTTTTAATATGAGTCTATCACAGGATAAATGATTTCTTAAATTTTTCCCCCTGGTATATATTTTTCTCTTTTCTAATCATGCTTTTGGTGTCATATCTAAAAAACTCTTTGTCTAACTCAAGGTCATGAAGACTTTTCTCTATAAGTTTGTCAGAAAGTACAAGACTATTTCTAGGAGGATGAGATCATTTAGGCTTTTTCTCTGACTGCATATCTTGTAGATACTAGATGAAAGACGGTGCCTTTTAATATAGTTAGGTTAATGTATTCTGGTTTGCCTCTTTTTGTTCTGAATATGTTTAAATCATTAAAGAAACAGATTTTAAAATAAAGCTATCCAATTCTTTTCATGCAATGGGACTGGAAACTAATTTATTATATTTTGTGTGGGCATAATTTTATATACATACTGTAAGTTGCCTTCATGCATTTATAAATATTTGAGTATTGACCATGTGAGAGGTACTCTGGAGGATATCAGTGATTAAAATCACAATAAAATCCTTTCCCTCATGGGAAAGGATGTATTTCAGTGATATATAGATAGAATATAGATATAGACTATACATTATTATGTATGATGTATATGATCATATAGATCACTATATATGAGCTAAATATATATATATTTAATACATATATATTCAATTTACACTGACTCAAAGGAGAAAGACAAATAACAATTTAAATGTTATTAGTAATTCTTTCTGTCATTTTAGTTAATGAACCTATTCCCCCAAATCTTTTTGAGATAGGAGCTGTGAATGAGGTATTTCTTCCATAAATCTCAGTTTCCAAGTGAATCTGCTGATGCAAGTATCTCCAAAGGTAACATGAGCCCAAGATTAGAAGCCATATTTTTTCCTACAATATGGTTTTTAAATGTTGGGTAGGGACTTTATTTACTGGCCAACTTTCTTAGGAATTTTTTTTAAAGATTTTATTTATTTATTTGACAGACTGAGATCACAAGTAAGCAGAGAGGCAGGCAGAGAGAGAGGAGGAAGCCGACTTCCTGCTGAGCAGAGAGCCCGATGCAGGGCTTGATCCCAGGACTCTGGGATCATGATCTGAGCTGAAGGCAGAGGCTTTAACCCACTGAGCCACCCAGGCACCACAGGAATTTTTAACTGATCTATTTTGATCATAGTAATTTTTTTACATACTAATTTAGAATCTAATCCTAATGTACTCTCTAACTCAGCAACTTTAAGTTATATGTAATGATCACTATTTTAATAAGAGTGATGGATACACATCACTAAAATATGTTATATATTGACTATTTCAATATAAACTCTATCACTTTTCATATTATCCAAATAGTTAAACAAATCCGTTTTCATTCTAGAAAGATTTGTGACTGTGGACACAAGTATTTATCACAGAATAGAATACAGATTTGAAGGCATTCAAGATAGTACAGTGTAGTGATAAAAGTGGAAAATAAATGTGGTAAGATATAGAATAACAAGTATGTAGCAGAAAATCTTTCACAATTGTGAAATGTTTTTAAAATCACTTAGTTTTCTAGTACCAAAATCAAGTTGGAAATAGTTATATGACTCAATACCTTCCAAACAGAACAATATTTTGCAGTGAGGGCAAACAAATTTAACACACATTCCTTCCAAGTGTTTAAATAAAGGGGTACTAAAAAACCATTGGAAGAAATATGCTATGAATATGCAATGTTTCACATGATGGCAACAAGGCATTGTCTTGTGAAATCTTAGACTGATTATTATTTGTAATAGAAGAAGCACATTGACAGCTAAGTTTGGGTTTGTAGAAATAGCCAAGGGCTGATATCCAAGATCTATAAAGAACTCCTCAAACTCAGCACACAGAAAACACATAATCATGTCAAAAAATGGGCAGAAGACATGAACAGACACTTCTCCAATGAAAACATACAAATGGCTAACAGACAATTGAAAAAATGTTCATCATAACTGACCATCAGGGAGATTCAAATTAAAACCACACTGAGATACCACCTTACACCAGTTAGAATGGCCAAAATTAGCAAAACAGGAAACAACGTGTGTTGGAGAGGATGTGAAGAAAAGGGAACCCTCTTCCACTGTTGGTGGGAATGCAAGTTGGTGCAGCCACCTTGGAAAACAGTAGAGATTTCTCAAGAAATTAAAAATAGAGCTACCCTATGACCCTGCAATTGCACTACTGGGTATTTACCCCAAAGATACAGATATAGTGAAAAGAAGGGCCATCTGTACCCCAATGTTCACAGCAGCAATGGCCACAGTTGCCACACTGTGGAAAGAATCAAGATGCCCTTCAACGGACGAGTGGATAAGGAAGATATGGTCTATATACACTATGGGGTATTATGCCTCCATGAGAAAGGATGAATATCCAACTTTTATGTCAACATGGATGGGACTGGAAGAGATTATGCTGAGTGAAATAAGTCAAGCAGAGTCAATTATCATATGGTTTTGCTTATTTGTGGAGCATAAGGAATATCACAGAGGACATGAGGAGATGGAGAGGAGGAGGGAGGTGGGGGAAATTGGAGAGGAGGGAGGTTGGGTAAGTCTGGTAATGGAGGGCACATACTGCATGGAGCACTGTGTGTAGTGCATAAACAATGGATTCGGGAACACTGAAAAGAAATTAAAAAATAAAAAAGAAATAGTATGGTAGTACAGAAATTTCAAAGTGTTAAAAACAGTGTGTTTTCTTCTAAGATGTTAACTATTGCTGTGACCCCGCCCACAAAAAGTTTACTATAAGTTGTACAGCTATCTTAGATTGTACATATGTAAACCTGAGTTTAGTATATTTATGAATGAATTAGCCCACAATCCAAATTAGTTTTGTCCATTTACTGAGGACAGAACTAAAAAGAGACGGAAGTGGGAATAAAGTATTTCCAGTAACAACTTATGTGGAAGAAGACAGAGTAGCTTGAGAAACCAAGCCTTAAGTGTAAACTCTTGGTATATTTTCCCACATTCCAGTGGTGCTTCCCCCACCAACAGTTTAGTCCATCTTAATACTATATAAGGATTGAATCAATTTTTACAAATGATAAATCTGTTGCTTCCAAAAGAGAAGAACACTGCCAATATATCAATTTAATGAATGTTATCATTAGGAGGATGTAGTCCATCCTATTTAGACCCGGATTCATAACTGTGATTTGGACCACTTGCTAAAATGCATTGCTTAGCCCAAAATCAATATTCACAGAAATTTCACAGCCATTTGAGCATATGGGTAGAATGTTGAAAATCTGAGCTGTGCAGCAACAATGTTTCCACCTTAGGTTGAACAAGTTGCCCTCTGCTTTCTTGTTTCCTCAGTCATATTATAAACAAGTATCTTTTTTTGTGCTCTATAGAGTGTCACATTTTTGCACTTTGTGTTCATTTTTTTGGTTTGTCTAAAATGGCCCACAACATAGTGTTAAAAGTGCTGTCTAGAGCTCCTAAGGCCAACACAGTTCTAATGTGCCTTTCAGAGGAAATATACATTTTAGATGAGCTTCATTCATTATTTTAAATAATATGACTTTAAGCAGAAATACACTTTAAAAAAGGTTGTAGATTGATCAGATGATGAAACATTGTAACCAAAGGCTCACAGGAACTTAACCCAGTATTTCTCTTAGGAGCAATGGTTTAGTATTTGCTAATTCTATGTTTGTAGTAATTTTATAACTACCATGAATAATAAGAATCAATTGTATATTTCATGCAAATGTATGATTTTATCAGATAAAAATGTTCTACAATAACCATCAGTAGTGTTTCTACTGAAGCAATTATTTGATTTAATTGATTCCAGTTATGCAGAGCTTAATTTAAGTCTTTATTCAAGCATCTAAGTAATGCATCCAACTGGAACATAAATACACTTGTACCTATAAGGATGCTATTGTCAAATTAAAAAGTTATAGTTAAATAATTGAATAATTTCTGCAGAAGGAAAGCAGATACTGTCACTATTATTATTTCTTCCTTTTTCATAAAAACAGAAGTATTTGTTAAAGTTTATGTAACAGTTATTTTAAAGACGAGATACTTTTTTAGATTTAAACTCCATTTAATTCCACATTATTTGACACCTACTATGTATAGATCATTCTGTGCACTAGGTCCTATTGATTCAAAAACAAAGAGAAAGGAAAGGATAGGAAAGAAAGGAGAAAGAGAGAAAGGACATGGCCAGTGCCCTCTCAGGATTCATAACTCGTGTGTGTGTGTGTGTGTGTGTGTGTGTGATAAATACATCTAGCTAGGGTTTGTAAAAGGAAGGGAGTTATTTCCTCCATTGGATCAAAAGGATCCTACTCTGCTTGGATCAGAGAAGAATTCACACAAGACAGATACCTGAGCTAGTCTTTAAGGATTTTTGTCAGTGGGATACAAGAGTAGAACAAAATATATGCAAAGAGAAATGAGTATGGAGTATTGAAGTCACTGTGCATAGTTATACTCAACATGGCTGGAAAAAAGAATTCTTGCAAAGTCGGCCCCAAAGCAAAGAAGAATAATTGTGTTTGCTTCAGCCTGCTTCTATGGTAATCTATTGTTAACTGCTTAGCAGTTATTACAGATATTACAGATAACTTCAGTCTATCTGTGGCAATACTTTACAGGGTAACCTGAACTAAGCAGATAAAGGAGGTGCCCTTGGTGTTGTCAGGGTCTTGGATGTAAATATTACGCTTTCAACAATGAACAAATCAGCAAGTAGTTTCCAACTAGGTGGTAGAGAGGAAAATTAAGAGTTATGGATAAAAGAATAAGAACTGGCAAAAAGAGAGGGGAGTACAAACATAGTATGCCAGACATAGGCAAAACTCATAAAATGAAAGCATTTACTTTTGCCTTTTGCCTCCAGAACCATACTGCTTTCAGTTATATTATCTCAGTTAATACTTAACTCTGAGGTATCATGTTGCTCAAAAAAAAAAAAAGTATCAGAAAGTTGTATGACCTGCTCTGGGTCCCATAGCTAAAACAATATGATTGTTAAGATTAAAATCTAAATCTTTAAATTTCTCACATTGTATTATATGGCACTACTTTACTCTCTTACTTATAAACCTCTTCCTAAACACTGAATATGCTTAGTCTCTTCTGGTATCCTTTCAATTTTCATAGTTACGCCGTTAGCCCAAAAGAATATTACTAAGGGTTTCCCTCTTTTGGCAAGACCTAGACCAAACTTCCTCCCTCACTGGAATGTACTCTGAAGATGTAGTTTTGAATTTTTGCTCTGCCACCAGAAAACAATTCCTCTGCATATGTTTGTATGTATATTTATGTATACATTTGCGTATACAGATATTTTTAAGTGCTTGTGTTCAGATATAATATATCTTGCTCCAAACAGGATTTAAAATTGTTAATAAAAATAACAAGCAATATAACAACTCACTAAGTGGTTTAAAATATTTGAAGAGAACTTCTCATTCAAGAGGGAAGACTGTCATATACATGTATAAATGCTTCTCCATGGAAACTCAGTTAAATAATAGTGATAGACTAATAGTGCATAGATTCTTCATGATGATTAAAGTAGGAAAATGATCAGCATTGAATGAGGAATTTCAACACATTTTTTGAAGATGAAAGCAGACAACTGAGGGTTAACCAGAGGAGTCAGGGCCATGGACACAGATGGAACTGCAAGGTCATTTGGGGGGAATGTGTTTACCTACAGTGATTCTAGAAAGAGAGACTAACACAATGAACAGGAGAAAGGAACTTATGAAGGAAACAATGCAAGCAGGAAATTAATCTTAACACTGAAGGGGACTATCAAAGTCCAATCAGGAGGAATGGAAATTACCCAATTGTGACATTTTAGAAGATGAAAGATTAAAAAAAAGATATGAGAAGAGAGGGGAAGAGGGAGGAAGAGAAAAAGGGAGGGAGGAGGGTAAGGTGGGAGAGAGAAAGAAAGAGAATGAGATTTAATACGGAAACATGAGATGGGTTAGAAAGTATGCCCAAGTTATTGGAAGAACGAGATAATTTGGCAAAGGCAGACAGGGCAAGGGGGAAAAAAGGTGGTTAGAAATGTCTAAATAAAAATTAAAAGCTATATAAGAGAGAAAATTTCATCACAGCTTACTATTTGACTTTGTAGCAAAATATAAATAGAAATTCATTATAAAAATAAAATATTTTTATTGATATTCAACTTGTAGAATTAACTTGGACACAAAAACACAGAAAATTTAATTTCAGAAATTCGTTATAAAAATAAAATATTTTTATTGATGTTCAACTTGTAGAATTAACTTGAAAACAAAAACACAGAAAATTAATTTAAGTATAAAAATACTAATAATAAAAATTGGGAGAAAAAATAGAGAAATAAAGATCCAAGAAGTTTAGACAGACTAATATGCATATCTTGTACAGTGGGGAGGCAAGAAGCATGCAGGATAATTAGCATTTTCTATAAAAACTGAAGAAATAGAGACACTTAAGTAGCCTAAATATATCAATCACCTTCCTTTTAGAGCTGGGATGAACCTCATGGGAATGATCAGGGAATTAACCTGGTGGGAATGAACAAGGACTTTAGATACTGAGGCATAGAAAAGACATTATTCCTTTCAATTGAATATTGCCATTAGAGTCTCAATATTTATTCCATTCCTCTTATTTGGGGTGGTCTTAAGCAGAATGTGATCTTAAGACTTGACCCTATCCCCAGGCAAGGACTCTGATTATTCTAAGCCAATTAATTCAATTCTTTTAATTTCTTCCCCCTTGATAGTTTGCTTTAGGAACCCAGGTTTAAGTTAATCAGTACAAACCAGTCTCCTGGTGAAAGTTCCTGGAACAGGGATAGATATGTAAATTGGTCCAATTAAACTGAAAGAGAAACATCTTATCATATACTTCATGGAATATAATAAGGAAGGCAATGCTAAGTGGCTGCTGGCAACCATCTTGTGACTATGAGGGAAGCAAAGAGAGGAGCCAAGAGAATTGCAGAGAAACAAGAGTTTTGCCCAAAATGTGCATGAAATCCATATCCCCCGTCTATTCTAGCAGATATATGAAACCACCAAATCTTACATTAAGTTAAGCTGATGTAGGTTTCTACTAACTGTAGCTGAAAGTACCCTATAGAAATAGCACCTCAGTTATAAGGCAGCCCTGGAAGCTTCATGAATGTGACCTGAGGAGTCAATGCTTTTCTTTATTACCCCCTACTTTAGACACAAGAGCATCATTTAAGTGGTAATCATAGCTCCTTTTCTCCCTGGCTTCTTAGAGGCACAATGATGGGGGTAAAGATTCAATCAACTCTAACAGATTCTATCTAAAACACTAAAACTATAAATCCTGTGCCATACAACTCTAAATAGATAATGTATAAATCTTAACCAACTCTCTAATAACTAATAACTAAATCTTAACCAACACCACAAATAACTTTGTGAGAATGCTGCAAATATTTTGTTGGTGTGATATTCAAGGTAACCATATAGGTTACCATAACAAAATTTAGGGAAAGGACACTTTTCTGTCACTTTAATTGCAAAAAATTAAGGCATCTGAGGTTAGTGTTAAAGACCAAGGATACCAGCATATAGCTCAACTTTCTTCAGTTTGTTCATAATAACATACATGATTATCCATTAAAAATTATCTCCGGTAAATGAGTCTGAAATGATATGGATATCCCACAGTAAATGGTCACCTTTAATTATGTTCAAATGGATGCTTTGCCTGACAGATTTCTGTCACATTAATAAATATTGCAGAAACAACACATTCATCATACTAAATAAGAGACAGCATTTTCTTATAATTTCATCAACCAATTTCTAGATGACAGTCTAGAGAAGGGGAAAAGGGTATTCACCAGAAGAGGTAAGTAGCTTAGTGGTATGCCTTGACAGAAGGGAACACAACCAGAGATTTATTTCCCTTTCATCTTTTTAGTTTAGATGAATTTTGTGCCAGGCCAAAAGAGTAAGTCATGTGGACCAGAAGAGATCAATGGGAAGGAACTGGACATGAGGACTCCAAGGACAGATGTTGATACCACCAACCTGATCTTACTAATATTTAGAGTTCATAGGTAACAAATTAGATAGAATTTTTCTAATCAAGACTTTGTGTCAGTGAAAAATAGTAGGAATGTTCTCATACACGGTAGAGATATGATGATACCAGTGAGTTAGAACACTAAATCAGAGAGAGAGAAAAGGGGGTTAGTTCTTCCAGCTGGTGAGATGATAGATGCTGAAAGCACTCCATTACAGTGCTCTGGGAGTGGACTTGCAATCTGGGGAGAAACTAGAGCTGTCTGTAAAAGCCATGAAAATTGCAACTCAAGTGTATCATAGTATGAAGGCCTCTTGATGGGTTATAACAAAAAAGGATTGTTTTTCTGAGACTACCTTTATATCTGGGAAAAAGAGTTCTTCATTTCAAGAGTGTGTACACTCTCTTAAGGGATAGGTTTGATTGGGCAGATATCAACTTGCTTACATGCAGTGCATGCTTCCAGCTAAGGACTGGCTGCCAGTGAGTTTCTGAGCTATCTCGGACCCTGGGCAGGATTTTGGCTCTCACAGATCCAGTTTCACTGTCTCGAGAATCCATGAAGTCACCACACCAAGGGGAGCCTGATATGCTCCACCTGGTTAACTTTATGATGACCCTTTGTTACTCCACGTTCATTGCCCTGCACTGCCTTTTAGAGCGGTGGTTCTCAGACCAACACCACCATCACTACCATCAAAGGATTTTTCTAGAGATACAAATTGTTTAGCTCTACAGCAGTCAAAACCAGAAACTCTAGATGTTGACCCCAGCAATCTGTTTTTTTTTTTTTTTAACAAGTCTCCCAGATGATTCTAATGCACACCTTAGAATGTTTTTTGTTTGTTTGTTTTTTAATCCTTAGCTTTTCTTCTACATATTTTCCTCCAACACTTGTTGCTATCTTTACTGGGACTCTAGCTTGTACCCATTCTCTAGAAGCCCACTGTCCAGGAAAATCAATCAGATTCAAATTCAGTGCTCCTTGTGGATGATTGAATAGGAATCAGCCATACTTTATTTTAAATGCTCCATGATATACACCAGGAACGTCTTGCTAAAAATCTAGATACATGTCAACTTTATTTTTTCCCACAGAACTGACAAAATTGATGGGAGCAGTCTACTCTTAATTTGTAATTTTAAGCCAACTACATAACACTGACCCATAAGTGCAAGAAATGGATGGTCAGAAATATTACTAGTGGTCATTATAAACCTTTTTCCCTTGCTCCCACCTGTATTCAGTCAACTTCTCATCTTGTTCCAGTTGTTAGCTTCAGTCCAGTCTCTTTACTACTCACTCTTAACTAGTCTTGGCATTTGAAAATGGTCTGTCTGACACTTGATCCTCGCACCTTAGATTCCAATTTTAGCTGCTTTCCTCATTTAAGGGAACGTCCAGTGGTATGCCTGTGGATTGGTTGCAATATGTTTGGAGGCAAGGAACGTAATATCCCCCACACAGTGGCATCAGCGATAAACACATCTATTTATGTTGCATAAGAATTATCTCACAAGCAAGAAATCAGATGGCAGTTTCAGGACATCCATCCAGTAGCTCAGCACGGACAGGTCACTATAGGCTCACCCTGACTCCCTGATCTTTCTCACAACTACAGAATGACTGTGTTAATTTGAATGTTTTCGATGGGTAATATTCCAACTAGGAAGAAAGGAGGAGAACAGAAAGAATGACTTCCTAAATGTGTTTCTATCATGTCCTTTTGCTTTATCATGGAGGAGATAAATTCTGGAAATTTCTAAGATGTCACCTTAGTCAGAACTGAGTTACATAATCACCTCTGGCTTAAGGGAAGCAGAAAAATCAAAAAATGACTGAGCTGTTGTGTTCATCTTATCTTGTATAATGAAAGGCACAAAGTGTGAGAGAGGTTTAAAGGGTGTTTACTTCATCAAATTTCCTGCTTTTATCATTAAATTTTTTTTTCTGGAGTTATATGTTACCAGCAATATTTATGTAGTAGTGTCTGTCTTCTCATCTTTAAAATGAGGGGGTTTAATAATAATGGTAGTGATAATAACAATAACAGCTAATACAAAAGATAAAAAATTTAAAAAAAAAAACAAAAGGTGTTTACATCTTGCCTTATGTAAGCCTTCATCAGTTTGCTCAAATCTTCGAGGGCGGGGGGCAGAGAATGATCCCTCAGTGAAATAGAGAAGGAGGAAGAGAGTGTAAGACAAGGATAGCCAATTTGACATTTCAAAAGTGTTCCAGACATAAAGACCTGAAAATGCATTTTTAGTTTTAAAGCTATTTTCTTTTTTTAAAAGATTTTATTTATTTGAGAGAGAGAGAGAGCATGCACCAGCAGGCAGGAGGGGCAGAAGGAGAGGGAGAAGCAGACTCCTTGCTGAGCAGGTAGCTGGAAACAAGGCTTGATCCCAGGACCCAAGGATCATGACCTAAGCAGAAGGAAGGCAGACAACCAACTGAGCCTCCCAGGCATCCCTGTGTTGGTTATTTTTAATCATCTCCAATGCCTTACATTGGGAATGCTTAACATTTTATAATTTAAAATCACTTCTATTTTTATTTTGGTAATTTAACAATCTGCAAAGCAGACAGTATTATTCTCACTTTATAAATGATTGAGCAATGCTTAAGAGAGGTTCCATAACATGCCCTAGGCTTGGCAGAACAGAGTCTGGATCTCTAGCCTTTTGGATCTAAGCCCAGGACAACTATTTATTATCAAATATGATTGAAAAACAAACTTTATTTTGTCCATTTGTAATTCATCCCAAAAGCTGTCAGTGGAAATATGGAATTTGTCCTTGTGAGGTACTTGGCAATCACCTGCTTATTGTACCCCAGGAAAATGGCAGCCACTTAGCTCATTTATCACAATGATCACAGTGTCCTAGACTTTTTGAGTGGTAAGGAGATGGAGAGCATTAAAACTTAAGAGTCCCACAATATCAAAGTTCAGAGACTTTCAATGATGACACATTTGAAAAAGAGAAGTAATTTTAATATTCATTGAAAATAAATTGTTAAACAAGAGTTGTGGATACATAAAAGGATGAATATGAGAATATGTGACTAAAATGATTATGATGTTAATAATGCCAGATACCATATATTAATTACCTTCTATGTTGTGAGCACTGTTGTTAAGAACAGAGCTGGAATTAGATTATCTGACTCTAAAGTACATACTCTAAAGCACTGTGCTATATTAAAATATGTATGTGTTGAATGTATGTTTATTGAACATATATATCTCTATATTAGTTAAAGCTCCTTATTTTTCTTTTTTTACCTTTTTAACCATTTTTGTAGTTAAAGCTCTTTAAATTGCAAGTGAAAGAAATCCAGTTCCAATAACCTGACAGAAAAGAGAATTGAGTAAATAAAATAGGAAGGTCTAGTGATGTATTGGCATCAAGAATCACAGTGTTTAGGAGCACAGCATTTAAAATGAGTGGATTTTGGGGCACCTGGAGGGCTCAGTGGGTTAAGCCTCTGCCTTCAGCTCAGGTCATGATCCCAGGGTCCTGGGATCGAGCCCCACCTCAGACTCTCTGCTCAGGAGGGAACCTGTTTCCTTCTCTCTCTCTCTCTCTGCCTTCCTCTCTGCCTACTTGTGATCCCTGTCTGTCAAATAAATACATAAAATCTTTAAAAAAAAATAAATAAAATGAGTGGATTTTGAACCATGGTACTTTCTATCTCTTGGTTAATCTTACCCCGATGCATTGGCCCCATTTTCTGTTCATGGCCCCACTTGCTTCACTCATTATATATTTTAGATCAGTCACTGTTACTAGGGAAATGGTATACAGTATTAACAATGAGAAGGTTTGAACTATGTACCATGAGAGTGCAGGGGCTGACTACCATAAAGGACTATCCTAAGAAAACTATATAGAATATACAGAGTTTCCCAAAGGAATACTGCCTGGGAAATAACTAGTGCATCTCCACTATATTTCACCCTTTGGCTATCAAAACACAGACATCTTCTTTCCCTTCATAAAATTTCAAAATGCCTCCACTTAATGTAAAATTAATCCAAATGTACTCACTTCTTCTCTAAAGCAGACAATTAAAAGTCATATTTAGTTTTGGCTCTAGCTTCATGTTTAAAATCACAATCTAGCACAAATTTCTCTTGATCAGATCCAAATAAGGATCATCATATTCTTTAACCTATGGCTAAATCATAAATTTAATTCTCTTTAACATAACCAAACTGCACTAAGTCACGATAAATACAGTGCAAATTCCCATATAGAAAACAGAAGATGTAAATAATCACACACTGATTGTTAGTCTACTTAGTCTGGCTTATCCTTAGAGTAAGTTCCTTGGTCAGCCAATTTGGCAGTCTAAGATCGCATGTACTAGAAGTGGCTTCCATGTTTCTTGTTGGCCATCATCATGGTTGAAAGGAGGTATACGAAGATCAGTCTTCAGATGGCTTCCTTATTTCTTTCTCATGGTTATATAATTTGGAAACTGTCTTGGGTGGCTGAACAGTCTTGAGATTACCCTCATAATAGCAGTCACTCAAAACTCTAATAACCGTCAGTAAGATTGCTCAGAAGAAACCCTATGAGCTAGTAACAAATAGTGAAGACCTTGTTGGTCATTTTATCAGGACCCCACATTAAGGATATCTATCCATAGTAATGGACCTTGGCGTTCTGCCCAGCCTACAACACAGCCCACACTTGAAATCTTTTTGGGTTAGCCTGTCTTGGGAAAATAAACAATCGACTGGGATGGAATAGAATATGAACTTTAATTTCCAACTGGACCTGCTCCCCAGTGAATGACATTTAAGATAGGGGGATGAATACTTTAGTTTTTTGGTGTATGAGATATTTGAGGGAGTCATGTTTCATTCCATCATCCAAACTTTTCATCACTTTCCCTGGGTCTTAGTTTTATATCTCATTACGTTTTGCCCTGCTTTGCTTTTACCAACTTAAAGACAGGAAAGAGCAGTAAACTCCTTTTCATAAGGCACTGGCTTATTTGGACCGAGTGGTCTTGGATTGCTGACTTAAGCAGAAAGGGCCTCCTATATACAAATCATATAATCCTTACACACTGCTTATAGAAGAGACAACTTTAGTAGATTTTCTGTTCTAGAACTTTGTAAATCTGTAAGAAGTTATCAATATACTACCAAAATGTTTTTATGAATTGTCTTGAAATTATAACCTTGGTAAGTACATGTATAAAGGGGTTTTATGTTTACAAATGACAGAAATTCAAATCCAACTTGTTCCAAGATATAATGAAATTTTTGACTCATGTAATTGGGATACCAAGAGTTGTCTTCAAAATAGATGAATTTAGGAGCTTAATAAATGTCATTGGGCAGTTATCATTTTGCCAATGTCTCTCTGTATCTCTCCATTTGACTTTCTCTTGTATGTCGGATTCTTGCTCTCCTATAACAGATGGAATTTCTCTATGTGTCTGGGGAAGCTGGCCATTAGTGTTGCAATTGCATATATATGCAGGCTAGCAATTGAGGAAAAACTTAATACTTGCTGTCCCTATATGATAGATCATTACCAATCAGCTGCCTGATCTGAGTTATATTCTCATTTAGGCAAATCACTACACTTTAGGAAATAGGATACTGATATCAACCAAGTCTGAATCACTCTGTTTGGCAGAAATCAAACTATCTTTGCCAAACAAATGAAGTATGGAACTATATTTTCAAGCTTCCTTTCCAGTTAGATGTGGGTAGGTGACAATTTTTGGTCAGTGAAATTAGGGACAGAAGCAGAGTCCCATTCTTCCAAGTCTTATCCACATAAACCTACCAAACAGTTCTCTATTCTTTCTCTCCTTATCTACCAACTGACAAGAGACAATTTTGAGAAACTATAAGGAAACCTTTACTCCTGAATAACAACTCAGAAGGCCACTCTCCAACCAGGAATATCTGCACGGAACTTTTTAGGAGTTTGATTCAGGAGTACCAACTGTACCAACTGTAACAACGACTGATGTTTATGTTAATTGATATAACTTGCTGTCTCTGTAATTGATTGTCAGCTCCTTCAAAGCCTCATGAATTTGGGAAAAACTGGTTTTCCAAAGGACAAAATGCCAGGCAGATTGGGGGGAGGGGAGGTATATGTAAATGTTTTATGTGTTTACAAATCTACGTATTACAATATATCTCCATAGACAATCATAGTGTAAGTGTGTGTTGGGGGCAAGGTGTAGACATACAGATGTGTCCCCCAGATCCCTTTTCAAGAAGAAATTGCTGCCCAGCAAGGGCAGTACAATCAGCAGATCGCCTCTAGCTGTCAGTTCCTTTGGAGTTGATCTCAACTGCAGAGATTCATCCCAGCCAAGATAATGCCCTTCTAGAAGCAGCCCAGATCCAGTGACTGAGTGTGGTGGGGTAATGAAGTGCCAGTCATTGTGCCCAGATGCCAGGCATTATTATGTTCAGAGTTCCTTGCCAAACTGGCAGAGGCTTTGTTGTATCCTGATCACAATTCTTTGTCCCGTGATTGATCTCACTGCTCCCTCCCTTGCCTTTCTAGATATGGACTCCTTGTAAACATCTAGAGCCTCAAACTTCATCAGAATCTGCTTCTGGAGAATTCAGTCTGCAATAGTGTATGCATCTCTAAATAGATAGATTCTGAATCAATGTGTATATGTATATTCTAGAGCAAGTTCATCTAGAAGAAAAACTCATGCTTCCACCATTTGTTAAAGGAAGACGGTAAGTTATCACAGAGGACTGTACTACGACTGAAATGGTTGAATCCATGAAAGCTCAGACTGGTGGCTGATACACATGAAGTGCTCAACAAATGTGAGTGATTTGTGTATATGTATGGGTGTCTGTTGAGAAAAATTCCAGGAATATATGCCTCTTGATTTATGTAGAGCACATCCCAGAATATATTAATTATTGCTAAAAACTGCCTGCTTTCCATGCTTAAAACAGATTACTGACAATGCTGCCTCATTTTCATATACAATAGACTCTCTATAATTATTTTTCACTAATATAACCATAACAACTCCAAACACAGTATTTAGCTTTAACAAGCTACTCTTATTGATGCAATCTTTGCTAAAAATGCTTTCTATGAAAGCCTGTAGAAGCTAGGTTTCAAAAGGAACTTCCACGTGTTCACACCAGTTTCTCTTCCAACACATAAGGCCGCTGCTTCCATCACAATCTGGGCACCCTTAAAGCCGGGCTCATGGTGACAGGTACCTACTGATCAGGAATTTCCTTTTGCCTTCTTTTTGACTCCATCTTCTGCCTTAGAGAGTTTCCTCTTTACCCTTGAAATGTCCACCAAAAAATGAAGGTCTAGCAAAATAAAGGTCTGACTTTCAAAAGTCTTTTCTATTTTATCACCTTTCTTCTTCAGCCAAAGTCAAGGGACACTTTCTTGGCATTCTCAACGACTTGTGTGCTATGAGCCAGTTTTTCCCTTTTATGACTCCTGTTCACAGTGGCCAATCTTGATTCCCATGTCTTCTAGAGAGGGAGCAGTGTTATCTTTTGTCTCCCACTGACTGTGTTCTCCCAGAGAAAAGGTTTCTGCCATAGGGCTAGCAAAGAGTTAGGTCATATAAGTATTAAATGGAATGGGCTTGGGGAGGTGAGGAAAAGAGGCAACATTGTGTCTTTCAATATACTTCTCTGTCCTCAACTTTCAAAACCCAAGGAGGACTTCTGTGTGGCTCGTGGCTATAGGAATGAAGTGTTTCAAGAGCTCTCAGAAGGACTGTGCGTGAGTCAGGAGAGGAATCTCATTTTAAACCTGTTATCTTTTTTGTTAAACACTGAGCATTTTGCACCTGGAGATTAATACCAGTACAGCCCCCTTATCCAGGTAGTTGGAACTATATTTGGAGTATAAAACAGGAAACTAGATTCTATATTTTCGTAATACAGCGTGCTGTGAAGGAGCAAATTTGAAATCCCCCATTTTCTCCCTTTGAATAACAGAGATGTCTAATAAATTATTCTGACTACTCATGAAAAATCCCACTTGAGAGGAATAACCCCTTCAAGAGTTTTAGGATTTGAACAATTTATTATTATGATTCTTCAGGGTTTTTATTCTTTAAGATCAATAATCAGGTTTGGTGGTCATAATGTATATTTTATATATTGCCAGTTCTGTGAGATAGTTAAGGTTAGAGTTTGTATCTATTCATCTTCACATTCCCAGGGTTTACTATAGAACTTGTAATTGGGCTTTGCATTGTTGTTGTCTTGAATAAAACTGGAGTGTTAAAATTGCCTTGAGTATGGTTATATCATCAAATGTATGTACATGGAAGTTGGCCTTTCTGAAAAGCTAATTAAGAAGGTAACTTTGGGGTATTAACTTGAATATTGAAGCTACTCTTATCTCCTACAGCATACATTACACGAATATAAAAACAAAGTCATCTCCAAAAGGGAGGATAAGGATCTTCACTGTTACTATACACTGTTATTACCAGTGGTAAGCTGCATTAGAATATAATAGACTTTCTGGTATATAAACAAACTAGAAACACATGTAGTCACATTTTTAATGTTTAAGTTTTAAGAGAAGTCTTATTGTAGTAAAATGGAGAATAACAAAAATTCATTTAAAATGCCAGTAAGGATGCTTACAGAAAATGTTAAAATATGCATACAGTTTCTACTGAATAATTCATATCTTGTAGTAAGTCTCCAGATAATGTAACATTTGAACTGTGTATATTGAAAGTTGACTTGAATGATTGTTTTGCCTATATAATCGACCAACATCCCACGTGTATATAGATATTGTATTTCCAGAAAACTATGCTGCTTTGAGCTATAGAGGTGGAGAGTTTGGGCCAATTAAATTATTCAAATGTTAAATTTGTTTTGCTATGGGATAAATTACCATAATTCGTTCTGAGAGTTTTGGGGGAAAAAATGCTGTCACCATTTGCTAATTTTTTTTCCTTTCCATTAAACCAGTAGAAATGGATCACTACAAAACACTTATGAAACCTGGGAAAAATCATTTAGTTTTTTTTTTTTTTAACAGAGTTGTTTACCAGTTTTTCAAAGTTTATAAATACTGCTTTCATGTGAAGTTTTTACATATGGCAAAATGACCCAAATTTCATGAATCTGCACATCCAACTCAGAGGACTTTAAAGATAACATTGCCCTTAAACTTTTCTGTAATTTCAGAAAGTAGTTTCTTTCTTCTTTTTTTCCCCCCAATCTGTAAATACTATCGAATGCCAGCTACTTCTAAGCCACAGGCTGGCATTAACAGCTATAAAGATGAATCAAATACATTTTTCCTATAGGAGGCAAAGATAAGAGAAAGGGGGCAGACATTTTTAAAAATACCTATTGTAAACCAGGAACGATGTTTTGTGTTTTCACATGTATTTCCTACTCATTGATTCTCGCAACACTATGAAGGAGTTATTACTTTATTTGACAAATGAGCAAACTAAATAACCAACTTGAAGTCTGTGCATTTTGTAGGCATGAGCCAGGAGCTCATTCCTGAAGTTCTTTCACTCTCAACCCCCTCTGTACTATACCTTATTGCCTACGGTTAAATAGGAGAGATGAAGTAAATATAATATAATACAAAATAGAAATGTTAACTGCCAGAAGAGAAGCGCTGATAAAGTAAGATGAGAGTTTTACAGTTTCACATTCCACACTATAATCTTTGGAGGGCAAGAAAGGAACTTGACTTATAGCTTAGTATTTAACATTAGTTTCAGCCCCCAATGATTCAAACTCAAGGTGACTTCATTGGTGTGGTGTGCTATTTTTAGAGTTGAAAACATCAGGAAATAATCATGGTGTAATTTTTGAGATTACATAGCCATATTAATACTGGACATTTCTTTATCCTTTAAAAAAATATTCATTTTTAAAAATTAGCATTCTACTTCCTTCCCTTTCAATAGGTCTTCTAAAAGTCATTTCCAAACCATTACAGCCCATGAAGTATTTACAGTGGCTGGCCTCCTTTCCACAAGATGATGACAACCATAATTACAACTGCAGGTCATAACCTCTCACATATACCTCTAGCTTTAGGGGTTATAAACCCATAAAGAAGCTTCACATTACCATTTCTATGGTACAAACCAATCTTTTTACTGCGGGAGTCTCCAGGAGAGCCATAGCTAATCAACCTTTTTCTCCACTGTCAGTCAGCAATTGGACTTTTTTTTATAAGAATTTGAAGAGACTCTTCATATCCACAGCTATAACTGTTCCAAACATGTCTCTATTTCTCATTTTCTACTTTTCTCCAAAACACAGAACATTTGTTCACTGGATATTTACTATGAAGCCTACTCTTGGTCAGCCTTGGGTAATCTGTGGATACTGAACATCCAAGTGTCAAGAGTTTTAGAGTCATGCTAAGTGAAATAAATCCATGAGGGAAAGATAATTACCATATGATCTCACTGATAGGAGGAATGTGAGAAACAAAACAGGATCCTAGGGGAAGAGAGGGGAAAAAAATTAGACAACGAAATCAGAGAGGCAGGCCAACCATAAGAGACTCTTAATCATAGGAAATAAACTGAGGGCTGCTGGAGGGGAGAGGGTGAGAGAATGGAGGAACTGGGTGATAGGCATGAAGGAGAGCATGTAATGTAATGAGCTCTGGGTATTACATAAGACTGGTGAATCAATGAACTCTACCTCTGAAAATAATACATTATATGTTAATTGAATTTAAGTTTAAAAGAAAAAAAAATAGTTCTAGAGTCATAAAAAATAAGGACAAAAGGGGAAGAAAAGGACTCTGGGTCCTAGTTGGTCTCAGGGAAGAAAGATGTATGTTTGCCAAATCTGAGGAGAACAGAGTTTTGTCTCTGGCTCAGTTAGGACTGGAATAACAGTGTCAGGACAGTCACAAAGGGTCTGCCACTTCGAGAGAGACTGTACCCCATAAGGTGGGTGATCTATGAGAACAGGAGCATCATTGGTTTAGACAATGTCTGGTGGATGTGGTGGAGACTTAATGGAAATGTGGTAAGAAAGTGGTAGCAACAAGCAAGTTCACATTGTTTGAGAGTATTTGTAAATAAATAAATATCCCTTGGGAATTCCCAGAGCTATTAGGAAGAGATAAGAGAGTTGTCAGGGGTTTAAAGTCCTTTGTGAGCAGGGAGAGTATAACATTGATGTTAATCTGAGCTTATTTGCATACTAATGAAGACCTGAGCCAAAGATTGATCCCAATTTGTAATTATGAATTTATTTTCTTGTGTAGCATTCATGTTGCCCACTGTATTTTAAACTACCTGAGGACAGAGAACCTGTTTTAGACACCAATTTTTCGGCATCATGTAGCCACTTCTTTCTTTTCTTTTCTTTCTTTCTTTCTTTTTTTTTTTTTTTTAATTTGACAGACAGAGATCACAAGTAGGCAGAGAGGCAGGGAGAGAGAGAGAGAGAGAGGAGGAAGCAGGCTCCCTGCAGAGCAGAGAGCCCAGTGCAGGGCACAATCCCAGGACCCTGGAATCATGACCTGAGCTGAGAGCAGAGGCTTTAACCCTTAAGTAGCCATTTCTTAAATGTTTGCTAAGCATGATGGTAACAGGTCCCAATACTTGAGGCATTGTCAGTCAAATGTTACAGACAACGGTATAATAGTGATAAGAACTACAATATAGCCAACATGGGCTCTTTGCCAGAAAACTCATGTTTTACATTTTACAAATGTTAACTAACCCAATCCTAACTAACTTGGGAAGGAGATACTTTGGTTTTGAATTTGCCTCAGAGGTCAATTTTCTGGGGACATTGGGAAAGTTGTTTATCTATGCTTCAGTATTACTATATCATAAAAAGAAAAGGGTGATAATACCTGTGTTCCAGGGTACTTGTGATAAGTACATGCTAAGTACTGTGATCTTCACATATTAGATGCCAATGACAATACTGATTTCCACTGTTCCTTCCCCTCTCTTGTGTAACTGTGTATCCTCAGGGGATAAGGCCTCTCTTCCTATAAATATAAGGGACCCTCCACATGATGTTTACTTAGAAATTATCTGTATTGCCCTCCTTTCCTTCTTTTTTATTTGGTTGATTTTCTTAAACAAAGGAGTTTTTCAGTTTTTGGTCAGAAGGATTCTGTATCACTCTTGCTCCGGAGAGCTTTATGTGGGAGTCCTCATTTTCCATCACCACACAGCCCAGTACGTTGGAGGCATCAAAGGTCGCAGTCGAGAGCCATCCATCATTTTGACACCTTTTATGAGTTGACTGCTCCTGACGGTGATGATAGGAAAGGCTGCTTAAAAGTGATGACTGCCAGAGGCACTTCATGTTCATAGTATTGAATGACTGAAATGTGTCCAAGTGTGGGGCAACAGAAAAAAATAAATAAAAGTTGAAGAACAAGAGGAAGAGGTAATAAACTGCAAAGGAAACTCTAAGAAGCATGTCCTGACGCAGAAATATTGAAATACCGATTGCAGGGGAAAAATGAACCTAACTGTATCTCATCTCAAAGATGGAGACTCGGGATGCCTGGGTGTTTCAGTGGGTTAAAGCCTCTGCCTTTGATTCAGGTCATGATCTCAGGGTCCTGGGATCGAGTCCCACATCAGGCTCTTTGCTTGGCAGGGAGCCTGCTTCTTCCTTTCTCTCTGCCTGCCTCTCTGCCTACTTGTGATCTCTCTCTGTCAAATAAATAAATAAAATCTTTAAAAAAAAATAAATTAAAAAAAAAAAGATGGAGATTCAAGGAACATGCCTCATCCCAGATGCTGAAGTGTCCACATGGCAATAAACCCTTGAGCCCACCCACTGCCTTAACATTTTGTCCATATAAATGAAGCACTTGGGAATCTGGCTAGTTCCAAATATCCGTGTCATGGCCAAATGAAATCAGTGCCTTTTGAAGTCACGTTATTATTGTTAAAATAAATGTAATATTTCCACTGATCTCCATTATCCTATCAGGATTGTGTTCTGCTATTAAAGTGGGTCAAAGCCTCTGCCTTCATAATTTCAGGGTCCTGGGATTGAGCCCCGCATCAGGCTCTCTGCTCAGCAGAGAGCCCTGCTCTCTCCCCCTCTCTGCTCTGCTCTCCCTCTCTCTGCCTGCCTCTCTGCCTAATTGCGATCTCTCTGCCAAATAAATAAATATAATCTTAAAAAAATGTGTAGTGAATAAAGCCCAAATATATTCAGTAGTAATAACATTAATTGCGTGCTTAGGATATGCTCTGCTCTGTGTGGCACCTTGGCTTTCCCATGGGATCAGTACTATCATCCACACTGTTGGAGAAATTAATAATATCGCATGATCGGCCCAAGTTCAGAATCAAGTAAGATAATAGTACAGAAGGCTAGGGCAGATAGTCAACAAAATGCCCGCTTTATAACTGGTACAGATTATTGAAAAATGAAGCTTTAGATTTGCAGCCAAAAGGGGTAGTTGATACTTTACTTCAACGTGAGCAAACTATCTCAGTTACTAGATGAGCTGGAAAACCAGAGGATGCTCCCAAAAGTGGCTATGCCTTCCCCAGTTTGCTTACAACAGAGCCAGAAACAGACTAGAATGCATGTCTCCTGGAGAAAAGATGACTCAGAAGAGAGAAGGGCTTGTTTACTTCTTCCAATATTCTAATCACATTCAACTCTGTGAGGAAGAGGAAAGTGAAGAGACAGAGAGTAGCTGGAAGTGTTTCTCCAATGATTCCCACCCATCCATCCCCACTGAAAAGAAAGACCAAGTTTCTTTCTCTCACTGCCAATATGAGAAGGGAGAAAAAGATGCCCGCCCCCCCCCCCCAATAAGCACACTACACAGTAATAATCGGAAAAACTGGTATAAGATGTTAAATGACTTTCTTAGTTTCATAAAACCAGTAAATGACAGGGGCACCTGTATGGCTCCATGGGTTAAACCTCTGCCTTTGGCTCAGGTCATGATCCAGGGTCCTGGGATCAGGTCCCACATCAGGCTCTCTGCTCAGCTGGGAACCTGTTTCCCCCACCCCCTCTACCTGCTTCTCTGCCTACTTGTGATCTCTCACTCCATCAAATAAATAAATAAAATCTTAAAAAAAAAAAAAAAACAATAAGTGACAGAGACAGGCTCCTATGAAGTTTTTCAGCCTCCAAAGCTTTACCTGTGAATGTCTGCAACTAATAAATCATTTAATATCACATATTGCAGAACTCTGAGGAATTGAGTTTATATAATCTGTAACATGCAAATGAAATTTAGATAATTGGATTTCATATCATTGTGTGATTAAGATTAAATTATGGGGGCACCTGGGTGGCTTAGTGTGTTCAGCCTCTGCCTTCAGCTCAGGTCATGATCTCAGGGTCCTTGGACTGAGCCCCGCAGCAGTCTCTCTGCTCAGCAGGGAGCCTGCTTCCCCCTCTCTCTCTCTGCCTGCCTCTCTGCCTACTTGTGATCTCTCTGTCAAGTAAATAAATAAGTTGTTCATAAAAAAGACTAAATTATGTTAAAAAGGAATAGACATACTCAAGTTTTTAATTTTTTTTCCGCAGACTAAGTTATTCAGGTGAACCAAGCTGAGAGCAGTTTTCCAACCAGAGAAAAAAAGAACTGGTAAGTCATAGAACCACAGATAATCATGCTATGCTCCAAGAATCACAAATACTTCCATAAGGATGTTTCCAAGGGTTGCTTGCATGTAGGGTTATGGCAGAGGGCTATATCTGGAAAGTTGGCAGACGATCAAACCAAGATGAACTTGGCAATATGTGCTAAGAATTTTGGAATTCCTTTTGAAGTTCTTAAGAATTCTCAAAGATTTGAAAAAGAATTTCATACGGAATGATTTACAGTTTAGAAATACCTCTTTGGCAGAAATGTGGAGGGAACATCACAGAATTATGTGACTGGAGAGAAGGGTGCCAATTGGGGGGCTATTAAATCATCTAAAAAAAAAGAAGTCAATGAGGTCCTATTTCAAGGAGGTAGAAGTAGTTATATAGAGAAACGAATAGATTTGTAAACTGTATACAAAAAGTATTCAGTTACACTCAGTGAATAATCCAATGGTGGAGGCAGAAGAATGGTGAGATCTGTTCCCACTGAGAGCAGGATCATGGCTACCCAACCGAGAAGGGGGAAATAGGCATTCTGGGATATAGGATAATGGCGTATTATTTTTATTGTTTTTTCAATTTGCATCAGGCAGTACCGTAAACTATTTTTCTGAATATTTTTTTTATTTTTTATAAACATATATTTTTATCCCCAGGGGTACAGGTCTGTGAATTGCCAGGTTTACACACTTCACAGCACTCACCAAAGCATATACCCTCCCCAATGTCCATAACCCCACCCCCCTTCTCCCAACCCCCCTCCCCCCAGCAACCCTCAGTTTGTTTTGTGAGATTAAGAGTCACTTATGGTTTGTCTCCCTCCCAATCCCATCTTGTTTCATTGATTCTTCTCCTACCCACTTAAGCCCCCATGTTGCATCACCACTTCCTCATATCAGGGAGATCATATGATAGTTGTCTTTCTCCGCTTGACTTATTTCGCTAAGCATGATACACTCTAGTTCCATCCATGTTGTCGCAAATGGCAAGATTTCATTTCCTTTGATGGCTGCATAGTATTCCATTGTGAATGATGTATTATTTTTTTATCATATTGAGTTTGATGGCCAAATGGAGATGTCCAACAGAAAACTGCACACAAAATCCTGTACTCAGTGGAGGGCGCCTGGGTGGCTCAGTTGGTTGGACGACTGCCTTCGGTTCAGGTCATGATCCCGGACTTGCAGGATCGAGTCCCGTCTCGGGCTCCCTGCTCCTTGGGGAGTCTGCTTCTCCCTCTGACCTTCTCCTCTCTCATGCTCTCTCTCATTCATTCTCTTTCAAATAAATAAATAAATAAATAAAAATCTTAAAAAAAAATCATGTACTCAGTGGAGAAAACTGGGGTTAATACATCTATAGGTCATTGGATGAAAGAGGCAGACGTGCAGGTATGTGAGATCCACTGGAGCAAGTGTACAAAATAAGAAAGGGATCAAACAGTATCTGGCTGGGGATGGTAACATTTAAAAGGTAGGAGAAGAAAGAAGAGTGTATGATTGAGGAGTTAGGCACAGAGAATGAAATTTAAGGACTGCAACTATCACAGTAGGAATGAAAGAAGGTAAGAGGAGAGCGGACACATTTCCTCTCTGCTGACCTTGGTGAGTGTGATTTTTGCAGATTTCTCAGGGTTAAATAGATTGTGAGTGGATGAGTCAACAAGAAGTGAGAAAATCCAGAGAAGGAGTCGTCGGGGAGGTGAGCTTTAGGATGAAAGACGCTCATAAGGAAGTAGCCTCTAAAATAGGAGGAAGTTCAGATATAGATATTTTTTGTATGTGTGGTTTGGAAGTTAAGAGATTTCCTTTGCTGTTGACTTTCATTTCATCTGCAATTAAAGTCAGGTCCTGTGCAGGAAATGCGGAGGACGGCTGTGGTATTAGATCTTGCAGAGAACAGAAAAATAAAACACTCCTGTAAAGAATGGCACAGGCACTTATAGAAATGTTATAGGACAGCTATAAGACAAGGAAATTTAAATGCGACTCTCAGGGGCTCCTGGGTGGCTCAGTGGGTTAAAGCCTCTGCCTTCAGCTAACGTCATGATCCCAGGGTCCTGGGATCCAGCCCTGCATCCGGCTGTCTGCTCCAGCAGGGAGCTTGCTTCCCTTCCTCTCTCTGTGCCTGCCTCTCTGCCTACTTGTGATCTCTGTCTGTCAAATAAATAAATAAATAAAATCTTAAAAAAAAAAAAAAATGTGACTCTCATTGAGAAAAAAAGGAGTACTATTTAAAAGGGATATATGTACTAAAACACTCCAAAATCTTGGGTACGTATCATAAGAGCATTTATCACACTTTTATAAATTATCTTTTGTATTACTCTTTCCTTAGGCCATAAGGTAACCTGAGAGCAAGTGCTGGGAGTTTTTTTGTGTGTATGTTCTTCCCGAAGCGCAGAGATCTGTAACTTGATAGACGCTATGGCAAAGACTTTTGGTTGCCAATACAACGGACTTTTTAATTTACAGAATCTCAACTTTGTTTAGTAAGCAGTATATCGAAGCCTAGGAAATGAATGATGAATGGTCCAAACCTATCATGGTAATCCTATAGTTTTTTAATGGTAATTTCCATATGCTGGTCAAGAGCAGGGTTCAGCAAACTTTCTGGTTTTTTTTTGTTTGTTTGTTTGTAAGATTTTATTTTTAAGCAATCTCTACACCCAACATGGGACTTGAACTTATAACCCTGAGATCAAGATCACATGTTCTACCAACAGAGCCAGCCCTAGCAAACTTTTTTGATACAGGGCCAGGACATTTTTGGCTTAGTAGACCATATGGCTTTGTCACGACTATGCAATTCTGCTCTGCAGTGGGAAAGCAGCCACAGATAGTATGAAAACAAATAAGCATGTTGGTATTGCAATGATACTGTAGTTACAAAAACAAGTGGGATCAGATTTGGCCTAAGCACCAAAGTTAACAGACTCCTGATGAAGAGTTTGGCATAGGATACTTTTTTTTTTTTTTAAGATTATTTATTTATTTATTTGACAGAGAGAGATCACGAGTAGGCAGAGAGGCAGGCAGAGAGAGGAGGAAGCAGGCTCCCTGCTGAGCAGAGAGCCCTATGTGGGGCTCAATCCCAGGACCCTGGGATCATGACCTGAGCCGAAGGCAGAGGCTTTAACCCACTGAGCCACCCAGGTGCCCCCATTTTTTTTTATTGATATATATTTTGAATAACAAAAATTAAATTTTATATAAAGATCTGGGGGAAATATTTGCAACATAATTAATTAATTAATTAAGTGGTAAGACCTTAAATCAATAAGAAAAAAAATCAATCAATAAGAAAAAGCTGAGCATCTCATGGGAGGACACAACCTTGGGCAATAATACATAAGCTGAAACCTGTTTGGCTGGAGAATGAAATACTTTAGACCAAGTGTGACACTGAAATAGCTAGTTAGGATATGTTTATAGCCAGGGTTACACATTGTGTGTGTGTGTGTGTGTGTGTGTGTGTGTGTAAACTTAGATGAAAATATACCTTTTTTAAAATTATTATTATTATTTTTTTTTTTTATAGGTAAGAGGGGAATTAAGGTTGTAGATGAACTCCAGGTTGTTAATCAACTGACTTTGTGATATTATTTGGATTTTTTTCAAGGGAACTCAATATAATCATTTAAATCATTTAAATTTAAAGAGAGAATTAGAAGAAGAGGTCAGAATAAATTGATATTACTATATCAAAAACATCAAAATATCATTGTTGACTCTGAAGATGGATGAAGAGAACCACAAGCCATGGAATGTGGGTACCTAAAAAAGCTGGAAAACAGAATATATCCTCCCAGAGAGCCTCCAGAATGAACACAAGTGGATAGACACTTTGATTTTAGCCTAGCATGCCCCATTTTGGATTTTTGACATTTTGTATTTGAAACCATGAAATAAATGTATGTTGTTTTAATTCATAATTTATGGTATTTTTTATATCAAAAAAATAAATTATTATTTTTGAAAGAGGTCTTCTATGCCAGGAAAAGTTCAGAAGCAGTAAATCATAAAATGCCCCTGACTATCTGAGGAGAAGCACTACTCTGAATTAGATGTTACAGGTTGAAACTTTGCAGACTAATGCTTGAGGAGGAAAAGGAGAAAAAATCTGAAAGAGAGTCACATGTCATTACATGAAGTAAGGCTTATCAAGCGAAGTTACGAATTGCTGGCCTGAGAGGAGATTTGGAAAGAGAAAGAGGAAATATTTACTGCACCGTGTACCTGGTACTCTGAATAATTCTTACAGTGAAGTATCACTTGATCCACAATTCCAGAATAGCCTGTGACTAGCTTCAGAAGGTGCTCTACTGTTTTACTTGCTTTTAAATGAAGATTAATTAAAAATATATTACTGAAATGTTCAACTGCAATGTTCAGATTCAACAGAAAAAAACTAATAAAAATGTAATATACCATAAAGATACATTTATCTTGTCTAAGTGTTGTCAATAAATTAAAGCTAAAAGTTGGAAAATAAACTATGTAGAATTTATATTCACCAACTTTTGCTATGTAATAAATCCAAGAGTTTAGTGGCTTAAAAACAGCAACCATTCATGCAGCAAAAGATTCTACAGGTCAATAATCAGGGTGGGGCTTAGTTTGGTATTTCTTTTGGTTTGACGAGGCTTGGCTGATATTGGTACAGCTTGCTTTTGTGCATCTATAATTGGCTGGTGACCATAATGGCTGTTTTATGATGGTTAATAAGGACAGTTGGGATGTCTGGGACCAATCTTTGCATAGCCTCTCAATCTCCAGCAGCTTACCCTGAGTTAGTCTGATGGCCACTGAATTCCAAAATCAGCAAAAGTAGAAATGTCAAGCTTCTTGAAGCTCAGGCTCAAAGCTAATATAATAGCACTTCTGATGTATTCTGATGGTCAAACAGGTCACAAGACGAGCTCAGATTCTACTGTTGGGGTAACTGATTCCATATCTTCCTGGGACAAGCTGTAAAATACAGTGGCCAAATATGCTAACAAGCAGAAAATCAAATACCAGCTTTAAGATTACTAGTTATTATTTATAATTTCAACTATGAGTTTTGCTTTATAAAATATTTAAATAAGGAGCGAGTTTATGAAGGCTATAGATGAACTATTAAAGGTGTTAGCTATATCACATGCATTTATCTACCCCTCTTTCTTGTTCTGTTTCTATCTTTATAACATGATAACATGTTATCCTTATTTTTTAAGGTAATTTCAAATTGGGCTATCTATTATTTGTAACAACAACAACAAAAAAATCCTAGCTGAAATGTGAGGACAACTTTTCTTTGAGAGTTGATTAATTCAAAACTCAAATTCAAATATATATTGATCTTTGACTATGGTTCAATCACTGTGTAAAGTAATGGGGATTAAAAGACAAATAAAACTAAAGGCATAAGAGAAATATCTCCATTTAGGAGCTCATAAAAGAAGAGGGAAGGACCATTAAAGACAGTGTCCAATGCCTGAGATAGGGCTCATCATGGGGAGGCAAAAAACTCCACAGAGGAAATGAAGCTTGAGCAGACCATCAGAAAATAAGGTGTTTTTCTAGGACATCAAGAAAGAAGGGAAATAGGAAAGCAATAAAGGAGTATTTTAGACTAAGGGAAACCACATATAAAGGCAAATGTATATAAATGCATTTGTCGTTTTCAGAGAACCACCAGTTCTCTTACAGTTAGTTCAGGGAGTGGATATTAAGTGGAAGATGATATGACTGGAAACGTCCAGAGGTACATGGGAAAGTGGAAGGCAATCTCTACTGACTGATGATTTGTGAACAGCAAGGCCCATGATCCCATCCAACCAATAATTTCCTACAGACTATCAGTCCCTCTTCACTTTGTGTGTGTGTGTGTGTGTGTTTTATTTTGTTTTTGGCACAGGCATCAGCTATCTCTCCAGGTCTGTCCTTACAGTGTAATAGTCATTCCAAGTGAGAAGTCAGTCATTCACTAGAAATAGTTATCACAATCACCATTTCCGATGTTTCTGATTAAGTCTTAGTGAATTGAAATCTTATGCTAATTATATGACATATACAATTGTACATAATATAGTGAGGTTTGGTTTGAAAACAATCCATGGGTATGGATTGTTTTCAAAAGAACTGAAGGAGCAATTATTAACTATATGCTTGTTTGACTTAACAAAGCACGTTACAGTAGCAGATGCAGTTGCTTGTTTTCTAACTTAGTTCCATGATAGACTGACTTCAGTCTATCTCTGTTGCTTTGATTTTCCCAAAGTTGATATTTATTTATTTATTTATTTTAAAGATTTTGTTTATTTATTTGACAGATAGAGACCACAAGTAGCAGAGAGGCAGGCAGAGAGAGATAGCAGGGAAGCAGGCTCTCTGCTGAGCAGAGAGAGACCAATGCGGGGCTCAATCCCAGGACCCTGAGATCATGACCTGAGCCGAAGGCAGAGGCTTAACCCACTGAGCCACCCAGGTGCCCCCAAAAGTTGATATTTAGACACAATTGCTCTTCTCTGAAAGCAAATGCTTTTAAGGAAATTATAAAATACAAAATGAAATTATATAAGTATTAGTGACTTTACTGTTCATTCCCCTTAATTAAAATTTTAGGAATTGGGAAACTCACCAGAATTTTCCCTTTACATCATGTTTGTTAATAGTTTGTATAACTTAAATGTGCCTTTTTAAACTGTCAACTACTCTTTAGCATATTTATCTGAAATAGCAAAATAAGTAGAAATACTCAACAGACAAAATACCATATTAGTACTGTATATTTAAAACATAAAGCTGCTCATCAGGTTCAATTATAGAAAGGAGACATCTAAAGTAGAACTAACAGTATGTTTATTTTAAATTACTTATGGAATTCTTTTTTAAGAATGCATAACCTGGGGCACCTGGGTGGCTCAGTGGGTTAAAGCCTCTGCCTTTGGCTCAGGTCATGATCCCAGGATTCTGGGATCGAGCCCCGCATCAGGCTCTCTGCTCAGCGGGGCGCCTGCTTCCCCTTCTATCTCTGCCTGCCTCTCTACCTGCTTGTGATTTCTCTCTCTCTGTCAAATAAATAAATAAAATCTTAAAAAAAAAAAAAAGAATGCATAACCTGAAAGAATTTGAAAAATAGCACTAAGAACCGACATTACAAAATCAGTTAATACTGGCTCATGGCCCAAATAGTTTTACTTACTTGAGCAATGCTTATCTATATTTTATGTGCATTTATAAATTAAATTATAAGAAATAAAGTGTGTATATTAATACAGTAGGAATTTCTATGTAAATAAAGCCAGAAAGAATTTCCCATTGGTTAAAAAAAAAGTTTAAGTAATCTGTACACCCAGCATGGGGCTCAAATTCACAATACCAATCAAGTGTTACATGATCTGCTGACTGAACCAGCCAGGTGCCTACAGATTGGTAAAATTTTTAAAAATACATTTTTTTCTTTAGATTTCAGATTATTGATAATGAAGACTGAATTTATTTATTTTTTTTAAAGCATCTATACTGTAATCAAGTATATCTATGTATATTACAATTTCCAGACTTCTTTTTTTTTTTAAAGATTTTATTTATTTATTTGACAGACAGAGATCACAAGTAGGCAGAGAGGCAGACAGAGAGAGAGGAGGAAGCAGGCTCTCTGCTGAGCAGAGAGCCCGATGCGGTGCTCAATCCCAGGACCCTGGGATCATGACCTGAGCCGAAAGCAGAGGCTTTAACCCACTGAGCCACCCAGGCGCCCCATGAAGACTGAATTTTATATAGAGTATTCTAGTTGCTATTGACAAACTATGTGTATCAACTGAGATAAGTAATAAACGATGCATACAGATACTCAAATATTATAAGTTTAAATAGGACATGAGTAATGTTAATTTCCGTAAGCTGTTTGATTATAAAGCAGAAGGCATCACTGCACATGTTAAAATAAATATAAGTCAAAGTGCTCTAAGGTGAACCACAGGAGAAACCTGGTGGAAACTGGACACTTTTTTTGTTTGTTTGTTTGTTTATATAATGACAAGAGGATGTCTCATTTTTGATCCAAAAAAGAGACTTTAATTCATTAATGACGCAGCTGTGCAAATGATCTCTTTTGGTCTGAATTAGCATCTCCAGCCTATCATTTAAAAATGATTCTTGGGTCTGTCTGGTGCATAATCAGTATTTCTGAAGCCTACTTCATGGAGTGGGGGGTAAACACCCACATGCTGGAGAGGAGGGAATGACAAGCGCCACACCACTGCTGGGGCTCAGACAACCTGATACAGATTTAGTTAAAATCAGAGTTGGCAGAAACCAGGTCATTATATAATTCTGTGGGTTTTTTTTTTTCTTTTAATTCCCAGAGATAGAAGGAAGTTGCCTCTATTTTCAAGGTCTCAGAATTTCTGACTTCAGCCCCACCCCAGTCAGACACAACTAAACAATACGACAGACTCAATGATTTCATAAAATTCTTTAGAATTTAATTTCTCAGTGTATTGATTAGAAGGAAAGGAGGAGGAGGCATGAGAGCCAAGGCAGTGGAGAGCAGGAGGAGGAAAAGAGAAAGTAGCTACAGTGCCAGCTTGCATTAAAAGCAGATGTTCATCAAAACTCTTCTTTTTGCAAAACTGTCTTTAGTCACCCAACCCAAGCCCTCCTCTGTACCAAGAGCACTTCGTACTTATCTTTAATTCTTGCACAGGGACATTGAATCTTATTTTGTTGTTGCTTATTCTTTCTCCTATGATGAGCTTTTGGGGGCAGAGATTGAGTTTGGGCCATGACTGTGAACATAGTACGTAACACAGAGACTGGCATAAACAGGTGTTGGGGAACTGTGGGGGATGGACCAAAAAACTGAGTGGAGGCTACACGCCTCCATGCTCAGCAGCACCCTTCGCTGTAGGGGTGTCCCTCTTATTCCTGAGGGATCTTCTAGTTCCTTCCCCATTTGGGTATCGGGAATTGTTGCAAAGCTCTACACCCAGAAACATTCGCTCCCAAGATAAAAAGGAGCTGCAAAACACAGCCTAACTTCTGGAGCCCCTTCTTTCAGGAAGTCAGACTACTGCTGGGACCTTCCATCCACTTCTCATGTCCTCCCTCCTGGGTGTCCATGATGGTCCAATGATGACCCCAAAGAGGCACTGATAACATCTAAACTTTGGCTGTTGATAGGAAGTTGTAAGCCTGAGAACCCACATTAAACTTGGAGTCAGGAAAACATCTGGGTTATGCTGTAAGCTTCGGCATATATCATTTCTTGTGATTTTTAAAACCACCTGGCACAGTGGGAGTTTGTAACCCCACACATTCACCTTCTCTGATTTTCTCATTTCTTTGATTTTATTCTGTAACTGACCAGGTAAATTTCTTCCCCCTTCAGAAAAGGGGAAACTGGCCTCAGCGAGGACACAGTACTCGTCATACCTAGAACCATAAGGCTAATCAGTAGCAGAGCTCTGATTGGAACGGTTTATAAATTCAGCGCTTACTCTGCTGCCTCAGAGTTCTGGTCCCCATTCTGCGGACATTCGTTTTATCGATGTGGGTTGATCATGGGAAATAACTTCTCTGGCTGTTTCTCTATAAAAGGAAGATGACAATTAGGTGATTTCTAAGGCACGGCTTCTCAAATTTTACATGAACAGAGATCACCGTGGGATCCTGTCAAAATGAGATTCTTATTTGGTAGGTCAGGGGTAAGGCCCGAGGCTCTGCATTTCTTGCAAGTTCCTAGGTGATGTTAATGTGCCTGCCCCATACACCACCCATCCAGGAGCAAGGTGGCTTTTTCTAAGAATTTCTGATTCTAGAGAGAGTAGTCACTATAGAGAGAGTAATAAAACTATCCTCTACCTAGTGATCTTCCAAGTGACACCAGATATACTCTCAGCCTAAAGAACTGAAGGAGAAGAGAGAATCCAATCAGAAATGTTGTAACGGGACTGTTGCATAGACGAGCAGTTCTGCATCCTTTAGAGCAACTGCTATACGGGCAACAAACTCTCCTGCATGTCTTACAAGTCCCTGAATGAAATTCCAAAGACCATCTGTCTCAGGCACCACTGGGATGACTTTCCATCTGTACTTAGTCTTTCCCTGCTTTGCAATAATCACCCAGCAGCCAAGAAGCTCCAGAATCTTTAAAGACAGACACCCACACGACTCATCTTCCAGAGATTGATGATAACCGGCAATTGAGCTAATGCTGTACAACACCGCACAAGTATAACGGTATCATTCTAATGCAGAGCAGGGTTTGTTTTGTTTGGGGGTAACTGCCGACACACTTGGCATGGGGGAATGACAGCTATTTTTGCACATCTGCTAGAAAAAGTAAGCTTCCCACACATTTCCCCATTGGAAAAAAAAAAAAAATCCTATCAGCAGCACCTATAAATCACAGCACTACGAGAGAGAAAGGGAGAGAGGGATACAGAACGGGGTTGAAAAGCAAGAACTTGGTGTTACAGACTACTGTGTAACAAGTTCTCTGTTATACAACCACAATAGAGCAGTCGCTGGGGCCAGGGTTATAATTAAACACAGATGACTTCGAAAGCTAGGATTTGGAGCAGAATCATTTTGTTATTAAGGTGTTTTGCTCTGATCTAATATTTTAAAATTTTCACTAGACATTAATGTATCAGTGCTTCATAGAAGTAGCATATGAGAAAATGTCAGTGCGGAAGTTGGAGGATTGTCCTATCTGATGTTTTTTTCTTCTTTCCTACACATATTCTTGGTACATGGTTGATAAATCATCAAATTACCTTTTCCTTTATTATTGCCAGTGATCTCCTGGTCCTGAAAGTTATCACATTTGTAAGGGTGATACTTTTCAAAAGGTCAACAATTAAAAAAAAATGCTGTTGTCTAAATTCATCTTTCCATTTTGATCATGTGTATCTTACACCAAGAAAATACTAGTGGATGTGTTTTTGTTTCCCTCTCATATGAAAGACTAGGTAAATTATTCTCATTTACATGGGAACTGTGGACTCCTCAGCTGGCAGTTTTTCAGTACTGGGACATTTTAGGAGAGGAGGATACCAAATAAATGAAATCTACCAAAGGTTTGAGAAACTCCTGAAAACAGCAGTATAGAACCTTAGGGATCCATGGAAAACAAGCATCAATAGATAGGGCCTAACTGTAGTATTTTTTTTTTTTTAAAGATTTTATTTATTTGCCAGAGATAGAGAGAGAGAGTACACACAAGCAGGCAGAGAGGCAGGCAGAGGCAGTGAGAGAAGCAGGCTCCCTGCCGAGCAAGGAGCCCGATGCAGGACTTGATCCCAGGACCTTGGGATCATGACCTGAGCCGAAGGCAGCGGCTTAACCAACTGAGCTACCCAGGCGTCCCCTTAGCTGTAGTTTTTACACTATTCCAAAAGTTTTCTGCCCCTTCCTCCAAACTATAGGAACACCAAAGTGCTTGTGTTGTATAGATTGGGCATGGGGACAGATAAAGGAGGGTGGGTGATTTCAAAAACATCGGGCTCTGTTTCCATCCTTCATTTTACTATCCATATCCATTAGCTATTTATTAATGTTTTATTTTCCTATTATAAGAGGAAGATCTTGGAAACCACCCTAAGAGAAGAAATGTTTGGCAGGCAACTACCCCTAGAAGGGGAATGCCTATAGTCATTCTAAGATAGGAAGGACTGATACAGAGCATTTCTAAGTTAAGTCTGAGTAAAGAAAAAAGGGTGACATGATAATAATTGTAAAATAAAAATGTTGGAACTTAATTCCTAATTGGATTATTTTAGGAACTATTAAGCGGGACATACTAAAAACAGTTTATTTAAATCAGAGCAGTGACTGATGAATGAGTCTCTAATTCGGTGAGTGGTTTTCAACATTATTTTGTATGGTGCCTTACGATTCTTCAAAGGTGGTTTAGTAGCAACCGTAGGGCCTCTTGGGCTGTATTCAGTGTCTCTGGCCTCTAATTCCACCAAAGCAGTTTTGCTTCCAGCTATTCAAAACATTGTGTTTCAAAATTATATTAATTTTAAAAATATAGCGGCCATTCTAGTCTAGATGACGTGTTCATGCTTAAAAACACAATACCTCTCTGATCGAGAAACAGACAGCTAGATACATTTTGTGTCTGTTTAATCTCTATGCAGGGACTGGACATAATATTTAGATGCAACTGTGCTTATTAGACCTACTTGTTCTTCCTGGGCCCCCAGCTGGGTGGTGCTTCCCAGTCTCCATTGAAGGAAAAAAAAAAAAAAAAAAGTGGTCATCTAGCCAAGTTCTGTCAAATGCACAGCATTTCCTAAAAAATCCTTTCACTTGTGACTCACTCTCTCCTTCACCTGGATATCATTGTCTAGATTGACCCTGGAAACTAAAGATTTAAAGTGACAAACCTTCAACTGCATGAGGCAGAGAGAGCCTTATCCCTGCTGTCAATAATACTTCAGGTGAACAATAAGTAAACCTCCTATTTTGCAGCCATTGATGTTTGAGAGCTTCTGTTACAATAACAAGCATCACCTTAAATCACACCCGTAATGTGAAACAACCTTTCTGAAAAACCCTACAGCAAACATCCACCTCATTGTGAAACTTTACAAGAATTCTGATTAAAGTTGAGAAGAATGCGAGGATGCTTTCGACTACCCCGATAGATAGTGCCTTTTACTGTAAGCCTCAGCCAACAAAATAAAACAAGTCAAAGAAGTAAAAATTACAATGATCGAACAAGGCAGAAATGCCATTATGTGCAGATAAACATTATGTTCAACATGAAAATCTCAATATAGAAAGTATACAAATTAACAGAGATCATGAAAGCACCTAGTAAATCTGCTGGATCGACATAAAAATCAGTAGATTCGACTTCCAACATTGTGAAAGAAAACATTTCTGTTGTGGTAAGCTGCCCACTTGCAGAATTTTGTTATGGTAACCCTAGGAAAGTCGTACAACTACATTGTCATACTATCAACTTTCTGAGAACCTGGGAAAAGAGAAAGTTTCTCTGTGGACTCACTAAAAGATTATGGTTAACACAAGATCATACTGAGAAAATTTTCCTTCCCTACCAATCTCTGAGACCCTCAAGGCTATGAGGTTAGTCAGGAGACTACTATGGAAAATGCTCCAATAAAAGAGATGCAAACCTGTGTCTTTGATTCAACTCTGTTATTCTGCAAAGAAAAAGTGAACCCAAGGTGTGTAAGTAAGAAGAAGGAAGAATTGAAGTCAATCTTTCCTTTCTTTCAACCACTAAGTGTGTCACTGGGGACACATTTCATTTTAAGACTTGGAAAACCTTAGTACTCTTTTATGCTATTTTTCATTGTTTTAACTCACAACAGCAAAGGAGCTACGTAAGCGGAAACTGTCAATCAACTAAAAAACAGTCATGGTCTCCATAGTAACCTTCACTGTCCCAATAAGTCATCATGCATATAAAAGTGAGGAAATGGTGAGGAGTAACTAGATCTTGCTGTGTCTCAAGGAATTTTCATTTCCCAACAAGGCCAAATAGGTAGAAGGCGATTATTCACTCAACTGGGCTCTAAGACCTCGAGGTGCAAGAGGAAGTAACATTCAATTTTATGCTGACTTACACTGATTCTCAAAGCCTAGCATTTGCATGATAGGTGCAAAATATTCCTCCTGTAATTTATAAACCATGCCAGGACATATTAACTTGAATTATTTTCTGAAGTGTGATCAGTAGGAGATATATTAAGAACTACAAACATATTGATCTGAAAGATTATTAATCTCATCATTGAAGGCCATCGTTCTGGAGTCTGATTTCCATAAGAATTGACTTGGAAGCCTGTTAAAAGCTCATATTCCTGGGCCCTTCCCCAGATTTCAAATATCAGACCCATGTATTTTTAATAAAATTTTCTATGTGTATCTGCTGCAAACATCATTGTATGGATTTCCATGTGGGTTACCATGTGAAAACAATGAATTTAAAGAATGACAAATACTTGTGTATTGTGTAACAGTGTGTCATACTACCATCCTTTGTATAAAGTCTTTCCAGGTTATGTAAGTAAGCTGGAAAAGGACAACAGCTATTGACTCTTGTATACAGACTGTGAGTCTAGGTGTTTTGTCAGGTTATCTCATTGATACTCAGAAAAATTTTGTGAAAGAGGGAATAGCATTAGCCTCACAGAATCAAGGGAAATGAGACATAAGCTATATAAATAGAATGGTGAACTACAAGAACATGTCAGTGTTGGAATTGGCATACAAATCCAAGTCTGTCCAACTGCAAAGCATATAATCTTTTTACAACAACCTCCAACTTCATGGCCAGAACAGAGTTCTTATGAATGAAAATGGATAAGGAAAAAGAAAAGTGCAATTGTTTGTCTTCAGTATGATGAGGGAATGACGTCTCAAGAGTCTCTCTCCACTGCAGGATATTATAATCTAATAATGTCTAATTTTAATAACAAAACTGATACTGTATAAGGCTGTATGCTTTTCAGAGGGTCCACATAAAATACCTTATTAGATCCCTTCAACAAACTTCTGCAGTAGGTAGGACAGAGATTATTAACTACCCTGTAGATGAGAACAGAATGGCTCAGAAAAGACATTTTTAAGATTGCACAGACAGTGAAAAGCTTTTTAGTTCTTTTCCTTTTCCACGGTTCCGTAATATTTCTTCATCTTTTTCTGAGGAAGCCATATCCTTATTCATGGGTTACTCCAACCTCATCCAGTGTGGAGTCTGGTGTTCAGAATCCAAAACACTGGTGGAAAAGGCTTACAGTGACTGTAGTAAGAACATAGATATTTGTTTTTGATTGAGATTTGAGCTGCAGCTCTGCAATTTACCAACTCTATGAAAGGCTCAGCTTTACTCCCCTGTAAAATGGACATAAAACTGACATTCCTCATGTTAGGCAGTTGCTAGAAGTGTATCAGTCAGCCATCGCAGTGACCTGACATCACACACAGCAATGCCAGTCTGAGGATACTCATCACTGTCACCACTGTTAGGAAGACACCCATGGACCTGCAAACAGCATGGATAGTGGAAGGAAGACATCAGGAATTAGGAGGCCCTATGACACAGAATCTTGGGCAGACAGGGAGGCACATACCATTCATTCTCTTTAAACTGGGCAGACGGAAGTAGTCACCTTTCCAAGAATGGAGTAGGGCCCTCTGTGTGGAGCACTGAGGATTTTTATAAAAGTTTGGAGAGATGCGCTTTGAATACTGTTGTTTGAGGAGCCTTGAGTAACTCTCTGGGACTGGCACTGCCTTTTGCTTTGCTCCTCACTTTTGGCTGCATTGAGCTGAAGAGACCAGGAGAAGCTGCTATGGAGGCTGGCTGCTTAGGGCTAATCCCAGCTTAAGAAGAATCTGATAAATGAGACCTTTAGCTAGCTTTCCTTCAGATTGTAGCTTGATTCACCAGGGTAGGCAAGGAGGCAGGACCACAGGGCCACAGCTCCAGCTAGGAAAACAAATTACACACTTTTCTCAAACAACTTGATCTCATTATGGTTTGGGCATAGAGAAGGGAAAAACTAGTTAACCGTGGTTCAGTGTTTTCTTTGGTCAGTGGTATGCTTTAGATACTCTACCTTTTCATAGCCTTTAAGAGAGGTGTGCTGGTCTCTACAGCAGAGTCAACTGAGGCTCAAAGAATTTAAGGAAAGCTCTGAAGGAGCTGCACCAAATAATTATGAATCTGGCATTAAAATCCATGTCTGCTTACCTGTGAAGCCACATTTTCACTCTCCCAAGCTGCCTGGTATTTTGTTTGTTATATGCCTGCTGTTTTAAATTTTCATTCACAAAAATGGAAATGAAATATACAGAGCTAGAAGGATATTTTAAGCAGTGTGTCTAGACCCCAAATAAAGGATTGGTTATTATTATTCTTTAAGGATTGAAGCATTTTGCTTCCTTCCCATTTTGATTTCAAGAGATGAGGGGTCTCTCAGCAACTACCCCCTGAAGACTTGCACATGGGCTGTTACTAGGACTCCACCCACCTGTACATGCTCACCTTCCTTGGGGATTCGAAAGCAATGCAACCACGTCAAGGAGACCAGTGACAGGGTAAACAAAGCCACCTGTCTTGATAGATCTGTCCCTTTCTTCCCACTGCCAAGTCCTTCTTCATATGATGCTTTACAACATGATGCACCTATAATTCCCTGCCACATAAAAATTAGTCAGGACATCATGAATTTTAGGCACAAAAGCATCTAACCCTCACCGCATCCCAGAGCCTTTACAGTGGCAAGGACAGAATGTATAAAAAAGAAAATTAGCATAGCTCTTTGCTTGCTGTCAAAAGAAGCGAAGCTCATGTCCCAGGCACACACATCAGAGACCCCACTTTAAATTTTTAAATTGCTTGTAGCTCTCTACCTCAAGATTTCAAAGTGGTATGACCTGGAGCTTTGAATTGAGTGTAATTCTAACAAGTTAGGCTTATTGAAGAATAATTGAAAATTCTGTGCGTGAGGATGACAGTGGTTCCCTTTATGAGTTTATGTACTTCCTAATGGTACTCTGGCTTTCTGTTCATGCCACTGGGTGGTTCGTGTCATCTTTGCTTAGAACTTTCTTCTCCTGCTCTCCATTCTCAACATGCTTGATACCCCAAGGGGGGGCGGGATCTGGGTTTATTTTAAACCGGCTTTAGTGCTTGCATGCCTTGTATTTAAGACATTAAAATTGGGAAATTAGATAGATGCCTGCCAGCCAAGGCAATTACTTCCAGCCATTACACTTCAAGACCAAATTATTTTACTTCTTGAAAGAGTTTCTCTTGTTTCATGTTTTACACAGTGACATTAAGCTCAAATAGTCACTTTTGGGGGCGGGTAGGGTGTTATTGACAATGTATGGTTTGAATTATGGGTTGTTGACACTCTTTTTGGCAACCTTATAGTTCACAATTTTTCTTTCTTTCACTTGTAATTTAGTGGTGCCAGGGTATTACCTAAAGTTTGTTTATTCTTTATAGTTGCTTCTATAAATACATATTTTCAAAATTTACAGCCTACATCTAATGGACTCAAGAACAAGAACTTTCCACTCCTGATCTTTCCTTCTGCTGCATTTTCCAATACAGTAGGCACTACTCGCATGCTGTTATTTAAAAAATTTACTTTTATTAAAATTAAGCAGAATTAGAATGTCAGTTCCTTAGTAATAGTAGCCATCTATCAAGTGCTCAATGTAGCTAATGGCTATTTTGAATTGTTAAGATGAAGAACATTTCTATCATCACGGCGGAAAGTTCTATGGGACAGTACTGACTCAAGGGTCCCTTCCAAATGATGAAGCAGCTGCTGCTTCACCCAGAGTTGCAACAGAGAGCCATCAAAATAAACCACCAAACCAAACCCAACCAAACCAAACTCTAAGCATCATTACGCTGAAATGGGTTCATGGAATGCTCATTTATTGGACTATGGGATATGGTATACAATGGGGTTTTGGTTTGAGTGTAAGCTATGTTCGTCATCGGCATTCTAATGACCCTCCACATGTTTATTTGTGTGAGGGATCAGAGATTCAATTAGGTAAGGGGCAGTAAGAAATCCTTTCTATTGAGAGTGTGTGTTTAGTGTATGTAGAAGGAGGTAGACATTAGAGGGGAGGGAACAATTTGGATTAGTCCATTGCAAATGAAACTTAAATACATCGAGTTGAGGTCTCCAGGTACCAGCTACTGAGGGGAGAGATTGTTATTCATAATAAATAGGAGTTAGAGTTTAAGAACCCTGAAGCACAAGGAATATACCTTTGGGACCCTTAGAACAAAATAAAACTGATGGAAGCAGACATTATTTCCCAGTGTGCTATTGGCACTGGAGCAGCTGGATGGCAATTTGTATGAGGAACCATGGGGAGCAATGGCATCTAAGGAGGGAATAAAGTATCCCTTGGAACAGGAGGGTTACCATGGGACATGGGCAACAGACCCTGGAAGGACCTGGTAGAATAGCACCAGAGCTTCTCGGAGAACACAAAGAACAACAGAGGCACCTAGAAGAGAGAGGGGTAACCTCATGGCAGAGTGGAAATTGAGATGTCATACCAAAAAAAATGCTGAGCATCTCTCTCAGTGCTTATTAGTACCAAAAAAAAAAAAAAAAAAGGTTGATATATTTTAGTTTTCACTGAAGAAGGAATATGGTTTAATATATACATTAATATTCAAATATATAGTTCCTGGTGAGGTTGAAATTAACATAGTAATTTAATATATTAATTTAGAGTAACATTACACTAAATTGCAAAGAGTACAATGTACTTATTTATGTGCATGGTTGTATAATAAAGCCCTGAGAGGGGATGAGTAACTGTTAAGTGAACAATTCCCCGTCTTCTTGCTTCTATACTTTGTCTTTAAGCTACCTGGGCATTTTAAATATCAGTAAATAATATTCTTCAACAATGGTAGGCTAAGGTAAGCTTTCTTAACTAACTCCAAACACCAGAGGGAATTAAGGAACCAGATGGAACTGGGGGATTTACAAGTACCCCTGTGAACCAAAACTGTGGCTCACACACTGGTCAGTGACACATTATATCCAAATATTGACCCTCTCTTCCTGCTGTTCTGCTCTACTACTCATCACAAGAAACCTGGGTAAAAGTTGGGGAATGAAATTAAAGAATTCAGTCTGAATCAAATAGAAAAGAAGTTAATTTCTTCTGTGTTGTCCCTGAATGAAAGAAATTTTTTTTTCTTTCTCCCTCTCGTTGGCATAAGGTGGTCTGTGCACTGTTCGGAAGCTGGAGCTTTTGTCTAGCTGTCGCTTTTGTCTAGCTGTCGTCAGTTACACACATGGCCTGGGTCAAAAATTCTACATTGTCTCAGTGTTCTCATAGTGAACAAACAACCATCCTCATTCTACATGTGAAAATGGAAATGACTAATGAGGAAAAGATCATAGGTATTGGATACTTGAACCAAAGCACCTTTTAATACTACCTTTTTTTTTTCTTTTTAAGAGAGAGAGAGAAAGAAAGAGAACACACACGTATACATCAGCAGCAAGGGAGGGGCAGGAGAGGGAGAGAATCTTAGGCAGGCTCCACGTTCAGCATGGAGCCTAACACTGGGCTCCATCCCATGATCCTGAGGTCATGACCTGAGCCAAACTCAAGAGTCAGATGCTTAACTGACTGAGCCACCTAGGCACCCCTACCACTTTCTTTTTAATAACCCAAGATGTGATGGAATGGAAACATATAACATCAGTCCTGCCGAGCATTTGGATACTCTCCTTAGTTTGGAGGACAGCAAGATGGGGGGAGGCACGGTTCACTCTCATAATTAAAGTCTAAGGGTTGGGGTAGCCTTTCCTTTGTTCCTTGGAGTCTAAGGGAGAGCAAGTAGGCAGCCACAGTTTTGTCCATGTACCTGTAACTTTAACTCTTGAGGGGGTTACTCAAAGGTACAGGGGCTGTTTGCAGTGGCCATCACAGAGCATCTGCACGAACATTCCATCCACCACTGCACAAAAGACTTGCTGTGATAGGATTATGGTTGAGCACGGTTTCCTTGGTCTCTGCGCATTCTCCCTCATCTCCCTAAGGCTTCTGGGAGTTCCCTAATATCTCACCGATAAATGACCCTTCTGTTTAACTTAGGTAAAGTAGTTTTTATTTTTCTTTTCTGTCACCACCAACTTTGATTGGTCCAATAGGAATTATCACCTATATTTTAAGAATAAGGAAACCAAGACCCTTGTGGGTGGCCTGTTCACCACCGCCGTCCACGTACTCACTCAGTATTGTCTAAGTGGTAGACAGATCCAGGTCTCCTCAAACCGAATATCTTTTCAAATGCACTCTGATCTTTCTCTCCCTCCTCTTCCCTTTCCCCCTTGCTCTTCTCCTACACTTTTCACACCCTTTCTCCCTCGCACACAAATAACTTTTAAACTAGCTGATGGACTCAAATTCTTATTTTTGAACAATCTGGTTATTAATCCTTAGTATGTAGTAGCTAAAGTGAATTCCAGATGAATATTTAGAGGCTTGTAAATCCCCATTAGCTATAGAGTATCATTCCAGGCATCTTCCAACACTAAGCAAAATGTATATTCACCTATCCCATACACGATCCCAAGTTCGTTAGCTACATCTTCGTAGGAAATCCTCGCCAACAAGAGGCTGGTTGCTTACTGTCTTCATAAGCATGTACTGCTCAGATAATACAATCTAGTAAGGAAGCATTGCTTAGTATAAATATAAATATCAGAAACAGCATGAAATCTTCAACCAATTGATTTTGACTTTACTGTGCATCTTTCTGAAGAATAAAGGAGTCACTGAATGCCTAATCCTGAAATCGGATAAATGTAGAAGCACCTTTAGTAACCAGATTACCAGTATTTGAAAGAAACAGCAAAACTCCAAGTGCAGGGATTGCATTATATCCAGAAAGCAAGGCTCTCCTGGGCTTTATAACAGAATGTGTAAAACAAGCAGAAAATACACATTCATCTGACAGCTGCTAGAGAGGTGTCCAAAAAAATGTGATGTGTCAACACGTATTCACCTTTTAGCAGAGGTGTGAAGCAAAGGGAACTATTATGAAAGCTTGTCAGAATAGGAAGGGTAAGGGGCTGGAGTGTTTGTCACTCAGCCTTGCTACTGTTATTAAATGGCAGGTAAAGAAAAGAGTCTCATGCCTGTCTGAGCGGGAACAGAGGAGATTATAAAGATGCTGATCAAGCAGAGTTTTGATTGCTGGGAGTAAACGTGCATAAAATCCAAGGCCAGCTGTTGAACAGTGTATGCTAATGCCTCTTGGGCACAAATAAATGACAAGAGGCCAGGCTAACCGAAGCAAGGTAGGATACTCAGCTTCCGCGCAGCTGAAGTGATAAGAAGAATAAATTGCCTTTTCCTGTGGCATCAGAATAAGAAACAATAAAAAGATTGCCTTTTCTATTATTTCACAGCGGAAGGCAAGAAATCAGACCTCTCAGATGGTCTCTGGCTCTACGGAGAACGCAAAGCTCAGGTCAATACTTTTTGGAACTAGTCTCTGAGTAAGGTTCTCATGGCAACGCCAACTGCCACTCTCCTCCAAAGAAACTAGAAGAGATGCAGTACATATCCTGCCAGTAATCTCTCGGGTGATTCCCTTTACTGGACACTGTATCACAGGAGCTCCAAGACCTCAGGTGCCTAAGATTGATCTGCAGCACTTGTTAAAATGCAGATTTTGACACCGGAATGGGACCCAGGAAAATACATGTTAGTAGGGACCGTGGGATATTCTGACTCTGTTTCAGGAACTATTTTACTGCCATTGTTGAATCCAGGGGAAGCTTGGAGGCTAAAGGCACCAGCTTTTTTTAATTTTACTTCCCTTATTGCAAGTGGCCTCCAAGGGAGTTGCGGTCTGCAGTCCACCTTTTCAGGTCTCAGTCCACTAAGCATTTCTGTCGGCTTCTCTCAACTCTCCAAGTAGCGCTGCTAGAACACAGGCTTAGGCACTGCAAATCGTTCACTGAGCATCCCTTGCTTCCCAGGGTTATTCTTGCAATTGTAATAGTCAAGCTAGTGCTAGTGCACTGGCTGGTTCTAATTCCTGGTGCTGGTGCACTGGCTGGTTTGCCAAACAAGCCTGCAAAGTGACCTTGTGTTGAGAACAGACTTTATCCTGGACTGTGGGTATCTGGTTCCTTAAGCCATTGCTCATCCTCTCTTCATTTTAGACTTGACCCAAAGGACTGGATAACTACCACTGGTAATGGCCTTTCTGCCGTGTCAACTTCTGTGATCAAGATATTGCCAAACTTTTTTTTTCCCCCCATTTTCCTCTTCTATTCTCCAAGGCTGCTACTGCACTATGGATATGCTGATGTAAAGCATCCCTACTTATAAGAATATTTTGTTTCCCTAGGGTGTTACTTTTCCCTGCTCAGCACCTCAAAAAGAAAATGAGCCTTTTCCCCTCTATGTTAAAACTCTTGGGGCAAGTCTAGGAGTGGGCAAACATGAATCATATGCCGGGGAGAGGGAAAAGTATCTTTAACCAGGCAAAGAATGTCTGTAGAAATATCATCATGAGTGAGTTCTCATCTCAGATACCTTAATGGTGACTTCTGACAAGACTCCCAGAGGATTCTCTGGCTGGACTAGATGCTTCTCCTGTCCTCGCTGCTTCCTTTTCCCTGTCTTGCCTGCACTGGCTAAACTTGGATGCTAGAGTTGAATGGGTACATCACGGGGAATGCTAGATGTTTCTCAAATATTTTTTTCTTTCTAGATTAAGGTTAAAAATACATTAACTGAATACATTAATGCTGCTCTCCAGGTAGTGTAGATTAGCTCACCTAATTTTCACACTCAGTGAGAGAGAGGATGTTTTGACCATTTATGAAAAATAAACCAGCTGAGAGATTAAATAACTTGCCAAAGGTCCCACAGCTACTATCTAAGTGAATCTAAGATGTGAACCCTATTCTTGATTTCAAATCCAGTGCTCTTTCCACTACTATACAGTTGTTTTCTCTGTGTATAATACAAACACTCAAGCACACTCAAGCACACCTCTTCAAGAATTTAAAAAAAAAAAAAAAAAAGCTACAACCAACTCATTCACTGCATGGTCAGCTTTTCATCTCAGATGCACTACATCCTCTTTGCACCTGTCCCCATGTATGGAAGAGTCCTAGGTCAAGTCTTTATCAGTAGTATCCTACCCATTCCTTCAACCACACAGCTCCAGAGCCCCACTGGATTTCCTACCTTTCTGAGTACTAAGCAAGCTTCTTTTGCCAACTGTATTATTTCTGGCTTGAAACTCTGAGTTTATTTGTGATTCTTTCATCATTCATTTCACAAATAATTTTGGAGGACCTGTTAGGAACGCCCCTTCACCACTTACATGCAATTGACAACTGTGTGTTCTTTCTCTTTGATGAAATCTGTGTGCTTCACTTGTTGACGTGACTACTTTATTTGACATTTACATTCAGTTCCTAGGTTATTGTTGTCAATAGTCTGCTTCTACATTAGTGAAGCTGCTCTTGGCCAGTATCCCCACCTCAGGGGCTGTTGTCACCATGCTTCACTAAACACCTACATCAATTTAGGTGCTCGATCCGTACACTACCTCCTCCTCAGGAAAGCCTTCTTTTGTCTCCCGGGACTAAAGGAGCTATCCCAAAGCACTTCACTCAATGCTTTCAAACAGACTTTAACAAGATCGCTTTACAAGAAATTTGGAAATGCTTATACTGTGATGATTATAAACATAAACCTACTGGACAAATGAAAATCAAAAACTCTTAATAAAATTTAAATGCATTCTTATGGCTTTGGGTAACTTTTCCCAGCGATAGCCCTATACATGGAATTAAATCAGTGCCATATCTCCAGCCACAGAAAGTTGAAGAATGTGTGCTCTGGAGATCCGTTCAGTGACTCCAACGATAACAGTGGTGATGTCAGTGGCATTGACACTGAAGATGAATGTGAGAATGAAAAGTAATACTTTAAAATTAACCTCTATTACGTGTTCAACACGTGGAATAGGTTGACGTATAGATATATCAGTAAATTGGTAAATCTCACATCCTAAGTAAATATTTGGATACTTCACTTATGTCATTCAAATATTGTATGTTTCAGATGGCCAAAAATAATTGCTCTTCTTTGTTTGTATTTTATCATTAGGATATTAAAGCATTTCCCTATATCAGGTCATATCTTTTATTTGCACATAAGTGGGCTTTTGACAGTCTTAAGGAAAGAAGCAGGGGCACCTGGGTGGTGCAGCCTGTGAAGCCTCCGACTGTCGGTTTTGGCTCAGGTCCAGATCTCAGGGTTGTTAGATGGAACTCCTCCTTGGGTTCCAGGCTCAGCCCAGAGTCTACTTGAGATTCTCTCCTCCCCTCTGCCCCTCTGGCTCATGGTCTTTCTCTAAAATTAATAAATAAATCTTTTAAAACAAGATTTTTTAAAAAAGGAAAGAATCAGTCTCAAACTCTTTGCCTCCATTTGTCCCAGGATAATATAATGATAACAAATAAAAACAAGATGAATGATGGAGATCTTACTATGTGTTCATTAAGCACCTTATGTCCATTATTCCATTTTACTCTCAGAACAACCCTATGAAATAGGTACCATAATTATCAACTATTCCACAGATAAGAAAACTAAAACACTGAGTAATTAACCTGATATATGTCCCATCACCAGGAAATAGAGAGATCTAGGGCCGAGGTCTTTCTAACTATATAACAAAAGATTCTTTCTAGTGTACTGTGTTATTATGTCATTTACGAACTACAAGTCCTGAGAATGGCCTAGAAATTTCAACTAAACTGAGATAGTTTGAAAATATGACCTTAAGAACAAGCTTGTGAAACTATAGCGTCTAAGATTGTCCAGCAAATTTTGAATGGACTAAATATTCTACTGGCATAAGAAATTTCCTTGACATTTAAAACAATGTCCCTTGTTGTATCGTTAGGCTTTCTCACTCACAAACCTACTTTAGACATTTATTTAAAATTTAGATGCTAATAACCAACATGTTCTTCTAACACAGCGATGGGTATGAGCCTTCAAGGACATATCAAAAATCCTTAGCCATCTGGAACCAATTTTTTTTTTTTTTGGTAGAATATTCTTTTCCACAAAGAGACCTAATATGGATTAGCTCTTTCACTTGCCAAATGTGATACCCTAAAATAAAGAGATGCAATTTCCTAAATAGAATTGTGCCTGATGATTGTTGACTGCTGGCCTCAATTTGTTGACGCATTATATGTACTCTTCTCTTATTTATCTTCAGTCTACTTATTTGTAATGGAAAGAAAAGGGTAACCAGACATGTTAGTAAGTTTCTCTGGCTCTTCTAATAGCAAGCAAAACTCCTCTAATTTTGGCCTCCCTGAATCAATTTGTTACCCGTTTCTGTAAATGAAAGAAGAATTGTGGGCTTTAAAAATAGATTTCCAGGAAGCTTTAATGCACATTTCTAACATTAATGAAACTGAAGACAAGGATTCTCTAAGATTGGACTTCACATACTCAGAGATCCCGCCTATTTCAAAGCAAGTAATATGGGAAAATAAACATCACATCTGAGTTCTAGATGGGAGTCTAGATGGGAGTATCTGAGTGAATAAGAACACAATGCCATTCTAGATAACATACTGTTATCTGAGGGTTCTGTTGTCATGAAATTCTACAGAGCATATTACACTCTCCTCTCTACACAAGATGTTTATTTTTGATGTGACTATCATTGAGTATATAATTATGAACTTAAGTATATTAAAATACTTAGACATGATTACTCTCTTTTCAACCTTCTGAGTCTACATGAGAGCAAAGGAGGAGGGGAGAGAACAAGTTTACAGTAATTTAGGTGAAGATCTGTATGGCATGTTGAGAACTGATATTACCCACGTATGGTTGAATGGCACTCATTTTCTGTGACTAACCATCAGCTAAATTTTGTGATTGGGTTTCATTATGCCTATGGTCACCCAAATTGTAGGTTTTACATTAGTAAGAACAATGCTGCTACGGTCTACATTAAGAAGATGGGAGAATAAATTATCTCACTTGTTTTACTACAAGATCCTTGTGCAAGTTGCCATTTTAAGAGCTATTATCTCCATCAGAAGATAAAGGAAATAATGAAGAAGAGAAACAATTTTTCAAGAGACTGGACTTAGAGAAATATAACACCATGCTGGCTATTGGTTTTGTTTTTAATTATATCACCCATCTTCAAATCTATTGAATCATGAAGTGCTAGCAGGAGCCCCAAGTTTACATTGACCTCCTGATATTGCTATCGCTGGCTTATGACAACTTTTTTTCTAAATTGACTTCTTCATCTGTAATATGGGATGAGGATGTCTCTATCTTATGGTTGGTGTATAAATTAAATGAGATAGCTTGGGAAAGGGTCTATGCACAGGACAAAGACTTCACAAATGTTGAAAAAATGAGGATCTACTTACTTTACCTTGCTAGCTATAATCTTCCTAAAATGCAAATATGCAAAGTGCCCTGTTTAGGCAACAAACAAACAAGATCTTGCAGGGAGAGTTATCAATATCCCTTCAGCAGTTTGAACATATCCTCATCATGGAGGATGAGATATTACTTCCTATCAGACTTCTATGCCTTCTGTCCTTTCTCTGCTCAAAAAAGTCCTGTTACATGCTAGAGCAGTCCCAGTCCTTCCCTGCCAGAATTACAGTCTAAGAGCCACTAGCAGTAAATCTCATTAGTGAGATGACACTAAAACATTCAGAGAAAATAAAGCTCTCTCCTAAGAAACACTGTTACATCCTACAACCTATTCTTCCCAAACCCCACTCTTCCTACCCAGGCTCTGCCTACCTGACATTAGAAGATCCCAGGCAATGCATGTCAAGCAAGCCACTGGATCTAGATGGCTCAGAGCTGGCCACAGGACAGAGACACAACACTGACTAGAATGTGAGGGGAAAGGCAATTGTGCAGATAAACATGCCAAAGAAAATAAGCCCTCCACTTCTGAGGAGCACCACGGGCTGTGTATAAGTGATCAGTCACTAAATTCTGCACTGGAAACCAATATTACACTGCATGTTAACTAACTGGAATGTAGATAATGATTTAGAGGAAAAAAAAATAAATTCTCGTGCATAGATTAATCATTGATTAATACCAGCTGTGATTACAGTCACGTCAAAGCTCAGGGTACTCAGTAAGAATTTCACAGTGTTATTTTACAGACATTTTTATTTGCCTTAGTGTCTTGAATGATGGTTATCATCCATTCTTGATTTGAGTCCATCCCATATCACACCCTAGGAAATACTTGTGCACAAGTGAGGATGTGGGGACAGTGGGACCAGAAAGGGAGAGAACTCAGTAAAGGGCTTTGCAAATGAGCAGGTTTCCATGACAGGTTCCATTCCACTGGGGAATATGTCATGAACTGGGTAGGACACATTACAGAATCGCCCCACAAAGAACTAAGGAAGCAGGAAAAAGCACATTTATCCATCAACAACTGTCACTCATTTGACGGTTTCCTCTGGAAACAGCATTCAATTCAGCATTTTCAAGTTTGCTCTATTATGGTATAGTGAACTCCTGGGGAGCCAGAGGAAACCCTAGAGACTACAGGAGCTATGTGTTCTTGAGGTAGAAAGTGGTCATGGTGCAAGATGCAGATGAACACAGGGCCAAGGGCATATGTGTGTGTCTGCTACAAACCCTGTGTTTCAGACTATTTGAGGCAATATAATTACATATAGCCCCGTGACAGTGTATGTGTATACATGTGCATGGAGGTATACATATGCATGTATATGTGTTTTTATGATAAACAGAGCTTAATGAGACAGGAGCAGTCCAGGCCTCCCCTCCCTCTTAACCGACTTAATGCCCATTCATCCTTTATACCTCTACCTAATTGTCCCTTATTCAGAGAAGCCTTTCCTCATCCCCGTAACTAGGTCAAATTTATCTTTCTTTACACATCCACAGAAGATCTATTTTTCTATGGTAGTGGCACTCATTAGAATTGTACTTTTATAACGAGTTGCATGATATTTGTTTTAACATTTTTCTTTTCCATGAGGCTCTAAGATCCTTGAAGTCAGGAACCAATGCCTACCAGAGATCTTCATCCTTAGAATGGACTAAGTGAAAGCGTAGTGAATGGATGACCCTTTTAAAGAGAACACAACTTGAAGGAAATAAGGATCTGTAAGGAACTATAAAATGATGTGAAAAGTGGTAATTACAAACCTCTGTGAGAGCACAGGAGAAACAAATTCTTTCTAGCATGGGGAAAAAAAAAGAGAGTATTAATAGATTAAGTATGTAAGGGGAAGTGATTTGGAACTGGGCATGAAGTAGGACAGAATAGGAGAATGAGGGAGAAAAGGATGGTTTAGGAGAATCAGGAAGGCATTAATTCCATATGGTGATGGACCAGGGAGTTTCATTAAACGTATTTTTGAATATTTTGTATATAGAATTTGCATTTATATGGTATCTCCATACATGCATCATGTGATTGAGCTGAAATCTTAAATTATGTGTAGTTTTTAGATAACATCAGAACTGTGATAACTGCGATAATCTCTGAAGGAATTGCCAACCGGTTTTGATCAATCCCATTAAATTTAACATATTGTTGGGGGTTGGAATTTCCAGATCAGTCATGCATTCACAATTATTGTTTAACTAATGTAACACTGCATGTTAACTACATTGGAATTAAAATTAAGAAAAAAATTTAAAAAGTGCAATGCCCAGGCTTGCTTAATCATGAAGCATTTACAGAAAAACATTTTCAAAAAAGGGCCTATTCAATAACTACTTTTGTTCATATTGTTGGGCATCTTCAAAAATAATTTTCAGTATGATCCAATCCTTGAATAAAGCTATTAGCTTATTGGATACCAATGAATGAAAAAATAAATAAATAAATTGGAGTATCTCCTTGGGATTTCTTTTTTTTTTTTTTTTAATTTATTTATTTATTTGACAGAGAGAGATCACAAGTAGGCAGAGAGGCAGGCAGAGAGAGGAGGAAGCAGGCTCCCTGCTAAGCAGAGAGCCCGATGCGGGACTCGATCCCAGGACCCTGGGATCATGACCTGAGCCGAAGGCAGTGGCTTAACCCACTGAGCCACCCAGGCGCCCTCTCCTTGGGATTTCTGCCCTGGGTTTAAATTTTCCAATTTTCTAAATTGCTCAGGAAGCAAGAAAAAACTTCATATGCCTTTCTCCCCCCTTGAGACTAATGTGCTGTTCTTTATTTAAGAGACTGCTCTTCAGGCCTGGCAATCTTGAGTAGGTATACCAACAGAGGAAAAAAAAAAAATTCAACCACTCAGTCATCTGTTGCCTTGATGACTGGTGGTATAAGTTCCAACATGCATGGCTGGCAAAGAACTATGCTCTTGGGCAATAAACAGAACTAGTAGGATTGCCTCTCATTGGATCTGAACTAAAGGCTAGGAGGGAAGAGGGAGGGGTAGGAAAGGGAAGGAGAATAAGCTCTGTTGAACCCCGTTTCAGGCACAGAGCATATTATCTAATGTAACTTGCACCACCTCCCACCTTTAAGGGATAACGTTTTATAGCTGAGGCCTATAACTAAGGAATGGTTGAATGGTTTGACTATATAACACCTTAGATTTTCCATCAAGTCATCTAAAATAAGCCTGCAAGAAAAATTAAAACAAGTTGGTCTTGAAAAAAACAGCTGTAAGAAAATTCTCCTCGTTTCTCTTTTCTACCAGATCTCATGTGCTACTTATGCAAAGATTCTAGGGTTGGTTCGGCCTGGACAGGGTAGAAAATGCTTGACATGCAAAACAACATGCTAGGAAGTATGAGAACTGAGATTCAGACCCAGGGCTTGCTTCAAACACCATCTTCTTTGTTGAATTTAGACTACTGAAGTTATCACCAGTACACTTTACCATCTTGAATATACCATTTGCCCTTTTGCTAACACAGACCTTTGTATAAGCCTGAAGGATTTGTATTGACTACTAAGGGCGATGTGCTCAGAAACTCGTATTACTAGCATGGCATTTTAAATTATGTAACATGATTGCTTATAGGACGTGCATTCCTTTTTATAGACTTATGATGCCTGCTGTGTCATGCAATTAAAAGTTCCAGAAAAGCATTCTCAGCATGTCAAATTCCTGAGGCTGATTTATAGGATTTACAGCTTTTCCCCTTTGTGATTCAATTAAAGAATTTTACATTGGGCTATTATAGGGTTTAGACTCTGATCATAGTTTGGATGCTAAACTATTAGATTAGCATGTGATCTGATTATAAATAAACTGAATTTCTTGTATGCAAAGGACCATAATTAAAGCTGCAGTAAAAATGGCCTAAGAAGCAGTTAGAAAGACCTATGTGATAGACTTCAGTGGTAAAAGTAGGTAATACCATAATGCAACTGTTGGACTCCTTAGATATATATAAAAATGCAGGTCTGTGATAGATACTTTGAATTTTATCCAGAATTATTATTTTTGTAACTTTCTTGATGTATACTTAAGGTAGAGTTCCCGGGGTTTGAACCGGACCAGGTCAATAACACGTGACACAAGCTTTCTCTTTTACAATGGCTCCCCTTATCTATTTTGCTTTCTACGGTTTTTGGAAGCTTCACTTCTATGGTCTGGAAGCAGAAAATCTCCTGATGGGTTGTCAGAAGGTCTATAAAACCTAATGCTACATCACTACCTATCCCATATACCTCACTCTGTCTCATCATGTAAGCATTTTATCATCTCACATCAGCACAAGAAGGAGGAGTATAATATAATAAAGTATTTTGAGAGAGAGAGATCACATTCATATACTTTTCATTACAGCATAGTTATAATTGTTCTATTTCATTCTTAATGTTTATTTCTTACTCTGCCTATTTTATCAAGTAAACCTTATCAAAGGTATGTATTATAGAAAATGACATAATATATACAGGGTTTGATATTATCTGTGCATCCAGTAGGGGTCTTATCCCCTATGGATAAGGACCTGTAGAAAATCTGAGCAAACTCAACTTTCCAATTCTCTAAGACTTGAGCCCAGTCTCACATTATCTGGAAAATTCTTTTTAGTATTGTCAAGCTAAAACCCCTTAGAAGATAATGTCTCCCCCCACCAAAAAATTGATAATAGTTTCAGATATGTCAAAAAAGAAAAAGGAAACAGAATCACTGGCATTAGCATCGGAGTTTGACTGGTGGTTATTTCAGAAGGAAATATGTTTTCTTCTGTTTTGATATTTAGTTTTATTTTTTATGTTTGATGGTGAAAAGAGTTAATTCTAAATTGAATGATGTTGACTGGGCATTAAAAAATAGCACCTACTCAATGTCCACATTGGGGAGGGTATGTGCTTTGGTGAGTGCTGTGAAGTGTGTAAACCTAGCGATTCACAGACCTGTACCCCTGGGGATAAAAATTTATGTTTATAAAAAATAAAAAATTAAATTAAAAAAAAATTAAACTAAGTCTGAAACTGAAAAAAAAAATAGCACCTACTCAAAATAATAATAATAATAATAATAATAATAACGCTTACTCTTCCTGAGAGGAAGAGGGCAAAGGCAGTTGAGCATGAAGACCAAATCAATCTTTAAATGATGCAATAAAAGAAAGATCACTTAGAGATGATATGTTTGCCATGGCCCATAGAGATGTCAAGTTACCACCTGTGGAGATGGATAAGCGTCTGCTTAATAGAGAAATATAATTTTGAAAGAATAGTGGTCCAGACCACTTACAAAAGCAACAAATGAGTGATCTACTGATAACACAAAGTTGACACTCTTCCGTCTTTGAGGATGCTATTAGGCTGAATGCATTTCCATCAGGAGAGAATATTGTCTCATTTCAGGGTTTCATTTTCCCTTGCCTGGGCTATTGTAATCGCTTCCTAACTGGTATTTCTGACTCCTCGCCTTACCACCTTCTCCAATCTATTTCTTCTGCCATCAACATAATCTTCCTAATACCCAAATCTGAAGCCGTTTTCATGCTTGAGAACACGTCATAGATTCGCGTCTATCTACAAAATAAAATCCGGATGAATTATCATCACAGAAAATGTGCTCTGGTATCTGGCCTTCCTTTATCTCTCTCACGTCCTCACTCCACACCGTGCCTCATCAACAATGCTCTGACTATACTAAATGATTTGAGGTTCTCTTTTACGGTCCACGTTTTTCACCTCCATGATTGAGTTCACAAAGTTCTCTCAGTCTCATATAACCCTATTATGCCGAGAAGTCACTTACATATTTTTAAAGCAGTAGCTCCTAAGATGTTTCTGACTTTCGATCTTTTATTTAAGTGACTCTACATTTTTGTCAGATGACTCTCCCCCGATCATAGACCTTTGACTACATACCCAAACTCATTGACTTATACACATGTTGGTTCATTTTCCTGTGTTGGACTAGAAAGTCCATAAAAGTGACATTTTATTTTATTTGTCTTGGATTTCTGATACACATCAAAGTTACATATGCCCCATGCAACTTGAAATGCTTTAATTACTAAAAGCTGTAGGCAATATTTATTAACATATGTAGTTGAATTTAACAAAGGGTAGGGAGTTTAAAATCTTTTATACAGCTTTGGGTTTAACCTCTTTAGTTAGGTTTAGGTAGAAAGGTTAATAGTAACTCAAAGTTTTTTTAAATAACAAAAATATTCATTCCATTCTTTGTTTCTAGTGAAATGGGGCTACAGGAAGATAATATGTGTTTGTGAGAGTTTTATACACTGTAAAAGTGCTTATTCCATCACTATGGGAAAGGTTACATTGGTGAAGACTAGGTATATAAACATCACCCTAGATAGATCTGAAAAATGAAATGTTGAATAAAAAGGTACAATTATAATATAAAACATATATGACATGCATATATGTATACATGTCATATATGTATACACAACGCTGTTGTGTATATATACATATATGCATATACATATATACATACATGCATATATGTATATGCATATATGTATACACAAATGTGTGTACATATATGTATACACGTGTGTGTGTATTTTGAGAAAGAGAAGGAGTAGGGGAGAGGAAGTCAGTCCTCAATCCTTGTTATTCTACATTCTGTATGGACTAATTCACCTACTAGCTAAAAACCAATCCTCATGGAACTTTCACAGTTATTTGCAAACATGTGGAGGGCATCATTTGAGTTCCCAATTGACATGTTCTCTGCTGAGGTCAACCAGGGCTCTGGTTCAGTCCCATCCTGTACGTAAGTGTATCTTTCTTCCAGCATATTTGGTCCCATATTTTTAGATCTATGTGCTTTTTCCTGGTGGTTTTATACTTTAAAGGGTCCCCAAGTGCAGTACTAACGGCCATCTGATGTTCCTAAGAATAAGAAGACTAGGTTATGCCTCATGGAAAAACTACATGTTAGATAAGTTCTGTTCAGGCATGAGTAATGGCACTGTTGACTAGGAGTTCAATATTAATGAATTAACCATATATATTAAACAAAGTACCTTTGAACAGAAACACACATAAAACAAGGTTATGTATTGATTGGCTGACAGAAATGCTCTCCTCTCCGGAGTTCGGCTCACAAAAACCCCACTGAATAATGAGCGTCAGGCATAGACAACAGCGTTTACAAAAATTTCACAATTCTAAAATAATTTATAGCAGAAGTGGATACGAATCTCTCCAGAGATAACATAAAATTACTGGCTGGCTCTACAGTGAGTTCATGATACAGTTGCCTATTATAAACAAAGAAAGCAAAGGGAACTGGAGAGGGGAAGAAAGGACTGAAGTTTTACATGTAAGGTTGCCATCGTTTTACTTAAAGGTTATACTCCCCTCCAAATAAATAAATAATAGTCGATTAGTTCTGTTCCACCTTCCCACTATTCCCAAGCACAGACCCTCATCATTTGGGGTGTATGTAAGCGTGTGTGTGTGTGTGTTTTGACTCAGACAAAAGCACTTGCATTCTGCCCTATGAAGTCATTCATTTCATAATATGTCATAATATTAACCATCTTCCGTCTGATCGGGAGTGCATACATTTGATCCCCTTGCATCTTGGCCAAATATCAGCTCCTCTACCTTTTCTTGTACTCCAAGAACACCAGCCATGTGTTGCTCCTGTGACATGCTTTGTACTTTCCTTTCCCATGCTCATGTGGCCCCTCGTCTATGATGCTCTGCCTAATCAAATACCACCTGTTCCCCAAAGCTTGGTGCAAGACTCCCCTCCCCCGACACTCCACCCTGGTTTTCTAGCAAACCTTATTGCTCACTTCGGCTATGTTCTTTTGTATCATTCACATCCTTTTATGAATCTTTCTTCTGTGAAAGCTGAAAAGGCAAAGACCATGGCCTTTCCAGTGAAATCTTTAATTTGGTGATTGCGTTTCTGAAAACATCTACAGAAATAGGTCAAAACTGAACAACAGGTTTACATGTTAGAAGGCAATTCCATACCCAGAAAGGTAATTTTCTATCAATTTCTAAAATTATTTCTAACAATTTGGACATAATCTTTGATAATATATTTTGCTTGTATTTTATATTTTGCTTTTCCTTCATAAGTTAAACTACCTGTAAGTGTCTCTCTCATAAACACCTAAATGAAATTAAAGATTTGTTGCTTTTGTCCCTAGTGGGGTAAGAGTTGGTTTTATTATATGTACATATGTATATATGTACATATATATATATATATATATACTTATTTATTTAAGATTTTATTTATTTATTTGTCAGAGAGAGAGAGAGAGAGAACAAAAGAGAGCAAGCACAAGCATGGAGATCAACAGGCAGAGGCAGAAGCAGGTTTCCTGCTAAGCAAGGACCCTGATGTGGGACTCAATCTCAGGACGCTGATAGCATGACCTGAGCCAAAGGCAGACACTTAACTGACTGAGCCACCCAGCCATCCCAGGAGTTGCTTTTATAAGGATGCCCTTTTCTTTGTATTATTCTTACCATCTTACCCCACTCAAAAAGTACTGGATTTATCATTTTACCTCTTCTCTGAACTTCTTTCACATCCCCTGACAAAAGATTAAGGACTCACTTCATCTTAATGGTGAGGTGTGGACACTATGCCAAAAATGGCAGTATTGACAGCCTTTTCCTCTTACATCTTCTGTCCTGTTGGAATAGTCAAGTGAAACCATGGCTCGTCAGTTTGCTGACTGGAAATGATGGGGAAGTCTACTTTGCAGACCCAACTCCTCACATAGGTGAGTTTTAAGATCTAGATGAAGAGTGATATAAAGTCCTTTGCTAGTATCACAAAAGAAAGCTACCTTCTCCAATCCAACTTTAACAAGATTGAGATGCCTTGGATTTTGGACATTACTGAGAATCTAGCTATATCATTAATGATGTGACTCTACTTCTATAGGCTCCTTGAATCTTGGTTTATTGTCAGTGGAGGGCAATACATGGGTATACACCTGCCTCAATCCCTACAACTTTTTATTATGCTAGAAAGTGGCTAAAGACTGGACTATGGAATAAGATAGTCCTAAATTCAAATTGCTGTTCTGACACTAATCATGGTCTGTTTTATTTCTTCACCTATTCATGGGGACATTAACTGGACCTATTTTAAAGGTGATGAGGATTAAATAAGATAATTCATTTAGGATACGGTCTTGCCTTTAATCATTTTTAGGTGTTTGGATTATTATCCCCATTTATTTATTCTTTGGATAGTTACAGACAATGCTCTGATGCTAAGGACTGAGATAAAGACTAAACCAAATCTCTTCCACCCTAATCCAATGGAAGATAGACTATAACAATATAGAGGTAAGCATATGCATTAATTTTTCAACTTTATCGCTAAAACATTTATTGGACACCCAAGTATATTCCAGGTTCTATGTATTGGGGACACATCAGTGAGCAAAAAAAGACAAAATGTACTACCGAATTCTAAGGAGAATAGATAAGGAAAATGAATGAAACACACACATGCATAATATCACTCTGATAAATAAAAACCAAGTTGGATAACAGTGAATGAAAAGTAGGGAAGAAGAAGGGACCACCTAGATTGTGCACATGACCCAACAAGTACTCCAAATGATATGAAGTATTTGAGGGAGAGAAAGAAGTTCATGTAGATAAGGTATCTAGAGTGAGAACACTCTGATGTTAGAATAGAGATGTGGGCAGAAGACAGATCAGGTCAGAACTTGGAAGCATAACTAAGAGGTTTGTTTGTAGTTTAAGTTTAATGAAGAAGCATTGGAAGTTTCTAAGAAAGGAGTTGATGTGACCTGATCAAGATTCCAAAAACAACAAAACAAAACTACACACCAAAATCTCCTGGTCTGAGAACAGATTAAGAAGATAGGAATGGAATCACTGTCAAGAGACTGCTCTAAGTCTGGATGGGACGGAATGCTTGTTTGGGCTAGGAAAGAGTAAAGACAGACAAAATGGTAGAGACACAATAGAGGAAAAAAATTAATTGCTTATAGGACATGACCTTGATGCAAAATCTTAGGTGATATCAATTCCATGTTCTTGACTGGACTTGCTACGGGCTCCATGTTTTATTCTAGGCTACTGGAGAAATTTTAAACATCATCAGGTCTAATGGGATATATGTGCAGAGTGTGAAAGCCACTAAGATTATGGCTGCAAACCTCTAGAAAGGGGTCACTTGTTTTGAACCCTTAAAACTGACAGAGGTTAATGGGTCACAGGTCTCCAGCACTAGGCTGATGTCTTAACAAAGGGTATGTACACAAAGAAAAAAGTAAGGGAATTTGTATATCCTCAAATCCAAAGGACTCTCAAAAATATGAATCCACCTGAAAATACATCTCCTGTTGAGTCATCAAGCAGGCTCTTCTTTCCCACCTTCCCTTTCATATTCATGAGAACCTTTCTTCCGCATTACAAAATAAAGGCATACCTCTCAGTCATACCAAAGCTTACCATGGTTCATTATATGAAGGGCACTAAACAAAGGGGCAATTTCAAATATTGGTATGTGGGACTTTTTTTTTTTTTTTTAAATCTAGGCATCAGAAACTTGTAGAAGTTTTCCCTGTGTTTATTTCTGCTAAAATACAAGGGAAGCATCATAAGTGGGATCTTTTTGCATGGTTTGGTATTATCTGAATTCACATATGGAGAGGGAGGATAAGAGAATTGAGTTTTTACTAAACAACCTCACGTCTTGCTTTCCCCAGAGCAAGGTCAAAAATGAAATCTTTTCCAGGGGGAATGTTCTGTTTACTTCAAAACTGTTCAGGGCATGAAAAATTTGAATGGGCATCCAAGAATCCACACAACAGATGAGGAGGGAGTATAGATTAGGCCCTGAGGACAATGTCCATCTCAATGACAACTGGAGACCTCTTGGCCCCTCCCAGTGTCCACCAACGTCAGTCACTGCTCTGTGTCTTTCGGTCTTCTCTCCAGGACATGGCCAGTGGAGTAGCCTCTGTCTGGAACATGCCAGATAAAGGTAGTCTTGACCTTTTTCCTGCTGTGGACTTCGGGCAATTTTGTGAAGCTTATGGACACTTCCCAGAATGTTTCTCCTCTTCCCCTTCTCCCCTCTCCTGTCTGTCCTTCCTTCCTTTTTCTTCCTCCTTTCTCCTCCCTCAGGTTCAGAATTCTGAAGTGACCTGATGTTACCTGGTACATACTGGTTTGAGAATGTCTGATAGGGTCTATTAGCCCTGATAATTAGGTTAAATGAGGTTAAGTGTTTAGTACCATGTAGCCACCAATAAGTCAGGATGGCTGCTCAACTAATTAGAACTCTATCAACCTATAGGTTAAGACATGAGAGAAGCAATTAAATATATGTTTTATATGGACTTCTTTCCATATACAGAGTAAACTAAGATTGTACTTCCAAAGTTTTAATGAAAATATATTTAATGCACTGGATAAAGCAGCTTATCAAAAATATTTTATTGGAAAGCATTTTGAAATTAATAACCACAAAAATTTTCTAACTATATTGGGTTAAAATAAGGGGTCTCTAGGTGAAAAAGTCAAAGGTATAATCAACAGTCACTTTACCGCTTTAAATTCTTTATATTTTTCTCTAAACGTCAGGAAATGTGTTACTGCGATGGGTTTATTTGTTTGTTTGTTTGTTTGTTTTTAAACTATATCCTTTTATAAGCAATGGAATTTCTAATGCTTTGGAGTTAACAAAATTGAAGGAGGACACAATTGTGTTGCCTACTGATGTATAATTAAGAATAACTTTTGATAATACATCATTATTTGGTCTTTTTGTTTGGGGGAAGTTTATATTTCAAAACTGTTTTTAAAAAATTGATTGGTATTACAATAAAGAAATTCCTCCCATTCCAATCTACTTGTCCATGTTTTTCTTTATAAACATATAAAAAAAATACCAAAAGACAGAAAATTAACATTGAGCCTTGTCTCATTTTTGCAGCAAGTGTTTTTCTTCCACAGATATCTTAACTCATTGGAAATAAATGACCTATTTATTTTATTGAGATTACTTCCTAAAAAAAATTTGTAATACTTGTTTAGTAATTTCTCAAAGTCCCTAATATGTTTGTGCCATTTTCTTCAATTGTTTGTTAATTACAATTGTTAAGACTTGATATAGAAGGAATTATTTAATGCTCAGGGTCTTATGATAACAGGGAATTTTAAAAATTTACTAAGATATTTTTGTAGCAGAAAAGCATATGAGAGTGTGATCAATTCAGTCATAAAAGAAGCATATAACACTTTTATTTTTGAAATGCCAATATTTACAACTCACTAGGAATTGTATCATTTGCAGATTTTAAAACTCATGATGAAAGTATTCAAATTTATCAGGGTAGATGGGCAAAAAAAGAGAGAAAAACATGCATGTTGAAATCACTGGTCTTTGCCACCTCCAAAATCCAGAGTTCCATGTCGGTACTCCACTTGCTTCTTAAAGAACGTTCAAGATACACTGTCTTTTGAGGGATATATCCTTCACTTTTGAATACATACTCTAACATGTTTAAAAAGAGTAGATTTGCAGGAAATTCCAAGAGGTGGTATGTTTTCCAAGAACATACATTTTAATTATAGGCTATATGTATCTAAGATATCTAGGGTATCTGCTACTTTCTGCTCTCTAGCTGATAGTTTTAATATAATGGGGGGAATGCCTTCTTGGGGTTGATGGTAGTGTCAAAGTCCCTGTTGTCTAGGTGATAGAAAAAGAAGACAACTGATACATTCCTATGTCATCGTATCAATAGTACTGATCCATTGAAATAGGATATGATTGGATGAAAATTAAAATTAGGAAAAAGTTTATGTGCCAGATCAATAATTTTAGATTAAGTTCTAAGGGCATTCTTAATTTGCTCCATCAGGGCAATCATATATGGAACACTCATTTCCGCTGAAGCCACCATCTTATTAAGTCCTCCATAATCCCACTATTTTGAAGAACTATCACATGTACTAGAAAACAGAAAATAAATGAGAATTTAGAACTATCACCTATGTATCATTCAACTCTTCTACAATATCTTTGCAATTGCATCAAGGTTGAAATACTTTTTATTTATTTTTTTCTGTAAGGAAGAAAATCCAATGACTTCCACTTGCCATAATTGCATATTAGCCTCTATGTTAAGTTCACAGAGCTAGGTTTTTGTCAGTTGCCAAGGCTCATTCTTATTACCATATCTACAGGAACTGATGAAGTGGCCCGGAGTGACAGCTGGAGTTCCTGGCTCTATCATAAAAGGAGTGCAAGTGAGAGCTTTATTACCAAGTCCTTCTTAACTCCCATTCTGATGGATACATTGCTATGGTATTTTGAGTCTCAGGTAGTGTGGGCCATTTCTAGGATTCAAAAGTTTCCTTTTCAGCAAAGAGTGAACCAAGCCAATGGCCATAGGGAAGTTTAAAAGGCTGTGAGATACACCTTAACTCAGGACTGGAAGTTAGGAGGAAGGGTTTGGCTCATGTAACTCAAATTGGCCCTTTGTTCTCTGGATACGTGAAGTATTGACTGTGCTCCTGGTGAATCCTTGTTTGGTTAACAAGAGAGATCTCTTGACACCAGACCAATCCCTGAGCCCAGATTATCACATCCATACTGCTGCTTTTACAATGACTGTGCCCTCTTTGTTAACAGCATTTCACTGTTACCCTTGAGGACAGAATCCCAGACTCATTTAACTCAACTGGAGATCGGAAATCATAAAACTTTCATAACACTTTTGGCCTACAGAAACCAGGATTTCAAAGATTGTGGTAGATTGTTTCATTTGATCAAACCAAAAGGAGATTTGGAACTGGTCATGAGACAAGGTGGCACGTTGAATATTCCGAGATCTAATCTAGCATTTCTATTGCCTGTAATCCTTGAGCCCCTTGTTTTGTGTCACTCAAAGGCTTACCAGTCATTGTTTGGTTACAGTTGTGTTGCAAATCCAGAAACTGTTTTAATCACTGACAAATGCTCAAAAAAAAAAAAAAAAGCGTATGAAATGCAGAACCTCTGGTGAAAGCACATACATCAATTTAGTCCAATCCCAAATTATTTTGTCCTGTTTTATTTTTACCCAGAAAATCCATGCCTATATATTTAACCCAAATTGTTGAGAGAATATATTGAAAAATTCCTCTAGGTTATTCTAAATGCAACCTTTTCTTCTTCACTCATGTCTTCATCTAACTTTTCAGGCCATATTGTGTTCTGATTATAATTACTTTGTGAAAAACAATGCGTGATAGCATATGGGAACAATTATTAACTCTATTCCACTAAATAAAGGTGATGTTTCATTGTGGTTGGGTCATTCCTTGGCTTGGTAAGTTCTATGGATTCTTTCAGAGAGTCTTCTTCCAATTGTTGGGATCTCGCTATTTCTGATAAATGCCTTATAATATTCATATGATCAGTGAATATAGGCATCACAGACTTAGTTGGGACATAAAATAAAACAGAAGTTCAGCATTTCATAGAATTCATTTCTATATATTCCCTACACATCATCCTCAGTGTGTCTATGGATCCAGCTAATTGTATGACCAGTTAAATCATTTTCCTATTGCCTCTGCTGCTAATTTCCCATCTGGGAATCTGAGTTGGCAGAAGATGTTGTCTCACCATTTCTGCCTTATGTCAGCCCAATAACCAGTTTCATATACTCACCTATCCCTGAGCATCTGTTCTCAAAAATCCAAACGGAAAACAACTCTGAAACACAAACATGGATAGCTCATGGAATCCATGAAAGAGCTCGACTGTCAAACCACAAGGTGAGATCAACATGCACTTAGTCAGTTGGGTTAATACAACTGTGAGTAGATTGTCTTCTCTATGTGTGGGTCCGCCTAACTCCTAACATCCTTAGGGGTCTCAGGGTACTATATCAGCTTATGATTTAATTGGTTTGCTGTATTTGTGCTCTATCTTGGGGACAAACATATCAGAGGGAGGGTGCATTCTGAGAATAAAGCGTTTCTACAACTGTTTCCATCTCTCTAATTTCTCTGCTGACTACACCATGGTCGAGTTCTCCTTTGCTCTCTTTCCTCTCATCTTTAAAGGACTATGAAGTTCTTCTCAAAAACAACCAATTCGTTTTTGATGGTCTCACCTTTAGCTTGAGTAGGATTTCAAGGTGTTCAGAGTTGTGTTGGGTCTCCTTTTCTTTCTATTTTCAAGAAATTCTCTATCATTTCATATTTCATTTGTCAAGGGGACCTGTCCTAACTTTGGAGCACAATTATGGATTCATTTTATTTGTATAGATCTTGTTATTTCAATGCAGTATTGTTAAGAACTAATAAATGCATTATTTGCCATCTTAAGTTAGATATTAAGACAAAAAAATTAAAAAAAAAATTAAAAAAAAAAACCTTTGAATCCTGCCTAGATGCTAAGGAATAAGATCACACTTCATATATGTGACGACTTTGTGGCTGGTTAATCTTTTCTCCTAGTCTAAAGATTCTAAAAGCAAGAATAACAATCCCAAATACCTTTTACCTCAACAAGAATATTTATAAAGTATTAAATTAGGGCCATAAGACTATTATTATCAGCCCTAGGGAATCTTTGCTAAAGAAAACTCCTCATAATTACTTATAACTAAAAACCAGAAACCAATTAACTGGGCTACAGAGGTCCATGCCCAGGAAAATGGTAATACATGTGTGTGGGTGTCTGAGAGCTCAGAAAGGGGCTATGTGATGTGCAAGACAGCATCAAATGTGAGTGAGAGACACTGCTGAAAATATACAGACATTCATGTTAAAAAATGCTTTATAATGCAAGAAATGTAGTTTACAAGGCAGGTTAATAAAGCAAGAAACAAATGGTGGTTGTTTTTTTTTTTTAAAGAGGAATATTACAAAGTAGAGAAAAAAGGTAAAATGTGCTTATGTCAGAGTGATCACTTCCACAACTGACTGTGTTAAGGATGGTCTTTGTGGGCACATGATATGGGAGTTGGTAAAAAACTGGAGGTCGAGGATGAACAACTTGTTGAGGAGGTTTAAGTGTGAATAGAAGAAAGTTAAAATAATGGCTGGTTGAAGGCAGGGTGCCAAGGAAGGGTTTAAATCTTTTTTTTTTTTTTTTTAACTTAAAGGGATTTTTAATCATCATGTGAAAGAGGAGAAATTGAAAAACTAAAGACTTCCTGGTTTGTTTTGATGATCAGGGCTCGATGCATTTTGGAAAGAATTATAAAACATCTAGGTAATACATTCTTTTTTTTTTTTTTTAAGATTTTTATTTATTTATGTGACAGAGATCACAAGTAGGCAGAGAAGCAGGCAGAGAGAGAGGAGAAAGCAGGCTCCCCACTGAGCAGAGAGCCTGATGCAAGACTTGATCCCAGGACCTTGAGATCATGACCTGAGCCAAAGGCAGAAGCTTTAACCCACTGAACCACCCAGCGCCCCTGGGTGATACATTCTTATAAAGGGACACAGAAGTTTCCACCAACTGGCATAAGTTCACCAAAAACAGATCCAATTCTCTGCAGGTCCTTTTTGAAAATTATACTAAATCAATGTAGACATAGTTTAATTGGCAGAGCCAAGAGATACTAGAGAAGTAATACTCAGTACCAACTAGGTGCCAAGTGCCATGACAAGAACTGTCGCTTACTGAGGGATGCATTTCCTGTTGCCAAGGACATGGGACTAGGGGTATTTTAAAGTTCCTTTCACATTTTAGATTTTATAATTTTCTGTTTACCAGTGAACATGTATAGTATTTTACAAAAACCGTACTTTGTACTTTAAACTTAAAATTCGCCACAGCCATTAACTAATTAATCATTATTTGTCAGAACACAGGTTCACCTGAGAACACTGTGTTGTGTATACATTTACCTACAGTATCCATTTATTTTTAACAGAAGTTTAAGTAACAGTTCAAAGATTCAAATTAAAGAAAAATAAATGTGATTAGGCTGCTACACTTGTTCTTCGCTCTTCAGATTCCTCATAGTTTTTTAAAAATAAAACCTATATTTAAAATGCCTTCTTTTAAAGCTCTAAAGCATAACTCTTTATATGTTTGAAATTCCTATTAAAGCTCACAATTTTAAAGCCATGTTCTGTGACTTTACACCTGAACCGTAACCGGGGGTCGCTCAGAAGAGGTAAAAAGGGGAAGGAGAAGGCAAGTGATACAACTTGGCTAAGTTACTATACATATTCATTCCTTTTTTTATTCCAGCTTTGAGATATAATGAACATAATATTATGTAATTTAAAGCATACAGTGTGATGACTTGATACATGCGTATGATGTGACATGTGCATCACAAGAAGTAGTTAACACATCCTTCACTTCAATTAACTGCTGCGGTTATCATGAGAACAGTAAAGATCTACTCCCCTAGCAACTTTCAAGTATACCGTATTGTCACCTGTAGTCACCACGCTGTGCCTCAGATTCCTGGAACTTTCCGTCTCATGGCTGAAAGTCCATACCCTTGGAACAACATCTCCCCATTTCCCCCCATCCCCAAGCTCCCAGTTAATAACCATTCGACTGTTGCTAGGAGTCTGGCTTTTTTAGATTCCATCTGTATGTGATATCATGTGGTAGTTGTCTTTCTCTGACTTATTACACTTAGCATAATGCCCTCGAGGTCCATTCATATCATCACAAATGGCAGGATTTTCTTCTTTTTTATTGATGAATAATAGAGATATATAGAGATAGGTCTATCTTTCTTCCACCCACATCATCTTCTTTATCTATTCATTCATAGACCAATACTTAGGTTATTTCCGTGTCTTGTCTGTTGTGAATTATGTAGCAATGAACATGGGAGTGTAGATATCTCCTCAAAATAGTGATTTCATTTCCTTTGGGTACCATACCCAGAAATGGGATTGCTGGGTCATATGGTAGTTCTATTTTTAATTCTTTTAGGGGACTCCATACTGTTTTCCATATTTACTGTATCAATTTACATTTCTACCAACAGTGCACAAGGGTTCCCTTTTCTTTACATCTTTGGCAACATTTGCTATCTCTAGTCTTTTTGATAAATAACATTCTACCAGGTGTGAGGTGATATCTAATTTTTGTTCTGATTTGCATTTCCCTAGTGACTGGGGATGTTGAGCATCTTTTCATAGCCTTATTGACCATTTGTAGATCTTTGGATTTTCTTAAAACTTCCAGTTAATATAATTGACTTGCCTCTATGTGCATGTATTGAATGATTTGAACTGGACAAGGTGGTCATAGTAAATGTTTAGTAATACACGTGGAGTTCCTAGATGGTGTCACAGAAATGTATAACTGCACTGATTTACAAATATATTTTAAGTTGATTGTGATTGATAAGTGATTCTTACAAAAATGGCTGAGTTGTAATAATGGAAGATATTAAACAATGAGGCATTAAATATTGTGAAAGCCGAATTTTAGCAGAGGAAACTAATATTACCTACAGCGGTTCCAGACTCTGGGCCTGTGGCTTTATGTTTATACTACCATAAACCTCACAACCCTGGAAAGTCAGTCATGGCATTATTTTTATGGGATTAATTTTCTGAAGCACAGATTTAAGCGTTATTTTTCAATATTATTTGCCTACTTAAAAAAAAAAAGTTGGTCTCTGAGTTGAACCCCAAAATAAGCTTCAAATTTCACACTTTTTTTCTTTTCCCATTTTTCAAGGCTTTCAATACTTGCACTTTGCTGGCTGGGGGAGGAATGATATGCGCCATAATTGTGAAAGTGACATCCACCCCTCTGCTGGTTCTGAATCATTGCCTTGGGGCCAAAGCCTTTGTTCCCATTCCTTTCAGTTATTTACATACAAGATAATAGAGGCACAGGTCTGTTCATCAGAATTCTCTGCCTGAGATACTCAGATGGAATGATATGTAAATATGGAATTCTTCTATCCCCATGGTCTTCTAACCTCAGTTCTCAGCTAGACTGTGATTGTTGATTGTTCTTAGTGATTTTTAGAGCTGGTCTCTTCTACGACCTCTCTCACAGAGTAGTAATCACCACCAACATTTTTTGAGTGTTTACAAAACCAGGCACTGTTGTTTTTTTAAGTTCTTTGCAAGTTATTGATTCAATTAGTTGTCCTGCTAACTCTAGGAGTTTATGGCTGGAGGCGAATGAAGCATACCGCCAAAGGTGCCTATGAAGTATCTTAACCAGTGCACTGTTGCTCTCTTCCCTGACCTCTTCCACCCTGGTATGCAGAAGCATTGAAGAACTATTGTACTATTGTAAACCATGGGGTGGGATGCTATTTATTCTTTAGATATGTCCGTTTGCCTAAGTTTGGGTGAGGGATGTATATTTACTAGAATTTGGGGGTTCTTATTGCACTGATTTTTTCTAGTAAATAGTTCTAGCACACAAATATACATATTTACTCACCACCAATAGTTATTATTTCATATTATTCATCTATAATCTCACTTTTAGCTTAAAGGTACAGTGGGTTTTTGTTGTTGGTGGTGGTTTTTTTGTTTTGTTTTGTTTAAGAACAATCTTTTTTAGATGAAGCCAGAGCCCCATCTCTACAATCCATTTTCCAGCCTTCCTTCCTCAGATAACTATTTTATACTTTTATTGCATAGGCATGTATTTTAAAACTTGATATAAATGATATCTACCATTATTGTCATTTTACAAATTTGCTTTATCACCAGAATTATATTTCTAAATTTTCCCATTTTTTTTTTTACATAGAGCTGACACTTTTTAATTGCAAAAAAGACCCTGAATAACCAAAGCAAGCTGGAGAAGGAACATAGCGTGAGGCAATCATGCTTCTTGATTTCAAACTACATCATAAAGCTACACTAATCAAAATAGTATGGTATTTGCATAAAAACAGACACACAGATATTAATGGAACAGAATAGAGAGCCCAGAAATAAGCCCACACATACACTGTCAATTAACTTATGAGCAAGAAACCCAGAATGCATGACGGGGAAAGGGAATTCTCTTCACAAAATGGTGCTCAATAAACTGGTCAGCTATATACAGAAGAACGAAACTGGGTCAGTATCTTACATCACATACAAAAACTAACTCGAAATGTATGAAAGACTTGAATGTAAGGCCAGAAACTATAAAAGAAAACATAGGCACTAAGCTCCTTGACATCAGTCTTAGAGTTTAAAAAAATCATCACCAACACCAAAAACAAGCAATTAAAGCAAAAGTAAACAAGTGGAACTATAGCAACCTAAAAAACTTCTGAACAGCAAGGAAAACTATAAACAACATGAAAAGGCAGCTACTAAATGGAAGAAAATATTTACAAGTCATATGTTTAATAGAGGTTAATATCCAAAAAATATCAAAAATATACATATAACTCAACAGCAAAAACAATTTTATTGAATAATAGGCAGAGGATCTTCCTATTTTCTCTCAGTCTGTTAGGATCCTTTTATATTTATTTTTTTCTCCAATCAGACTAAAATTAGAAATCCATCATTTTACTCTCTTGCCAATATTGCCAGACTGTGATTCACTCAGATACACCTTATAAAATTTTCGACTTGGTATCAGTTTTCAGCTTGGAATCCATTTACCTTCTGTTCTCCTACCCTCACATGCCTTGAAACCCTGGGAAAGTAATCATGCTTATAACAATCACCTACAGTAGAGATTCAAGTTCTTCCATCTCAGGTCCTGAGTTGTGTGGAGAACAACTAAGATTTCTACCATATGTTCTCAATTAGCCCTTTTCCCAAAATAGCAGTTATTATAAACCTTTTCCAGTATCTTTAAAACTCCAATGTTATCCTCTTTGCTTTGAGCAGATAACTCTGTTACCCATTTTACTCACATGTAACATATGATCAACATTCATTATATCAATTTCAAGTGTACGACACGGTAATTCAACATCTGCATACATTGTGAAATGATCACTGCAGTAAATCCAGTTAACATCCATTACCATACACAGTTACAGAATTTTTTTCTTTGGGGGTAAGAACTTCTATGATCTACTCTTTTAGCAACTCCCGAATATATAGCACATGCTGGGCACCATATCCTACTGGTCCCTTCACTCCATAACTGGAAATCTGCACCCCCAACTCCCCAACTCCCATTTTGCCTGGGTTTCAACATCTTTAACTTACCTGCATTTTACTCGTTCTCCTTCTTTCTATGACAATAAAGACATAGTTTCATTTTTCTAATCCAACAATTCTCAAACCTAATGTGCATCAGAAGATACCGGATGCCTCGGTCAAAAACACTGATTTATTGGCCCTACACCCAGCAATTCTGAATTAGTAGGTCCTGGGGATGGGACCTGAGAGTTTGTTTTTAAGAAGTTTGTTTGTATTTGAAGCTGCTTCTCTAAACAACACTACTCTAAGGTAATTAATTATATCCCTCTTTGCCCCTTCAGGGATAATGTTTCCTCAATACCCCAGTTTTCCCAATTATTCCCAAACTTTCCTTCTTTACTGGCTTCTTTCTATTGGCATTCACATATCCTCAAGTCACTTATAAAGAAAAGGAACAAAAACTCATTCAGGCTCACATCCCTTCAAGTTACCTTCCCACCCCCTTCTCCTTTTTGCAACCACACTGACTGAACAAATCCTTTACATATGTTATTATCAATATCTTAATTTACTTATCATTATTATTGATATTATCAATATCTTAATTTACTTAAAAGCAGGTGGTGACAACACACACAAACACCTTTGCTGAAATTATCAAAGAACTACTTACTATAAAATCCAGTGGGCACATTTCAGTTTTCATAATCACCAGAGCACTGAGACTTACTTACCCATTTCCTTCTTGAAAAACTTGGCTTTAACTTTTCTGATTTTTCTCTTTTTTTCTCCACTCTGATTAATCTTCTTTTTGGAATCAGCCAATGCCACTGCTTCACTTTCTACTTTGCAAGCATTCCACGGTTTTCAACTGTTTTTATACACTGAAGTTTCAAAATCCAGGCTGAAACTGTCTCTTTTTCTCAGCCTGCTGATGGGGATCAGTCTGACTGCCTTTCCTTAAGGGTAGCTATCTGATTGTACTCTCACAGGTGAAGGAAGCTCCTCCCAGAAAAAAGAGGAGGGGAAGAAGGTATGGAGTCTAAAGAAAATGGGTTTGTGGATCTGGGAAGATGAGAGGTTCTCATTTAGTCAAAATGAAATGGGAAGGTTATCACAGTAATGTGTAGGAGCATGAATTTATCATAATTTTTGAAAGAGTTTTAAGTGATTTTTAGAGTCTGAGGCGGAAAATCTTAAATTATTAATGATACCAATCTGCCTTCTATTGCCTTGCCTGAGTTCATAGATGCAGATGAAAATGTTGATGACTAAGCTTCATTTGAGGGTAAGGTGTTGAAAAACAGCTTCAAAGAAATAAACAAGTGACAGAGTAAATGAAACCACAGTTGGGATGACTATAATTTTGTCATAGATTCTAAGTTGGACAAAAAGAATATATAAGATAAGGTCAAAGAATAGAGAGAAAATATCAAACTTGATGCCCTTACAAATTTAGTAACTGGTGTTTTGGGTGGCTCACAGGACAGAAGGTTGTGATTAAGGACTAAGTGACCCCACAGGTGGTTACCTGTGCTGAAAAGGGATGTTTAAAGTATATGGGGATGGAGGAAAATGCAGTTGGAGAGGACATCTGAGAGCTCAATGCCAGGCATCAGATTCACATCAAACAAACCTGGAATGATGACAGAAGTTGCAGAGGCTATAATACCGTGAGTGAAATACTAACATTGTTCAATAAATGAGAGGCAGGGGGCGCCTGGGTGGCTCAGTGGGTTAACGCCTCTGCCTTCAGCTCAGGTCATGATCGCAGGGTTCTGGGATCGAGTCCCGCATAGGGCTCTCTGCTCAGCAGGGAGCCTGCTTCCTCCTCTCTCTCTCTCTCTCTCTGCCTGCCTCTCTGCCTACTTGTGATCTCTCTCTTATTTATTTAAGATAAATAAAATCTTAAAAAAAATAAAAAAATAAATGAGAGGCAGGCTTGGTGGTGAGCACATCTGCAAAACATTACTATTACGAGGGCAAGTGGGTTACAGCTAGATGAGCCTCAAAGGGATGAGGTTTTTACTCAGGTGAGAGTATTTAGCTATCTAAAAACAGCAAGTGGAAACTTGGGGAACTCTGACTTTACTTCTAGGTCTTTAGATAAATGGAGTGGAAGGAAAAAAAAAATCCCAACTTAACTTCATGGAAGGAAAGTGGTGTCTTCAGGAAACTCTAGGTTTAAGTTACATCAAGATGGAGGGAACATTTTTGAAGATGAGGATGAAGCCCTACAAAGGATTATTATGATTATTGGCTATAATAATTCCAGCATGAGAGTTTGGGAGGGGAGGGAAGGTTTGGTTAATAAAAGAAATATAACGAGTAGTATGGGAATGAGAATTGGGGAATTTAGGATATAATAGATAACAAAAGTGGTGCACATTTTTGGCATGATTCACAGGGACATAAGATGGTAGATATAGTGCTGATGGGATCTTAGAGCAGAGACAGTACTAGATACAAGGTTTTAGTGGTTCGCTACATGTAGGGCTGGACTTTTGGCCCCATTACAGTTTCTGCTACCGGCTTCATGCAGGACATACATGAAGGAAAGTTTCCTTCTTTATACCCTTGTTCTCAACCCGATCAAATTCCTTGCTATTTTTTTCACCTTGTTTCCATGGAAATGCAGTTTACAATGTGTTACAATAATAAAGGTCACATGAATTCCATATTCTAAATTTCTTCCAGCTGGTATTCTAACCACTTCTTTTGGCAAGAAAGTTACTGTGGTTTATTGTATAAGGGACTACTTGTTTTATTTTCTACTGTGCCTGTGATAACATCCAAGACAATAAACTCCAACGAGCTGTAATATTTCCAAACCCAGGTAACCAGTATGTTCAATTAACCATGGAAAGTTGAGTGATTTTTTTCCAAGTTCAGAAATTCTCCAAATTCAATATGACACAATATTCAATTTAAGATATTAATCAGCCTATAAAACTATCATCTCTGATAGGTCTATATTTTCATATACCCATTAAAATAATTATACTAAAGCCAAAGTATTAAAAATGTGATTAACTATACAGAAGATGCATAAATTTGAAATCTGTGCATGATTTAGTATGGCTTGTAGAATGATTAAGGAACTGAGCTCTACGCATATCAAGTATGAATAAAGCACCGAGGGTTGGAATGATGCATTTTCAGTAAAACCAACCAGTCAAATGGGTTTGTTCTCTGGAGTATTATAATTCACTTGTCCTTTTGTGCTTCTCAATATAGTTCTCTTATTTTCTTTCTTTCCATTTTTCATTTTTCTCTCAATTTTCCTGATTCTTTCCCTTCTTGACTGTATTTCAACTTGAGTGGAAGACTGTTTCAAAAACATTTCAATTGTACCTTCTGGTCAAAACTCTCAATAAAGGCTAAATTCTGGCTACTGTGAAAATATGCAAATATACACAGTCTCTAGAAATAGCAAAACTTCACAGAAAGCCAGATTCTATAATTGAGTTTGCCTATGAAATCCATTTGATGGAAAACAGCCTTTATTAGAAGGGATGGTGTGAACGGTGATGGTGAGAAATCAGTATGAAACATATCTAAGATGGCTTTGTTTGTTTGTTTGTTTGTTTGTTTGACAGAGAGAGATCATAAGTAGGCAGAGAGGCAGGCAGAGATAGAGGGGGACGTAGTCTCCCTGCTGAGCAGAGATCCCAAGGCGGCTCTCAACCCCAGGAACCTGAGACCATGACCTGAGCCGAAGGCAGAGGCTTAACCCACTGAGCCACCCAGGCGTCCCCTAAGATGGTTTTTGATCATCACTGGAGAAAGATATGTGGACATGACAGGATCTCTTTGGACCCAAGACCGGTGGAGAAGGTTAGGAAGAAGCTACTGAGGAGAACTGTATTTACAAGTTGTAGAATGGATGGATAATTAAATGACTGATGGACTAAATGACTTTTAAGTGCCCCCAATATTCAAGGCACTGAGTAGGTATATTACCACATCAATAAATCATGCAATGGGTTATCCTCACCAAAACCTGTGAGTCAGAGATACCCTGATTCATTAAAAACAAAACAGAAGGAAAAACCCTTAAGCTCATAAAAGGTTTACATGCCTATATCACAAATTAGAAAGAAGTAGAACTGAGATTCACCTAGGTCCTTTAACTTCTACTCTAAATTTTCCTCCCTTACCAAGAGAGCAGGCAAGAGGGACGAGTTCAGACATGATAAACTACTAGTTTAAAATCAGTTTTCTTTGCAGAGATCAAAAACAAGAATATTCAATACATAAGCATAAAGGGTAAATAATGAAACTGGATGAATGAAAAAGCAAAAACCTGAAGATAAAGCACCAATTTGAGGCTTCCATGGCAAAACACATTCCTTTTTTCTTCTCAGTGGGTATTCTCTTCTAGGCATATATAAGGATAACATATTATAATAGTATTTATAGAATTGCTTTAAATCAAGCTATATTTTGTTAGAAAAGAACATGTTTAGTCGAACTGGGTTCTTTCATTTCTGTCCTTCTCATTGATCCATACCTGAGAGTATTCTTCCAGAACGTTCTATGATATGTTCACAGAATCTACTGCTGCTACACTTACTCGGGGTGGGGGGAGGGGTGGGGAGCAAAAAACAAAAAACTTCATGGTCAGATAAGTTTGGGAATCACTATCTTCTTATTTTTGTAGATTCACAATGCACAGGAGCTTAGCAATAAGTGCAAAATTCCACACTAATGTAACCTGTTTAATTCTGTTTAACTCAATACTATTGAAGTATATTTGATTATAGAGTCCCTCTTTTCCATTTTGACTGTAATCATTATAAGCATCACAGCCAGTATTCCACAGAAACAATTTCAAAAATGCAAGGTTAATGAACTAATCACATGATCCCCAGTATTATGACATATTCATAACTGTCATTAGGCAAAGGGACACATGGCAACTGTACGTGTTGTAGGATCTACGATACCACTTACACAGAAAAGAAGCGTTTGAAAGAGAATAGACTGCAAATTTATGTGTGACTCAAGAGCCTTGATCTGACAGTCCCCATAAATGTGAGGCTGGTTACTCCCACAAGCACTAAGAGACATTTATCAAGCTACCTACATTACTCTGGGGAGAAATAAAGGACACAGCCTCTGCAAATACAGCAGTATTATCATAGTATTCCTCCCTCCCCCCATTTCCCTTCCTCTAAGAATCGAACACTTTCATGCTCACACATTCCGTATGCCTTCATTGAGTTTCTGTTAGTTAGATGGCATTACTCTAACCACTGCAGACACCAACACAACAGCATTATTTCCCCGCCTTCCTGAACCCCACAATCTAGTAGAAGAGAGACAAGGCTGCCCAAGCTTTCAATATAATGTGATAAATGCTGGGTAGGGTTAAGTACAGGCTGGGACGATTATTGATGAAGGCCATTTAATTCATCCTGTTGACATCAGGACAAATTTCCAAGTTTGTTCAGTGGCAAATAATGAGTTACATGCAGCAAACAGATGAGAGGAACTAGTAGTTTCCAGGCATAGATGAATTCATAGGAAACAGTATACAGACACACACACAAAAAACCCCACAGTGCATTTAGCATAAAAAAGAAAAAGCTTGGTATGACTGACCAAGATACGGAATGTGCATCTGTGTGTACATGGGCTGTGTGGGTTTGAGCAACGTGGCTACCGAAGTGGGCATGGATCAGATTATCCAACATCTTTTTTTTTTTTTCTTTTAAGTTTTTTAAAATTCATCTGAGACAGAGAGAGAGAGAGTATGAGCAGGGGGAGAGGAAGAGAGAGAAGGAGAAGCAAACTCCCCACTGAGCCAGGAGCCTGACGTTGGGTCAATTCCAGGACCCAGAGATCATGACCTAAGCTGAAGGCAGAGGCTTAACCATATGAGCCCCCTACTTGCCCCTATCCCACATCTTCTATAGGACATTAAGCAGCTGGGAATTCTTACTAAAGACTTCAGGCAACCGCAAAAGGTTTTAAGCAGTAGAGATCATACAGTAGCAATATAGAGAAAGACTGGTGGGGCACCTGGGTAGCTCAGTCCTTAAGCCTCTGCCTTCTGCTCAAGTCATGATCTCAGGGTCCTGGGATCGAGCCCCACCTCCGGCTTACCACTCAGCAGCGAGCCTGCTTCTCCTCCCTCTGCTGGGCCCCTGCTTGTGCTCTCTCTGTGTCTGTCTCTCTCACTCTCTGTCAAAAAATAAATAAATAATTTTTTTTTTTTAAAGAAAGAGATGAAAGACTGGAGGTCATTGCAGAAATCTTGGTAAGAAGCGATGAGGAACCCAACCAAGATAGTGAGATAGATGGATATCAAGATAGACAGATAGATACACAGACAAACTGATGTAGACATAATAGTAAATTAAGTTGCACAACTTTTCAACTTCCTCTAATAGGCCATCTGTGAGAAAGCACAGTGCATTCTATCAGTGTACATAGATTTTGAAAAGGTATATTGGGATATAATGTTTTAATAAAAATAATGGTGGAAATGTTAAGCTTACAGTTAGCTATATTTAGACACAAAACAAGTATCATATTGTTCTATCAAACACATTCCATAGATTATTAATTTTACTTTTCAGACACCTGACCCAAATTTGTGTGTTTGTGTGTGTGTGTGTGTGTATGTGTGTGTGTGTGCATTTAAATGGCAGGTAATTAGACATCAGGTAAATTTTATTACGTGGTTATATTAAAAGCATACATCTGATGTTAATTTCATTTCAAAACTGCCATGGCTTTTTTTATTCTTGAAGGGTAGAGTCTTTGACAACACTAACAATATTCTAGGAAACTAACATTGATTAGGTTTTTATTGTTTAGCAGTCACTATTATAAATCATGCTTGCACATTTTAGTAGCTTCTACTAAGTATGAAGAGATGAATTTTGGAAGGGTAGGAATAATCCAGCCCTTAAATATTTTTTTTTAAAGATTTTATTTGTTTATTTGACAGACAGAGATTACAAGTAGACAGAGAGGCAGGCAGAGAGAGAGAGAGGGAAGCAGGCTCCCTGCTGAGCAGAGAGCCCGATGCGGGACTCGATCCCAGGACCCTGGGATCATGACCTGAGCTGAAGGCAGAGGCTTAACCCACTGAGCCACCCAGGTGCCCTCCAGCCCTTAAATATTAAGGAAATACTCAGATCGTGATTTTCTGTCCAAAAAGAAATCTGACTCCCTACACTTTTCTCATGTCTAGAGGACATGTGTGCTCTAGTGTGCTGCACAGATAATAGAAAATTCTGTTGTAACTACATATTTTTTTTGTCTTGAAACATTTGCATGTTTTCTTTTGTAAAACAGTCTTCTCCTTCACATTTTCCTATTTGATGTCTATGATTAATGTGTTTTTAGGCTACATCTCATCTGTTGATACTGGGTATTGGTGAAAGAACCATGATGATCTAAGTAAAATCCTTGGTGTTAAGATGTTAGTGCCACCTAAATCTCTCAGGTGGTTTTCAGAGAGATAAATGTATTGATATTGTATGCCACAAGGGGACAGAACTGTTATGAAGATAAAATCCAAGTGAGATGTCCAAGGACAAATGTCTTCAAATTGTGAGGAAAGGTTTTATTTAGAGTCTCATTTGCTTACTTCTAATAATGTCACTGCCTCTTACGGGGCTGGGATTTTTACGCTGACATAAAGGAAGTTTGAGTCTAGAGAATGTCATAATATAGGGAAAGGTCATAAGCTTATAAGTTTATAAAAATTTACTTTGTCAAGTTGACCTTGAAACTACTGATTATTTCCATTCTAAAGTATTTATTTTGATTACTATTCTAAAACCAGGGGCTTTAATGATTAAAAGAGAAGTGAGTCTCAGTCCCAATATAAAATACAAAGTTTGACATTAGAGTCATCTCTTTCCTTATCAATTATACTAATATACAGATAGGTTATAGATGATCATTTCAAGAGGAAATTCTCATACAAATGGTCTGGCTTAGGACTTTCTGGAAGAGTCTGCTTATCACCATTAATGTTTAAAGAGAATTCAGGACATTTCATCGTACTAGGATATTTTAGAGATGGAAGGAAGCACTGCCTTTGCTCTCCAAAGCCTATAATCTATTATTTAAAATGTTTCTGAAATTTTGAAGATAAAGCCACAAGTAAGGGGGAAATATACTAAAAACTTCATGCATACAATCACAGACACATTACTGATATTCTTTTCTCTAGGTATATTCATGTGATATTTTTCTATTGGCAATATCTCTAAGCTTAGCAGAAGAATTGATCAGGCCAAATCATGACTTAACTTTGACTAATCATTTTAGAGACCTATGTAATTTTTTAAAGAGAATATGATATTGACTTTATACGCATGATGACAAATACTTCAAGCAATTTCTTCTGCTCATTTTACTTATTCTACAATGAACTTTAGATATGTAGTAGAATTCTATTATAAGATAGCTTCGTATAGGAATTTAGCTATAGTTATGTGGCATCAGTAGAAAAATCAGCTGGAGAATTATTAATAATACAGAATTTGTTATATATTATTATTAATATATATAATATATATTAATAATACAGAATTTATTAATAATACAGATTTCCAGCTTTATCCCTACAGATTCTGATTCACCAGGTTTGGGTTGAATCTTAGGAACATATATTTTTAACAAGCCCTTCACATGGTTCTGATACAAGTGTTTCTTTGATGCACACTTTGAAAAACATGATCTAATGAGGTGAATTACTTACTATTTCTGAATCCTCTCTACTAAGCTCCAGCAGACCCACGTTAATAAAGATACTTGGAAATTGGAAATTTGATAGAAAATTTGTTCACCTGAAGTTTTATGTGATTAGAACAATCAAAGAGGCAAGAGACAAAAGGAGTCAAGATCAAAAAGACCAGATTTGAATTCTGCTGAAGTGGTGACTTCAAATGATAGAGAAAAGAGAAGCCAAGATCTGAGTATGTTGAATGGTCTGGAGGTTGGAAAACAGATGAAAATGGGAAATTCGGGAAATCGAATCACAAATAAGGTGCACATGGAAGAACCTCTGTTTTTATGCTGTCAGAATGTAACAGCTCCTTAGATGCCTTCAAAGGAAATACAAAAGCCACAAGAGAAAAGTGTGCTGGAACTCAGTTACTTTGTATCGGTGGTGCCGGTCCTGTAAGCTCCCCCTGGTGGTATATGGTGGTAATGAGGGGTGGTGCTCTGTGGACGGTGACAGAACGTGAATGAGTTTGTAGGAAAGGAAACGTTGGACAAATGCTACTATAGACGAAACCGGTAGGCACTTAGTAATTTCATGATATTTGAAATAGGTTCATATTTAAAACAGAATTAAATAGTTTTTCAAGGGAAAGTTCTAGTAAGATTCTGATAGGCAAGAGAAGACTATTTTCGTCTATAGGCAACATTTAACAGTTATAACATGGCTTGGATGAACAGAGAGCAAGTGTATTTGTATCTTATTTTGTCTACATTAAATTTTTAAAATATACTTCCAAACATTTTGTAACATTTATTGACTTACTTCTGTTGATAAAATCCTCTGAACACACCTGGAACATGACATTGCATATTTTTTTTCAGGCTCTCAATAACTTTTATTTAAAAAAAAAATGTATAGTTGTTGGGCATCTGGGTGGCTCAGTAGGTTAAGCCTCTGCCTTCAGCTCAGGTCATGATCTCAGGGTCCTGGGATCGAGTTCTGGATCAGGCTCTCTGCTTGGCAGGGAGCCTGCTTCTTCCTCTTCTTCTCAATCTTCCTGCCTCTCTGCCTACTTGTGATCTCTCTCTCTGTCAAATAAATAAATAAAATCTTTTTTAAAAAATGTATAGTCGTTCTCTCTGAATTTTATTTACTTTGACTTAAACATATTTACAAAGTGTTCATCATGTTCCAGGCATTTTTCTAAAGTGTTAAAATGCTAACACATTTCATCCTTGTAACTTCCCCTTGTGTTAAGTACTTCTGTTTTTCCTTGTTTTATAGATGAGCTTATGCACAGTGAGGTTACCTAACTCATTTAAGATCACAGATGCAAATCTGTAGAACTTGATTCAGCCCCAAGTACAGTGGTTCCAGCATCCATGTTCTCAACTACATTACTAGTCTCTTTCTCCTCCCTGGATAATATGGTAGTTCTCAGTATCAGCAAAAATTCACTGAAGAAAGTGGAGATTAACAGATAAGAATTGTGCTTGACAGCAGAATGTTCTCAGAGGGAGATCTTCTTGAAGGGAGATCTTATTTGGAGGGAGATCTTACTTGGAGGGAGATCTTCCTGGAGAAAGATCTTACTTTTCACCCTCTTAAAGGTAGGCATGACCACATGAATTGCTTTTATTAATGAAATGTGAACAGAAGCAGGAAATGTCACTTCTGAGCACAGGAATTTAAGAGCTTGTATTCAATTCTACACCCTCCTTTTACTCTCCATGATGCATGTGTTGGTCGAAAATACCATAAGATCAAAGTAACTTAGAATACAGAGCCACCATATAGAGGACAATTGCCCTGGAAAGATGTCCAGTATAATTTATGTCAGCAAGAAATAAACATTTGGTATATTAAGCCACTGAGATAATTTTTTCATGTGGCATAACATAGGTCAGTAATTCTCAACCAGGAGTGATTTTGACACCCAAAGAATATTCAACAATGTCTAGAGATAGTTTTGATTGCCACAACTGGGGAAAGGATTAACACTGGCATGTAGTGGATAAAGACCAGGGATGCTGCCAGATATCTGACACTGACCATATAGACTCCACAATAAAGACGTATCTGGTCCAAATAGTGCTTGAGATTGAGAGAGCTGATCTAGCCTATTCTAACACACATTACTGCCTCACAGTAAGCATGAAAATGTGTGAAGCAGCTATAATGAGGATCACCTGTGATGATCCTTCACATTACAGTGAGACAATACTTGAAGCTACACAAACCATATTCTCTTCTACAGGTAGCAACCAAGTGCAGCTTACCCATATGACTTCCCCAAACCTTCCTTCATAAATAAGCATTATTCAATTTACTCAGAAAAATCCCTATGTGCTGTCCATCCAAATTCTCCGAGTTTGTTTTTAAAAGCAGTCTGGCTCCTGTGAGACCTTGCACAAATGCAAATCACCAGTCACCAGCACAAACATACTAGGTTAAGTAAAGTTGGCAGCCATGGAAGATACATTTTTCTCCTGTGACTGACTCTTGTCAATTATAATTAGGAAAGTAAATTGTCTGTGCTTGGGGGGGAAAAAAAAAGATTTTTTAAAAAAGGGAAACCTATCCAGTGCTCTCTGGCACCTGAGATTTATTTTTATTTCCACTGTTTCTGAAGAGGCTGCCTAATGCCTGCATTATAGAAGCCAATGGCTCATTGATAAATGGAAAAGAATTGAGCCACTCTCTTTGGGACCAACCCAAAGGAAATGTACTTGATGTAGCATCTATTGAATAATACCCAAAAGACTTCTATGAAACACTGCTTCTACAGCTTCAAAAAGCGAAAGCTGCAGGATTTTCAGGTATTGAGAACAGCTCTTGGCAAACTTTTTCTGCTAAGGACCATGGAGTAAATATTTTAGATTTTTGTAGGCTGCATGGGTTTTGCTGGGATTACTTTAACGCTGCTGTTTTAGTGCAAAAGTAACCAAAGAAAACTGATAAACTAGTGGTTGAGGATGCTTTCCAACACAATTTTATTTGCAAAATTAGGTGGTACCCTAGATTTGGCCTATGAGTGGTATTTTGCTGACTCTTCTTTTAGAGGATATTATCATCCTAGAGGTGACCTTCAGTCTAAACTTCTTGACAACTACCAAGTCTAAGCAGAAGACGTGGGAAAAGAAAAGAACAAAGATTCACCTGATTTCTATTATATGTCAGGAACTGGGACAGGACAAGTGTTACTTGTGTCCTAAGAGTCCTACAATGCATAGGACAACCCTGTAGAACAGAGCATTATCTGAACCAAAATGTCAACATTCCTGATGATGAGACTCTACCTTGCTATAGAATGTGGTCCAAAATCTGGCAGCATCAGTATCAATGGGCAGTGTGTTAAAAACAGGAAATCTGAAGCTCCACCAAGATTCCTGAGTCAGAATCTGCATTTTAACAAGACCCTCAGTGATGTCTTGGCATAAGTAACATAAACCCCAAGAAGATAGTAACATTATTGGACAATGAGCATCAGAAAGGTCAAACAGGTTCACCTAACTGGTAACAGTTTGTGAGAGGAACTTGAAGCCATCTTTCTGACTTCAGAGAATGCATTTTATCTGTTGTGCCAAGTCACCTCCATGACCAATATCTAAACAAAACAAAACAAAACAAAAACTATCTTTAAGTCACTGAAATGTTGGGGCACCTGGTTGGCTCAATGGGTTAAAGCCTCTGCCTTTGGCTCAGGTCATGATCCCAGGGTCCTGGGATGGAGCCCCCCATCGGGCCCTCTGCTCAGCAGGGAGCCTGCTTCCCCCTCTCTCTCTCTGCCTGCCTCTCTGCCTCCTTGTGATCGCTGTCTGTCAAGTAAGTAAATAAAATATTTAAATCGCCAAAATTTCTACTAGAGTTTAGGTAGTATATACTTTGGATTTCACATGTATTTTTACACTTATATTTAATGATTTTACATATATTCATGAACACTTACCATACCTGCCACTACCTTTTCCAATAAAGAGAAATGAAAATCTTGTTTTCATGGGGAAGATCTCCCTGACCCTTCAGGAACGGCTTATGATTATTTGCGTAATGACTGAATACAGAACCCTAGGTGCTGTTAACAAGAAGTGGAAAAATCAAAGTCAGAGTCAGATGGATTCAAATCCAAGTTTTAACTTCATGGCATTGACCAAATTACTTAACTAAATTGGGACTACCCATTGTATAGTGTTATTGTAGAAACACAACTAGGTAACAGTGATTAGACATTACTTTCTGAATGTCTCATGTGGGCTGAATTGCTCTCTCCCAATAATGATTTGAAAGACTCCCTTAGACTAGTATAGCAACTTCTCCCAGAAAGAGTTTTATTTTAAAATGTAACTACCTGAGGCCTCCCTGCACCTGTCCTATTCAGTGGAAAATACAATGTCAGTGCTTCTATCTAATGAATAACTTTGTTGTGCAAGGAAGATCTGTTTATAGTCACCAACCATCTTGCAATAGGACTTGGAACACTGGGACACAGTTCACTATGCCACAAGAGATGGTGTAGACATCAGGTTTTATCGGGGAACTTTATAAAGCCAGCATTAACAAAAAGAGGAGGGAAATGATTCCTTATATCCTTATAAAGCTGGGGAGAGGAACTCTAGAACCAGAGTATTCCACTGGTCATGTCAAGAGTAAATCATCCCAGGAAGAGGAGAAGCTCTGCTTCTATGTTGCTTTCTCTTCTCATGGAACAAATGTGAAGGCAAATTTGTCAGTGAAGAAAAAGACCCTCTACGTGAGTATCAAGAGCCTGTGTTTAGATGCCAGCTTTTTGCAAGAACTGTACAGTAAAGACAGACAAATTCAGGAGACCTTTGGGCCTGAAGAATATTGAAGCTCCTTCAGTCAGGGCAAGTTATTGGTCCTGGGAGGTGTTCAGTTCACCTATGTCCATCTCAGCCCCCCGGCCAGATGGACAGGGGCATTCAGGTCCCTGATACCTCACTGTCCAGGATCCTCAAGTGAGTCACTAAAGGCAATTTAGAGAACTCAGTTTGTTGTATCACAGACATCATTTCGAGCATCAGGCATGCAACATCTGAACTAGTATCATTGGACAAGGTAACTTCCAAAATTTTTCAATACCATCAAACGGGCAAGTATTTCTTTCACCAGCACATAAACTGCTCTTTAGGGTGTCCCTGAATAAACACTTGTAATCTGCAGAAGGGCCACTTACAAATCTACTCAGGTGTTCCCATGCACTTCCTTTGCAAAATAAATTGAAGTAGTGTTTGTTCACTTATTCACTCATGTATAAGCCAAATATCTTCCCAAATATTTGCAGTGCCAGGCATAGTGATATGCATTGGAGATACAAAGACAAAACAGCATCTCTCACTATGAAATAAGAAATTTAGCATCCATAACTTGTAAATTTCTCTAGAGGTCAACATGGGCATGAATTTTAGTATTATTTTAAAAAAATCAACAGACCCCATCAAAGAATGTAAGCCTAAATATATATTAACATTTTTTGCATATTTAGCTATTTAAGTTTTGGTGGCCTTAAAAATAGGTAGAATGGTGGGGGAGGCACCTGGATGACTCTCATTAAGCATCTGTCTTTGGCTCAGGTCATGATCCAGGGTCCTGGGTTCAAGCCCCGCATTCAGGCTCCCTGCTCAGTGGGAAGCCTGTTTCTCCCTCTCCCACTCCCCCTGCTTGTTTTCCCTCTCTGTGTCTTTCTCTCTCAAATAAATAAAAATCTTAAAAAAAAAAAAAAAGCAGGTAGAATAAGATATACCTCGTATTAGCTCTCTTTCCATTCACTTCTTCTAGGAATACAAAGTATATGCTATCTATGAAATTTGTTAAATCAATCATAAATGTGTGGACCACTGAACATGCCGTCAATAATACCATACTTTTAATTAGTTTTCAGTGTTGGATTACCAAGGATTCTACTAATACAGATTTCTTCCTACATATACTACTTTTTAAGTGTCAAACATTAATTCACTTTTTCAACAAACAAAAAGTGATCAGTTGTCTAGATCTTTTATTTTTTAAATTTTTAAAATTATGTTCAATTAGCCAACACATACACATCATTAGTTTTTGATGTAGTGTTCAACAGTCTTTTTAGAGACCTCTTCTGGAAGTCCCTCAGCATTACTTTGAAGTTCTTCTTGCTCACAGGAGCATAGTGGCTGAGTGAGGCCACGTCTTCAAACTGGCGAAAGGAAATCTACAATTCTATGGAAACCATGACCCACATAGTTTAGATTCAAAGTGCTCCTTAAGTTGGGAAAAAAAAAAAAAAAAGTCCAGCAATTAAAACCTAAATTTGAAAAAAAAAAAAATGCTTAAAAAATGTTTCTTCGGGCGCCTGGGTGGGTCAGTGGGTTAAGCCGCTGCCTTCGGCTCAGGTCATGATCTCAGGGTCCGGGGATCGAGCCCCGCATCGGGCTGTCTGCTCAGCAGGGAGCCTGCTTCTCCTCTCTCTCTCTCTCTCTCTCTCTCTCTGCCTGCTTCTCTGCCTGCTTGTCATCTCTCTCTGTCAAATAAATAAATAAAATCTTAAAACAAAACAAAAAAAAACTTAGAAAAAAAAAGTTTCTTCAACAGGGAAGCGCCCGTGTGATCCTCGTTTAAAAATCATTTTCTTTTTTGGATCGATTTCCTTCATTTGCGCAGCTCCCTGCTGCCTCTTTCTTCGTGATTTCCCCTCCCACTCCTGCCCCAAGTATCCCTAACTGGCCCTAGCCTTAACTTTCTATTGCTTTCTTTCTTCTTGCTACACGATGATAATTTTATATCTTTTTTCTTATTTGGTCAATGTGGTGCCCCACCCCAAGTTTAAAAAAAAAAAACAACGAAGACATAGTATGGCAGTGATAGAAAGCTTCTGAATGGGAATGGGAAGATGCAAGGCTCAGAAACAAAGGAGGCAAAGTTGAGCCCAGTCCGGGGTCAAAGAGAAAGAAAGACTGGGGCACTCATATGAATTTTACTGTTACATAACAAAACATGCTTTTTTTTTTTTTTTTAAGGACTCTGAGAAATGTCCTCATTTGAACGAAGATTTTGGAAGACCCCTGGACAAATGTTTGGTAGCATGTAAATATTACGAGCTGGCTTAGTCACTAATAACATTATGCTGCTGGTTAACCTTAATGTTTCCCAAATTAAATAATTAAAAAAATAATAATTTTGCTATCTGCCTTGTGGTATCAAATGGCTTTGTACTACCAAGTGCAGCGTACTTATCCAATCCAAGTAGCTAGACTTAATCACTCCTATGACAAGAAAACAACACTGGAAAATAGAGCAAGGCATAGGTCTGTCTTGAAAGACATTTAACTTCACTGTCAGGTTCAGAGGTGATCTGACCACCAATGGAGGCTGGACTGAGTGGGCCTTAGCTGGCCATTGTTCCTGAAACCTGGCAAACTGGCTACCTGCTATGATTTCTCTCCACTGGATAAAAGCATCTCAGTGGCCTAGGACTACTATGATTTTACTGATGAGGCAGTCGTGTATCATTGGATAATGTTTACCTTTGGCTATAAGAGCTTCATGAAACCTTCGCACATAGCTCTTTCAGTATACATACATGCGTCGTGGGTACAGGCTCACTCCCACACTCGACCAGGAGTGACTCCTTTTCTTCCCTATGTCTTCTGATACCTAGACTGGAATAAAGACCCTCCCTCTTCCAGTCCAGAGTCTACCCTACTTTCTTAGGTTAGGATGTATAAGACTTCTTGCTCAGGAAAATTCCACCATATTTCTGGTGTATGAAATAGCCTGTATATATACCTAATCACTCCTCAATGCTCAATATTAATACATCTTTGAGTTCTACATGATTATTTCAATTCCTAGGACAACAGTAGGTACTCAATAAATATTGGTTGAACTGAGCAGAACTGAATTACAAGGAAGATGGCAGTCTGTGGAAGCACTTCATACCTTGTTAGCTAATAAGAAAGAGACATCATTTTCTAGCATTTCCCCCCAGTACTTTATAGACTTCGTGGAGTAGCAGATACAAATGTTATGAACTATAACCAAAGTGGTAAGTGTAATAATACTTCAAATCTATAAAAAATGTTCACTGAGCACAGTAGTGAATGATTCATATTGGGAAGTAGAATAGACAAGGCTTCCTAAAGAAAAGGACAAGTGTGGGTCTTGAAGTTGGAGCTGCCTTTTGTTAGGGTCAAAGGGCCTGATGTGGAAGTGGGGTGCATGGAAAGGGCATGTTTGGAGAGAGGAAGCAGTTTGAACAGGCATGGACACATTAATGACTATACTATAAGGAGATAACATCCTCAATGTGCCGCTGTCTTGATTGAAGAAGCTAACATACCCAGAAGACTCTTGACAGCAACTCAGAACAGGAGCTTGGCGACTGTTAAATGAATCTGTGTTCAATGACATGTGTCGCTTTCCCACCCCACCCAACTCCTCCCCTTTTCTGGCTGTAGCTCTCAGTAGTAAATTAAGGACCAGTGGAGTTTCTATACATCTGCTTTTAAAAACCAGAAAAGGTATGGCAGATCACAAAGTCGGCTTTTAAAGAACACAGGGTTTGAAGCGTGTGATTGAATCGGAATACAACAAATGGTTGAAAACTAGAGCACTGGAATGGCTAGGGTTCCTGCAAAAAGAAAGAGACTCAGTCATACAAGCAAGAAGTCAATTTTAAAATAAGACTTGGAGGGGGAGATTTTATTTAGTATGTATATGTTGACCCAAAGAAGACTGTAATTCTATTTTTCAGGCCAGATATTCAAGCTGCGTTATTTAAGTGCAACTAATAATGACAGAAATTTTATTTCATTCTTTAGCTTCTTAGCCTATGGACTTGAAGGGATAGAGCCCACTGATATTTCAAGTCAAGGGACTCTAAACATCTTGTTCAAAGTATATATTGTTCCTATATACTTTTTATTGGAAAAATTAAATATTCAGTGAGAAGAGAGTACAGTTATCACAGACCCCTTACCATCTAAAATTATATATTAGAATGAATAGATCATACAGCTGAAATCATCTAGTTAGCTCTCCTAATTCTGATGCCTTTATAGTCCCAGAGTACATGGCAGAAGGTAGAGTTCATCTCTTTTTAGTCAGTTTACATTATTCCACTCAGTGTCCTTGGAAAATAAAGTGCCCTCTTTATGTGGATTTAAATGTGTACTCAGAATAGAAAATTGCATGTGTATTCTGTGGAAACAAATAGCATTCTGCAGTTAAATACATTTCTTTGTTACTATGCTCCACACATAAGTACAAACATTCATTTTGTTTTTAAAAATGTCCCTCCATAAATGGCATTTTTTTTTTTCACCTGTAGTGTAGTCATAGGCAAGAACCAGAGTGGAAAGCTTTCTGCACAAAATGTTCTTTATTCAAAGGCAATAAGGTATATATGTGGTTATTTTGCCAAACTGGTTTACGAGACTTCTGTTTTTATCCCAGCTCTATGAACCTCACGGAAATACTTGGCTTGGTGTAGAGAAAATTCCGATTTCATGCTTGGAAGAATTTTATCAAATATTTATGGACACAAAATATTTATTCCTGCTATACATGCACATATTATTAATACACATACACGCGCATACACACGTTCAGTCCTCGCTCCTCCTGATCTAGCAGCTGAAAGCTATTTCACATGAATTATCCAAGAGGACATTTTTCGTGCCATAAATGTAACCTTTGCACCCTGCTCTTCTCAAACCCAACATGGACATTTAGTTTACAGTCAGAAGTATCCCAGAAAAAAAATAAAATAAGATAAAATGGGTGCATGGTACCAGTCAAATATTTTTTAATGAGCCACCTGGGTTTAGCTACCTGGTTAATACCTGGTTAATGTGGGGGCAGAGCCTTCCAGGTTCATGCATGGCTACAGCTCACACATGTTCAGTCGCTGATGCAATGGATGGCTAAAAGCATGAGGAAATTGTGATGTTTTGGTAAGAACAAGGACATCGAAAATATCTGAATGTATGTGCCCATGACTATTATATCCTGCTCATACCTGCCACATCAGTGGTCCTTACAGTGCAGGCTGGACACCCTCAGTCTCCGTGTCCAGTGGGCATTTGAAAATGCAAGTCCTTGTGTCGCACCACAAACCTACTGAATGAGAAGCTCTGGGTATGGAGCCAGGCCATCTGTGGTGCACCAAAGCCTTCAGGTAATGGTGGGAGAGCCTCAAGTTCTTACCTAGAGGCCACTGACTTCAAGGACTTCTTATGATTACCTCCTTAAAAATTACTTGAGGGGCACCTAGGTGGCTGCATCAGCTAAGGGTCTGCCTCTTGGTTTGGGCTCAGGTCATGATCTCGTGGTCCTGGGATCAAGCCCTGCCTCAGGCACCTCACTTGCTGGGAGTTTGCTTCTTTCCCTCTCCTTCGGCCCCTCTCCCACCCCTTTATTGGGTTTCTTTCTCTATCTTCTCCCCACTCAAATAAATAAATGAATCTTTAAAAAATATTACTTGAACCCAAATCCCTGCTTAGTGTCTGCTTTGAAGGTAATCCAAATTAAAACATTGTGTGTACATTGTGTCAACACACACACACACAGGCATTATAGTCCTAAAAACAATTTAGTAACAGTCACAGCAGAGTTGTTGTTTTGAAATAAAATATATCTTTGCATGTTTGTTTTTCTTACTTGAATGAGAGTCCTTTAAGGGCAAAAGATAACAGGTATAATTTATCTTCTAGGCCTATGAAAGTGCATGGTAAATAATAGATCTTCAAAGAATGTTTGTGAAATTAATATATAAATGGATAAAATTGATAGCTTTTTAAAATTTAACTAATGTTGATGACTATAAGGATATCAAGGGTTACAGCTGAATCAACAAATGCTCTGAGTTGCCAGTAAACAGCTCTAGGAACCCCAAATCAGTCACCACCTAATAAGAAATACATATAATCATAATGCCACTGAAGAATATGTAAACTATTTCTGAGAACTGGCAGTGAACTGTGTGTGCATAGGGATTCCTGTCTTCTGAGTTCAAGTAATGTATTGCTGTGTTTGACAGAAATGCTGTTTTATATTCATACTGGAACATCTGTTGCTGAAAATGTAAGTGTTTGAAGTATTTATAAAGTTATTTTTCACATATGAACTGAGATTTCAAGGTTAGAACCATTTATCCCCATGGAGAGAAGATATAAATGAAAATATTACCAAAACTCACAGTGTGGATGAAGGTCACAACAACATTGCTGTGTCAAATAAAGAAAAAAAAAAGCAACTTGAAATTATTTTCTGTAAATGGGAATGTTCCCATTGTGAGAAGCTAGTTATTTCTACAGTACAGTCTGTGTGGCGCAAATCTCTATTCACTACCTACTAGTTTTTATTTTTACAACACTTTAAATGGGTACAGTAATTTATAGCTGGTGCCCAGGATGTCTCTCTTAGAGAGATATGTCTTAAGAAGAAAAGTATTATTATCTATATTTCTTTTCTTGCATTAATTTTCTTTTGGTTATTGCAAACATTAAAGGGAAATATATGGGCAGTATAATTATCATACTTAATTCTTTCCAGAAATACTGTATATTGAATGTGAAATAGGCTAGGGAACTTATTAGGCAATTGCTAAAACTTGCAGAGCTCCACCACATCTATTTTTTCTAAAGTGTATAAAATCAATTGAAACTGAATTCTTTCTAGTGAAACTTGGGACAGTCTGAGTCTCATTTATTCCAAAGATAATATCCTAGGCTCTGATCTAGAGATATTTTGTGGAGAATGAACAGAAAGAGGCTAGTGAGATCCCTTACTTGGAATTTAATCAGTTTAATTCCTCATTCTTTCTCCTGTGGCTCTGGTCCTTTGCATCACTTCTCATTCCTTCTTATTCATTTTTCTTGCACACCTGTAGGAATGCATGTCTCTCTGGGGGCTCTGAGTATCCTTCTCTTCTGTTCCACCTGCAGAGAGGTTTTCATCTCATCCTAGATCCTGGAAGTGACCTGGCCCTTGTATTTTTTTAAAAATGGCCTTTTTAAAAAAAATTCAGTTTAATTTAATTTTGAATTCCAGTATACTTAACATACAGTATTGTATTAGCTTCAGGTATACAATATAGTGATTCAGCAATTCCATACATCACCCAGTGCTCAAAAATATGGAATGCTTCATGGATTTCTGTGTCATCCCTGGACACGGGCCATGCTAATCTTCTCTGTATCATTCTAATTTTAGTATATGTGCTGTTGAAGTGAGCACTTACCTTTTTTCAAAAAGGTATGGGCAAGTGATTTCTCACCTTAAAAACAACAAAGGGGCACCTGGGTGGCTCAGTGGGTTAAGCCTCTGCCTTCGGCTCGGGTCATGATCCCAGGGTCCTGGGATTGAGCCCCACATCAGGCTCTCTGCTCAGCATTGAGCCTGCTTCCCTCTCTCTCCTGCCTGCCTCTCTGCCTACTTGTGATCTCTCTGTCAAATAAATAAATGAAATCTTAAATAACAACAACAACAACAACAAAATGGTAGTAACATCAGGCAAAGAATGTGTTAACTAACCTTATTGTGGTAAAAGTTCTTCAATATATACACATATCAAACCATCACATCATACATCTTAAACTTACAAGTGTTTTATATCAATTATATTTCAAAGCTGAAAAAAGTCAGACTATTTTTTTAAGTAAGTATTTTAAAAACAAACAAATAAACAAATAGCTATGGGATTTCAATCTCCCATATCCTTGTTGGTGATTCTTCTAACCAAGATTAGGATATCTTGTTTACATTTATTTTCTCTGATAGCCATAGCATCTCATTCATTTTTCATAAATACTACATAAATACAAGAAAATTCTCATAACTAAGAGGTAAGAAAGCTGAATCACACAGGAATCTACATAAGTTCTTCACTTCAATAAGAGGGTTCTACAACAAAGATTTTTGCAAGGAGGGAAAAAACAGGTAGCAATTTTTATCCACTTCAGAGTTGGTGTCCCAGTTTCTTTCTCTTTGGGGAGTATCTGGAATACTTTGGTTTGTCAATTGGAGAATTGAGTTTTTCCAGTTTAACACCTGCTGTAAAAGATCATATTTTGAGCCCCAAACTGAGCTGTAAGTTTTGAAGTGATACATGCTCTGAATTATTTTTCTTCCTTGACACAGAACCACTGAGGAAACTTATACTAAAGGATTGCAAATAAAACTTGTCCTCCCCTGGAAAAGAAATGATGTGGGGAAAACATCTCCCCTTTGGAGGAGCTACTGTAAATTAAAAAGAAAGATCTCAGTGTGAAGTTGCTAGTGTTCTGTTGCAGAAAGGAAAAAACAAAAAACAAAAAACACAAAACCCTATCAGGTCTTTTGGATGAGTGAAAATTTAAAAAAGAAAAGAGAGAGAGGACAATGAAATGTGTGTAATACTTAAAAAGCACTTTTGGAAGCTGGAGACCAAAGATTTTACAGGTGAATATCAAGATGGTAGAAAATAAATCTCAGTAGACTGGGAGATGAGCTTAATGAAGTAACAGAGGATGAATCAATGTTTATCAACTTAATCAGCAGTTAATGAACCTCTGATTAAGAGTCACAGACCAGATGAAGTAATGGCAGACAGATATGTCAGGTTCAGAGCAGTGGGAATATCCAGATGAGAATAAAAGTGTCTCTACTACCCATAGAGAAACAAACACAGAGATGAAGCATTGTGAAAAGGATTTGTACTCTCTAAAATGATTTTTTTTTACCTGTATATAAAAAATTTATTTGAAGTTTTTTTTTCTTTTTATATTTTTTTTTATTTTTTATAAACATATATTTTTATCCCCAGGGGTACAGGTCTGAGAATCACCAGGTTTACACACTTCACAGCACTCACCAAAACACATACCCTCCCCAATGTCCATAATACCACCCCCTTCTCCCAAACCCCCTCCCC
>NC_081572.1:27272681-27300270 GCF_022355385.1 Mustela nigripes
GTGGAGAAGGGAGTTGAGGGAAATTGGAAGGGGAGGTGAACCATGAGAGACTATGGACTCTGAAAAACAATCTGAGGGTTTTGAAGGGGTGAGGGGTAGGAGGTCGGGTGAGCCAGGTGAGGGTATTATGGAGGGCACGTATTGCGTGGAGCACTGGGTGTGGTGCATAAACAATGAATTCTGTTACACTGAAAAGAAATAAATAAATAAAATTTTAAAAAGAATAGCAGTAAGCTTTAAAAAAAAATTCCTTTGTGTCCTTTAGTTGAGTTTTGGGATATAAGGTGAGTTCTGTATTTCTTGTTTATCACCAGGTAATTTTGATGTTGTTGATACTGTGATTTGGTAGTAATGATTGTACTTAACATTCACTGCATGTTGATGATATATCAGGCACTGTGCTGAGCAACTTAATAGTATTAATTTATTTAATTCTCACAATAATCCTGGGAGTTAAGAACTATATGAAACCCATTTCAAGATTATAGAATTGATTCTTAGATAAATTAAGGAATTTGCCTGAAGTCATGCAGCAAGCATATGGTAGAGCCAGGATTTAAAACTAGATTTGTCTCTACATTGTACTGTTATTTTAATCATTATAACTATTCTATTCTGTCTCATTAATTTAAGGAAACAAACAAACAATATTTTTTAATTAACAGACTACAAAAATCTTCCCTAAGATAATCTTAACTTTCTGGGACATGTTGTTGATATAGAAATGGTTTGTAGATATTATCTAGAAAGTAATTAGTCTGATAGAGTTAGCCTTACAAACATCAGTTGATTGACTATAAACCTTTTTCCACTTTATACCATGGGTGATATAGGGGAAATTAAACATGATTTCACTGACTATATTTATCTAAATTACAGCTCTTAACATAGGATTTGTATGTTAAGGAATTCTACTATCCAACATGATTAAGTATTCTACTTAAGAATTCTCTCATCATTAATGAGGCTCTGTTGCCATAAAATTTTGGAGGAAAGTCCTTTTTAGGCTTATGCCAGTATGTTTGTCCTTTGGATGGAAAAAGGGGAAGAATTGAGCTCGTCCTATATTTTTAATGCTTACTTCAGTAGTAAACTGTGGAACTATCAAATATCCAGCTAACTTCTCTGTTTTTAAGTTTCCACAATTTACAAATTGAGATAGCAATACCACAGTCCTTAGTAGCTGCAAGTGATATGTAACATTTATGTTTTATTATTCATCAGGTATTTCTGAGTAGCATTCTTATTGGCTAAAAAGATCGCAAGAATCTATTAATAGAATGATGTATCTCTTAGTGCTTTGTTGACAAACTTGACATGAACTCATGTGAAATTACACAAAAGCAGAATTATTTTTCACTTTTGTAAACTTCCTGCTAATATAAGTAAAACTGTAATTCCGGGGCACCTGGGTGGCTCAGTCATTTAAAGTGTCTGCCTTCAGGGGCGCCTGGGTGGCTCAGTGGGTTAAGCCGCTGCCTTCGGCTTGGGTCGTGATCTCAGGGTCCTGGGATCGAGTCCTGCATCAGGCTCTCTGCTCAGCAGGGAGCCTGCTTCCCCCCCTCTCTCTGCCTGCCTCTCCATCTACTTGTGATTTCTCTCTGTCAAATAAAAAAAAAAAAAAAAATCTTAAAAAAAAGTGCCTGCCTTCAGCTCGGGACACGATCCCAGGGTTCTGGGATCGAGTTCCACATCGGGATCCCTGCTGGTGGGAAGCCTGCTTCTCCCTATCCCAGTCCCCTTGCTTGTGTTCCTGCTTTCTCTGCCTCTCTCAAATAAATAAATAAAATCTTTTTTAAAAAAATAATAATTCCAAAGAGCATAAGTGAATTATTTGAATCTCTGGCTCAAGCTACATTAGATCTATTGGAATTATTACTAAGATAATTTGGTTCACTATGCACAAGTTTTAGGAGTAGTGTTACTAGGGGCTGCCAATATGTGATCAGCTTTTTCCTGCACATATAGAACAACTGTACTTGGGAAAATAGTCTAATACAGCCATCAGTGAAACAATAATCAATTCTCTACTGTATATTTTGTTATTAGACTTTATCATTTCACTTAGTCATTAGGCAGGAATAAGTACTCAAAAACCAAAATGTACTGCATATCGACTGTGGCAAATCTCTGTGTGAGACACTGAGGACAAACATATGTGTACACACACACACACACATACATACACATATATGTATGTGTATAAATATAATTTTTATATAAAAATATATATTGTATAAATGTATATATATTTATAAAATATATTTTATATATGATATAAATTATATATTCATATATATAGCATATATATAAAAATTTATGCAACAAGGTGTCAGATCCCTTAAAAGAAATACATAAAGTGTTATGGTAGTAATTAATAATGGGTTAAAAGAAAGAATCAAGCACCTATGAGATATAATGAGTTCACAAGTTTCTCTCTTAGTCTCTTTTTCTTTTTCTCACAAGAGCACCTTATTTATCATACCCACAAATCCCAGGAATAGAATGCTTGGGACATTTTGATAATGGAAATATTATCTTAAATAGTACAGACAATAAATACGAACTTCCTCAAGTTGATAATCAATATTTACATAAAATCAACAGCTAACATCATACTTACTGGCAAGAAACTCAAAACTTTTTGCCTAAGATTAGAAACAAAACAAGAACATTCCCTATCCCCACTCCTTTCCAACATTGTACTGGAAGTCACTGTTATAATAAGACAAGAAAATAAATTGAAAAGTAAACATGTTGGGAAGGAATAAAAAACTCTTTGTTCACAGATGATGTTGATTGTCTATTTAGAAAATCTGTAAGAATTGAAAAAAAAATTCCTAGAACTAATAACATATTATAGCAAGGTTGCAGGATACAAGGTTAATATACAAAAGACAATTGCTTTCCTATATACCAGCAAATAATTGAAATTAGAAATTAAAAGCACAGTATCATTTACATTAGCACACCCGAAAATAAAATATTTAGATAGAAACCTAACAAAAATATGTACAAGACCTATATGAGGAAAACAGCACAACCCTCATGAATTAAATTAAAGAACTAAAGAAATGGAGAGAGGTAATATCAGAGACGTGGTTGAACAAGACATCCTCATTCACACCACCCCCCCAGTGACAATTGGGCATCTAGTCACAGATAATAGTAACTCTATTGCAGCTGTGGTATTCAGCAACACATGCCAAGGGACCTCGGAGGACTCTCACCCACTCATGTGTTTAGTAATAGGTATAAAGACCTTGGTCTTGGCTATGGACCTTGGAGTGGCCTGTGAACAGGCTTCAGCCCCACTCAGCTGTGGTCCAGGAGCACCTAGAGAACCATGTCTCAGACAATCACCTGTGGACAAGAGTCTTTGTGGAAGTCCAGGTTTCCAGTGGAAAAGTTCCAGCACCGTGTTGGAACAAAAATGCAGGAGGTTGGATGCACTGGAGAGGGTAAGAGGGAAAGTCTGACTTTACCCATATCAATCGTCCTCCTAGGTACCTCAGCTCAAGGCCAAGAGAGATATTATTGGCCTGTTATTTTTCCCACTTAAGTACCAAACCTTCGGCAATGGTTAACTCATCTCGACAGAAAATCAATAAGGAAATGTTTGACTTGAACTACACGTTAGGCTAAACTGACCTAATAGATATAAACAGCACATTTCCATCCAGCAGAGGCTGAATACACATCCTTGAACACACATGTGATATTCTACAGGACAGATTATGTGATAGGTCCCCAAACAAGTCTTAGCCAATTTAATAAGGTTGAAATGATACTAAGGGTATTTTCCAGCCACAATTGTGTAAAACAAGAAATCAATAACAAAAGGAAAACCAAAGAAGTCCAAATATGTGAAGATTAATAGACATACTCCTGAAGAACTAAAGGGTAAAATAAAAAATAGAAAGGGAAATCAAAAAATATGAGAAATGAATATGGAAGCTCAACATCACAAAACCTATAAGATGTGGCAAAAACAGTTCTAAGAGAGAATTTATCACAATAAATGTCTACATCAGGGAAACAATAAAGATCTTAAACAACCTCACTTTTCACCATAAAAAAAAAAAAAACCTAAAAAAGATAAGAACAAACTATGCCCAATTTAGCAGGCAAAATAACAAAGATAGTACAAAAAAATAAAGACCAGAAAAATCAATGAGACTAAAAGTTGGACTTACGGAAAAGATTAAAAAAAAAAAATGAACAAACCTTTAGCTGTCATAACTAAGAAAAAAGAGAGAAAACTCAAATAAAATAAATAATGAAAAAGGGGAATTACAACTGATACTACAGAAATATAACAATCATAAGAGACTAATATGAACAATTATATGCCAACAAATTGGATAAACCAAAAGAAATATTTAGATACCTAGAATCATACAACCCAACCAAGACTGAATCATATAGTAGCAAATCTAAACAGACCAATAATGACTAAGGAAATTGAATCATAATCAGAAACCTCGTAAAGCAGAGCCCAGGGCCAGATGGCTTCACTGGTGAATTCTACTGAACATTTAATGAATTAACATCAATTCTCCAACTTATCCAAAAAAATGAAGAGGAGTGAACACTCCCAAATTCATTTAAGAGGGCAGCATTACCTTGATACCAGTCAAAGACAGAACTAGAAAGGAAAACTATAGGTCAATATACCTGATGAACATAGTTACAAAAATTCTCAACAAAACATTGGCCAAACAAATTCAACAATATAAAAGGATCATGTACTATGTTCAAGTGGGATTTATTGCTGGGGTGTAAGGATAGCTAACACACACAAATCAATAAATGTGATACACCACATTAAGAGAAAGAAAGATAAAAATCATATGATTATCTCAGTTGACGCAGACAATGCAGTTGATAAAATTCAACCTCCTTTCCTGGAAAAACAAAAAACAAAACAAAACAAAACAAAAAACCACAACTCTCAACAAACTGGGGGGAGAAGGAATGTATTTCAACATAATAAAGGCCGTATATGACAAGTGCACAACTAAAAGCATACTTACCAGTGATAGGTTGAACATTTTTTTCTCTAAGATCAGGAAAAGGTCAAGAATCCTCGCTCCTACCTCTCCCATTTAACATGGTACTGGAAGTCCTAGCCAGAGCAATTAGGCAAGAAGAAGAAATCAGGAGCAATCGGTTGTAAAGGAAGAAGTAAAACTCTCTTTGTTTGCTGATGATATAATCTTATGCACAGACATCCTAAAGACTCCACCAAACAACTGTTATAACTAATAAATTCAGTAAAGCTACAGGATTTAAAATCAACATATAAAAACTGTTGCATTCCTAAACACTAACAGAAAATATCTGAAAAGGAAAAAAGAAAACAATCTACTTACAATAGCATCAAAAAGTGCTTAGAAATACATCTAACCAAGGAAATGAAGATCTGTACACTGAACAGTATAAGACTTTGATGAAAAAAATTGAAGAGTACAAAAATAAATGGAAATATATCCTATGTTCATAGATTGGAAGAAGTAATATTGTTAAACTGTCTGTACTACCCAAAGTTATCTGCAGATTGAATTCTTATCAAAAGTTCCAATGGCATTTGTCATAGAAAAAATATTCCAAAATTTGTATGGAACCACAAAGACCAAATAGCCAAAGCAATCATGAAAGTAAGAAAAAGCTGGAGGCATCTCACTTTTTCATTTCAAACAGTATTACAAAACTTTATGCTTTGAAACTCTATGGTACTGGCTTAAAAACAGGCACACAGACCACCAATGGAACAGAATGGAGAGCTCAGAAATAAACTTTCTTACATATGGCCAACAAATACATGACAAGAGAGCTAAGTACAAAGAATGATCTCTTCCATAAATGGCATAGGAAAAGCTGGATAATCACATGAAAGAAATAAAATTGAATTCCTACATTATACCACTCAAAATTAATTTAAAATGGATTAAAGATTTACATGTAAGGCCTGAAACTGCAAAAAGTATAGAATAAAAGAAGAAAAAAAAACCTTCTTCTGTTAGCATTGGCAATGATTTTTTGGATATGGAACCAAAAGCAAAGGCAACTAAAGCTAAAATAAATAAATGAGACAACATCAACCTAAAAAGCAAAAGAAACAACAAAATGAAAAAAACACCCTCTTAATGAGAGAAAATACTTGAAAATCATAAACCTGGTAAAGGCTTAATATCCAAAATATATAAGGAACCCATACAACTCAAAAACAAATAAAAGCAATTTGATTTAAAAATACCAGAGGTGGGGTGCCTGGTTGGCTCAGTCCGTTAGGCAGCTGCTTTTGGCGTAGGTCATGATCTCAGGGGTCCTGGGATCAACCCTGAGTTGGGCTCCCTGCGCAGCAGGGAGTCTGCTTATTCCTCTCCCCCTGCCCCCATCACCCCCACCCCAACCCTGCTTGTGCTCTCTCTCTCACCCACTCTTTCTCTCTCTCAAATAAAATCTTTAAAAATAAAATAGCCAGAGGAACTAGATAATCTTTTTTTTTCCCCAAAGATCCTATATAAATTTCTCCCCGATTTGTAAAGATGCTCAAAATCACTCATCATCAGAGAAACTCATACAACTCAAAACCACAAGGAGATATCACCTTTCACCTGTTAGAATGGCTAGTATCAAAAAGGTAAGAGATAATTTCCGGCAAGGATACAGTGAAAGGGGAACCCTGTGCACCATTGATCAGAATATAAATTTTTACAACTATTATGTGGGGAAAAAAAAAGTATGAAGATTCCTCAAAAAAATTAAAAATAGAAGAGCACCAGGGTGGCTCAGTTGGTTAAGCATCTGTCTTCACTTCAGGTCATGATCCTGGTGTCCTAGGATTGAGCCCCACATCAGGCTCCCTGTTTAGCAGGGAGTCTGCTTCTTCCGCTCCCTCTGCCCCTGCCCCTGCCCCCACCCATGTTCTCTCTCTCTCAAAGAAAAAAAAATAAACTTAGAACTTATATGATGCAGCTAAGAGTTCTGCATCCCAGTTCTATGAGAAGATAGCATCAGATTCCTTTCATTAAGGGCTCAGTTCTACAAGGCTGCTCTCTACTTCAGATGCCAATTGCAAGCCAACTGTTACCTGGGCTTCAAATTGACAGGCTTGGAGATTCCCACACCCCTCCACCTGGGTTCAATTAATTTGCCAAAGCAGCCAACAGTACTAGCCAACGAATCCACTCTAGATGACCAGTTTATTACAAAGGATATTAAAGGATACAAATCAATAGCCAAATGAAGAAATACATTGAGGTCCTGAACAAAGTAGTTTCTCTCCTGTCAGGGTTTGGAGCCCAGCATGCTGGCATGTATAATTTTCTGGTTCCCCAACCCAGAAGCTCTTTGAATATTCTCCTTTTGGTTTTTTATGGAGGCTTCATTAAAGAAGTATGATTGATTAAATCTTGACTATTGGTGATTGATTCAACCTCCAGTCCTTCTACCTTCTCAGACAACAGAGAGTAGGCCTGAAGGTTGTAACCCTCTATTCATGGTTGGTTCCCCTGCTAACAGCCCCCATCTTTAAAGCATTTCCCAAAGTCATCTAATTAATTTAAACTCATTTGTGTTTGAGAGGTGCTTGTTCTGAATAAGAAGATGCCCATTTCACCATTATGGCTTTGAAGCATTTTCAGGAACTGATGATGAGAGACAAAATATTAAAACAAAAGATCCACTGCTCATATCCGCTCAAGAAATTTCAAGGCAATTGGCAGATGTGAGCTAGGGACGACAAATGAAGACTTCACATATATATGAGACATATATTATGGCCATCTGAATGGCCTGACATGGATGTTTTTTAGCAGCTCTATTCATAATTAACAAATCTGGAAGCAACCAAGACATCCTTTGCTAGGTGAATGAATAAAAACCCGAGGTGAATCCAGACAAAGGGATACTATTCAACTAAAAACAGACAACACCCAAAACAGTGATCAAGAGATGTAACGTTATGGAAGAAACTTAAATTCATATTACTAAGTGAAAGAGGTCAATCTGAAAAGGCTACAGACCGTATCATTCCAACTGTATGATGTTCTGGAAAAGGCAAAACTATGGAGAGAGTAAAAAAGATAAGTTGTTGCCAGGACTTATGGGGGAGAAAGGGATGAGAAGGTGAGGCATAGAGGATTTTTAGGCTCATGAAACTACCCTGTATGATGCCATTATGGTGCATACATATCGCTGTACCATTTGTCCAAATCCTCAGAATGTACCACATCAAGAGTGAACCTTAACGTAAACTATGGACTCTGAGTCATACTGATGCTGCAGTGTGGACAGATCAGTTGTAACACGTGTACACTCCAGTGGGGGGTGTTGATAATGGGGGGAGGATTGTGCATGTGTGTGTAGGGAGTAGCAGTTATATGGGTAATCTCTATACTTTGTGCTCTATTTACTATGAAACAAAGTCCTCTAAAAAAATAAATTCTATTTATTTTTTAAAAAATTAAGTAATGTGAAACAATCAAGATGAACTTATTGTGATGTTTGTATTATACTGTACAAGTGGGTGGGAAGTCCCCCCGCACCTGATAGCAAAGTGTTAGAGGCAGAGATTAATGAGTCAAAGCTAATTAAAGAAGTAATTGCTTCTGGGGATGTACCCTAGGTAGGGAGGTAACTGTGTTAGAGGCTAAAAATATCATAGCTTAATAAAATAAAATTGCACAACTGAAAGGTAAGTAGAACAATAAAATGCCAAACATATTAAAATGTACTCTGTTTATTAGAAAAATAAATTGTATTCTGGAGTTCAATAAAAACCTAATTAAGGATTTTGGCTGGGCTTCACTGTTGTTGCAACTATTGTTACTTATTAATTGTTCTCTGGGGTCCAAAGATCTCTTTACAGCTGAGGGTATCTGAGACCCTAAATTTCCTAGAGCAAGAGTAATTGGATATAGGGTTTTAAGAAATCTGAAAATGTCCAAAACACTAATGAAAGTTGCACCTTTATTCAAGATCCAGCTGTACAGACTAATTAAAACATTTTGTTCCTTTGCTTTGGGGTAGAATTGTACCTTTTCACTGTGGGGAAACTGGCTATCTCAAATATGTGTTATTTGTCTTCTATTAATAAAAAAAGAAACAAATTAAGTATTCCCCAAACAATGCAGTTTGGCAGTCTAGATTTTTCGAAACATGGGATCCATTCACAAGTGGGCAAGTGGGCATAACCAAGGAGGTATTAGATAGTGGGAATGTCTCCAAAATTCTCTTTAAGCTTCTTGTTTGAATTTTGTGTCACCCAGATCCTTCCAGCCACTTGCAGTCCTGCTGGTTTCTTGTATGCTGCAGGCACAGTTGTGTATTGTTTACATGAGTGAGATTTCAGTAAGGGGTGATTAAATAGGAAATAATTTAAATTAAGCAAATATTATCAAGACAATTACTCGGTTGTTGTATAAATGAACTTTTAGTTCTAAACTATTTGGACTGTTTTGTTTGATTTATTTAAGTCATCCAGCATCTTACCCTATACGGATTATCCCTTCTTGTTCTGTGAAGTTTTTATAAGTTTACCTCATCCAGTAGTATTTGGTCACTTCCTATTATAATATTCAGAAGTTCCCAAGGATTTTATTTTAGATATAGCCTGAATAAAGTAATTTTGTAATTATACTTCCCACTTTCTCCAGAGGCTGGGTGCGCTCAGCAAACCACAGCAGCAACAACAAAACAAAAAACAAAAGAAAGAACAAAAACCCCTGTCCTTAGCAAAGATCTTTTTTTTTTTAATTTTTATTTTATTTGACAGAGAGAGAGACACACAAGTAGGCAGAGAGGCAGGCAGAGAAAAGGGGAAGCAGGCTCCCTGCTGAGCAGAGAGCCTGATGCAGGGCTCATCCCAGGACCCTGAGATCATGACCTGAGCAGAAGGCAGAGGCTTTAACCTATTGTGCCACCCAGGCACCCCGCTTAGCAAAGATATTAACACTTTGCACTCTATCAAAGTCTTATGCCTTTATAAGAAGAAGGACTGAAACAAAAGAAAACAACAATTACATTATACCATGGTCAACTAATTCTTACAAAAATCATTTTAGAGTCAAGATGGCGGAGAAGTAGCAGACCGAGACTACTTCAGCTAGCCGGAGATCAGCTAGATAGCTTATCTAAAGATTGCAAACACCTGAAAATCCATCGGCAGATTGAAGAGAAGAAGAACAGCAATTCTGGAAACAGAAAAACAACCACTTTCTGAAAGGTAGGACCAGCGGAGAAGTGAATCCAAAGCGACGGGAAGATAGACCCCGGGGGGAGGGGCCGGCTCCCGGCAAGCGGCGGAGCAACCGTGCACAAAATCAGGACTTTTAAAAGTCTGTTCCACTGAGGGACATTACTCCAGAGGCTACCCGGGGCAAAGCCAACACGGGGTCAGCGTGGCCTCAGGTCCTGCAGGGCCACAGAAGGATCGGGGGTGTCTGAGTGTTGCAGAGCTTGCGGGTATTGGAACGGGAAAGCCGTCTACAGAGACAGAGCCGACAGTAAGCTCGCAGCTCGGTGTTACCTTGAACCGGTCGCAGGCTCGGTGAGCTCGGAGCATGGCCGGAGCTCAGGCAGACGGGAGTAGCTGGGCGCGGTTCTCTGAGCACGCTGAGGAGTGCGGCCAGAGACCAGGAGGCCGCCATTTGTATTTCCGTCCTCCGGAACTCTACGGAAAGCACTCAGGGAACAAAAGCTCCTGAAAGCAAACCCCAGCGGATTACTCACCCCGGCCCCGGGTAAGGGCGGTGCAATTCTGCCTGGGGCAAAGACACTTGAGAATCACCACAACAGGCCCCTCCCCCAGAAGATCAACAAGAAATCCAGCCGAGACCAAGTTCACCTACCAAGAGTACGGTTTCAATACCAAGGAGAGCAGCAGAATTCTAGAGGAGGAGAAAGCAAAGCACGGAACTCATGGCTTTTTCCCTGTGATTTTTTTTAGTCTTGCGGTTAATTTAATTTTTTTCTTATTCATTTTTTGTTTTGTTTCTCACCTTCAGGTAAAAAAAAATTTTTTTAACTGTTACCTTTTTCTTTTTTAACGATTTTTTACTAGTTTATCTAATACATATATTTTTTCTTTTTTATATTTTTCTTAGGTGTTTTCTTTTTTTTAAATTCTTTTCTTTTTTTTTTTCTTTCTTTTTTCTTTTTTTTTTTTCTTTCTTTCTTCCTTTTTGAACCTCTTTTTATCCCCTTTCGCACCCTCACGATTTGGGATCTCTTCTAATTTGGTTAAAGCATATTTTCCTGGGGTTGTTGCCACCCTTTTAGTATTTTACTTGCCCCTTCATATACTCTTCTCTGGACAAAATGACAAGATGGAAAAATTCAACACAAAAAAAAGAACAAGAGGCAATACCGAAGGCTAGGGACCTAATCAATACAGACATTGGTAATATGTCAGATCTAGAGTTCAGAATGACAATTCTGAAGGTTCTAGCCGGGCTCGAAAAAGGCATGGAAGATATGAGAGAAACCCTCTCGAGAGATATAAAAGCCCTTTCTGGAGAAATAAAAGAACTAAAATCTAACCAAGGTGAAATCAAAAAAGCTATTAATGAGGTGCAATCAAAAATGGAGGCTCTCACTGCTAGGATAAATGAGGCAGAAGAAAGAATTAGTGATATAGAAGACCAAATGACAGAGAATAAAGAAGCTGAGCAAAAGAGGGACAAACAGCTACTGGACCACGAGGGGAGAATTCGAGAGATAAGTGACACCATAAGACGAAACAACATTAGAATAATTGGGATTCCAGAAGAAGAAGAAAGAGAGAGGGGAGCAGAAGGTATACTAGAGAGAATTATTGGGGAGAATTTCCCCAATATGGCAAAGGGAACGAGCATCAAAATTCAGGAGGTTCAGAGAGCACCCCTCAAAATCAATAAGAATAGGCCCACACCCCGTCACCTAATAGTAAAATTTACAAGTCTCAGTGACAAAGAGAAAATCCTGAAAGCAGCCTGGGAAAAGAAGTCTGTAACATACAATGGTAAAAATATTAGATTGGCAGCTGACTTATCCACAGAGACCTGGCAGGCCAGAAAGAACTGGCGTGATATATTCAGAGCACTAAATGAGAAAAACATGCAGCCAAGAATACTATATCCAGCTAGGCTATCATTGAAAATAGAAGGAGAGATTAAAAGCTTCCAGGACAAACAACAACTGAAAGAATTTGCAAACACCAAACCAGCTCTACAGGAAATCTTGAAAGGGGTCCTCTAAGCAAAGAGAGAGCCTACAAGTGGTAGATCAGAAAGGAACAGAGACCATATACAGTAACAGTCACCTTACAGGCAAAACAATGGCACTAAATTCATATCTCTCAATAGTTACCCTGAATGTTAATGGACTAAATGCCCCTGTCAAAAGAAACAGGGTATCAGAATGGATAAAAAAACAAAACCCATCTATATGTTGCCTCCAAGAAACTCATTTTAAGCCCGAAGACACCTCCAGATTTAAAGTGAGGGGGTGGAAAAGAATTTACCATGCTAATGGACATCAGAAGAAAGCAGGAGTGGCAATCCTTATATCAGATCAATTAGATTTTAAGCCAAAGACTATAATAAGAGATGAGGAAGGACACTATATCATACTCAAAGGGTCTGTCCAACAAGAAGATTTAACAATTTTAAATATCTATGCCCCCAATGTGGGAGCAGCCAACTATATAAACCAATTAATAACAAAATCAAAGAAACATAATACAATAATAGTAGGGGACTTTAACACTCCCCTCACTGAAATGGACAGGTCATCCAAGCAAAAGATCAGCAAGGAAATAAAGGCCTTAAACGACACACTGGACCAGATGGACATCACAGATATATTCAGAACATTTCATCCCAAAGCAACAAAATACACATTCTTCTCTACTACACATGGAACATTCTCCAGAATAGATCACATCCTCGGTCCGAAATCAGGACTCAACCGGTATCAAAAGATTGGGATCATTCCCTGCATATTTTCAGACCACAATGCTCTAAAGCTAGAACTCAACCACAAAAGGAAGTTTGAAAAGAACCAAAATACATGGAGACTAAACAACATCCTTCTAAAGAATGAATGGGTCAACCGGGAAATTAAAGAAGAATTGAAAAAAATCCTGGAAACAAATGATAATGAAAATACAACGGTTCAAAATCTGTGGGACACAACAAAGGCAGTCCTGAGAGGAAAATATATAGCGGTACAAGCCTTTCTCAAGAAACAAGAAAGGTCTCAGGTACACAACCTAACCCTACACCTAAAGGAGCTGGAGAAAGAACAAGAAAGAAACCCTAAGCCCAGCAGGAGAAGAGAAATCATAAAGATCAGAGCAGAAATCAATGAAATAGAAACCAAAAAAACAATAGAACAAATCAACGAAACTAGGAGCTGGTTCTTTGAAAGAATTAATAAAATTGATAAACCCCTGGCCCGACTTATCAAAAAGAAAAGAGAAAGGACCCAAATAAATAAAATCATGAATGAAAGAGGAGAGATCACAACTAACACCAAAGAAATACAAACTATTATAAGAACATACTATGAGCAACTGTACGGCAATAAATTTGACAATCTGGAAGAAATGGATGCATTCCTAGAAACATATAAACTATGACAACTGAACCAGGAAGAAATAGAAAGCCTGAACAGACCCATAACCAGTAAGGAGATTGAAACAGTCATTAAAAATCTCCAAACAAACAAAAGCCCAGGGCCAGACGGCTTCCCGGGGGAATTCTACCAAACATTTAAAGAAGAACTAACTCCTATTCTCCTGAAACTGTTCCAAAAAATAAAAATGGAAGGAAAACTTCCAAACTCATTTTATGAGGCCAGCATCACCTTGATCCCAAAACCAGACAAGGATCCCACCAAAAAAGAGAGCTATAGACCAATATCCTTGATGAACACAGATGCGAAAATACTCAACAAAATACTAGCCAATAGGATTCAACAGTACATTAAAAAGATTATTCACCACGACCAAGTGGGATTTATTCCAGGGCTGCAAGGTTGGTTCAACATCCGCAAATCAGTCAATGTGATACAACACATCAATAAAAGAAAGAACAAGAACCATATGATACTCTCAATAGATGCTGAAAAAGCATTTGACAAAGTACAGCATCCCTTCCTGATCAAAACTCTTCAAAGTGTAGGGATAGAGGGCACATACCTCAATATCATCAAAGCCACCTATGAAAAACCCACCGCAAATATCATTCTCAATGGAGAAAAACTGAAAGCTTTTCCGCTAAGGTCAGGAACATGGCAGGGATGTCCATTATCACCACTGCTATTCAACATAGTACTAGAGGTCCTAGCCTCAGCAATCAGACAACAAAAGGAAATTAAAGGCATCCAAATCGGCAAAGAAGAAGTCAAATTATCACTCTTTGCAGATGATATGATACTATATGTGGAAAACCCAAAAGACTCCACTCCAAAACTGCTAGAACTTATACAGGAATTCAGTAAAGTGTCAGGATATAAAATCAATGCACAGAAATCAGTTGCATTTCTCTACACCAACAGCAAGACAGAAGAAAGGGAAATTAAGGAGTCAATCCCATTTACAATTGCACCCAAAACCATAAGATACCTAGGAATAAACCTAACCAAAGAGACACAGAATCTATACTCAGAAAACTATAAAGTACTCATGAAAGAAATTGAGGAAGACACAAAGAAATGGAAAAATGTTCCATGCTCCTGGATTGGAAGAATAAATATTGTGAAAATGTCTGCTACCTAAAGCAATCTACACATTTAATGCAATTCCTATCAAAGTACCATCCATCTTTTTCAAAGAAATGGAACAAATAATGCTAAAATTTATATGGAACCAGAAAAGACCTCGAATAGCTAAAGGAAATTGAAAAAGAAAGCCAACGTTGGTGGCATCACAATCCCGGACTTCAAGCTCTATTACAAAGCTGTCATCATCAAGACAGCATGGTACTGGCACAAAAACAGACCCATAGATCAATGGAACAGAATAGAAAGCCCAGAAATAGACTCTCAACTCTATGGTCAACTAATCTTCGACAAAGCAGGAAAGAATGTCCAATGGAAAAAAGACAGCCTCTTCAATAAATGGTGCTGGGAAAATTGGACAGCCACATGCAGAAAAATGAAATTGGACCATTTCCTTACACCACACACAAAAATAGACTCAAAATGGATGAAGGACCTCAATGTGCGAAAGGAATCCATCAAAATCCTTGAGGAGAACACAGGCAGCAACCTCTTCGACCTCAGCCGCAGCAACATCTTCCTAGGAACAACGCAAAAGGCAAGGGAAGCAAGGGCAAAAATGAACTATTGGGATTTCATCAAGATCTATTTTTAATTTCTTGAGGAATCTCCACACTGTTCTCCAAAGAGGCCGCACCAACTTGCATTCCCACCAACAGTAGAAGAGGGTTCCCCTTTCTCCACATCCCCTCCAACACATGTTGTTTCCTGTCTTGTTAATTTTGGCCATTCTAACTGGTGAAGGTGGTATCTCAATGTGGTTTTAATTTGAATCTCCCTGATGGCCATTGATGATGAACATTTTTTTCATGTGTCTGAAAGCCACATAAAGGAAAATTTTAAGACATGAAGAGAGGAACAATATTACTACAAGGGAATCTCAATAGTATAGAGTTGTGGGTTATCCCCAAAATCATTTAAAATCCATCAACATTCTTCCTTTCTATAGATATCAAAATTCATTTTAGATTTTATCATAAAAATGACCTCTCATCTGTAAAATCATCCAAGATAATCATTAGAAATTTCAACTTATTTGGGCTGTTAGAACAGAATGCCATGGACTGAGTATATTATAAACAATTGAAAAATATTTCTCATAGTTGTTGAGTTTAGGAAGTCCAAGATCAAGGGCTGGCAGATTTGGTGTCTGGTGAAGACCACTTCCTGGATGGCTGTCTTTTCACAGTGCCCTCACATGGTGGAAAGGAAGTCCAAAGCAAGAGAGTCTCTTAAGCCTCATTTATCATAATAATATGCAATTATAATAATATAAGAATCACATGCCTGAGGGAATCCACCTCCATAACCCTAGTCAGCTCCCTGAAACCCCTACCTACCTCTTAATACCATCACCATAGGAGTTAGGATTTCAACATATGAATTTCAAGAGGACACAATCACTCAGACCATAGCAGAAATGCAATAAAAATGTCATGTAACTAGTGGATTAGATGAGAACTTTTTGTCAGAGTACACAGTGGAAGGAAGAGTGGCCCTAGGGATGGCAAGAAGTACAGGACCTACTCTCTGGCAGAGGGCCCAAAGCTGGTAATTCACATTTATAACTCTCACATCCCTACCACAAATACTCTGAATTCAGTAGATAAAAGTCCCCTAAGCCTCACAGGCTCATGCTTCCTCCTAGACCCATAAACCTTTCATGATCTCTTCTTGTTTTTCTACTCCTTTCCAAGACTCAAGAAATCCTTTCTTTAATCTGAGTAGTGGTGGGAGAGGTTTGGTAAAGGTTTGTGGAGAGGCCTTTTTTCCACCCTCATGTTTCTCCACATAGTTGTGTCATCCCTCGTGTCTAAATATTTAAACACTTCCAAGTTAAAAGTAAAATCTTACCACATTTTTTAAAGATTCATATTGTTACATTCCTTTTCCAAGATAAGGAGCACAGAACAAATCATCTTCTGAAAAAGAATGGAAACAAAAAAGGGAGAAGTAATCACTAAAATAATCAATATGTAAATAATAGTCAACTACAAAAATACGTGTTACTAACAGCTGTTTTTGCATCAATTAATGGAAAGTAGGTAGTGACCATTCAAAAGTGTTTGAAGGTCCACAGCTGCAAAAGTTGACTTGCTGTACCTAGAGACCAGGCAGCTGTGGGTGTCCCAGATAGCCAGGAATCACTCTTTTCCTGTTCCCCTTCTTCTCCTTGTTTCCCTCCCTGCTTTTGTGCTTTCTCAGTGTCCTCTCCCTTGGGGACACTATGCAACACAGTTAACTAAAAAAAAAAAAAAAAAAAAAAAAAAAAAAAAAAGGGCAGACATTCTAAAAAACAGAACACAAAAAAGTAAAAACAAAAGAACACAAAAGAACAACAGAACACTCTCCCACTCTCCCTACCCCCATCCTCCCAAAGAACTAGTAGGATTCTTCGGGAAAAATAATACAGTGAAATTCTAAAATAAAGTAAGTTCTTCTCTGTAACATATATGGAACATTCACTGATGGAATATTAAGTCAGTTTTATTTTTTTTATTTTTTTCTTAAAGATTTTATTTATTTATTTGACAGAGAGATCACAGTAGGAGAGAGGAAGGGAAGAGATCACAGAGAGAGAGGAAGGGAAGCAGGCCCCCTGCTGAGCAGAGAGCCCGATGTGGGACTCGATCCCAGGACCCTGAGATCATGACCTGAGCCGAAGGCAGCGGCTTAACCCACTGAGCCACCCAGGCGCCCCAAGTCAGAGTTTTATATTTAAAACTCCCAACAACTCATTTAAGTAAAATGAATAGCCTTGTTTTTCGGAACAAGGAACAACGTCTGGAAAGTTAAATACATTGGGCACTTTTTAATTTTAAGATTTTATTTATTAATTTATTTGTCAGAGAGAGAGAGAGAGAGAGAGAGAGAGAGCACACATGAGCCAGAGGGAGAGGGAGAAGCCGACTCCCCACTGATCAGGGAGCCCAAGGTGGGACTCCACATGGGGCTCGACATGGAGCATGTGTCCCTGGGACCCTGGGATCATGACCTGAGTTGAAGGCATATTTTTAACCCACTGAGCCACCCAGGCGCCCCTACACTGGGCACTTTAAAGCCAGCCATTCTGCTGTAAGTGACATGGCTGGCATTCCTGTGTAGACCTTTCTGTCCTCAAATCCCACACTTCTGAGGGAATGGCGCGCTTCCGCTCACTAACCCTCACCATGTCGAAGGTGACTGGGTAACTTTTCACCCTGTGGGAACACTTTGACGATGTCTCTGAGTCCTGAGCTCTCAAATCTAACAGCTGGGATAAAGTCTCCTGACAGCCTCCAGAACAGCTGCTTTTCTCCGGTGGAGGCAACCTGGGGCTCTCCGCACCATATTGTCCTACTGAGACCTTTCCAGATCTCTGTTAATGGTTTTCCCTTGGAGGGAGTTGGGTTGCATGTCCTACTCAAGAGTGTGCGTGTGCACGTGCGCTGGTGTCTATGCGCGCGCACGCACGCGCACGTGTGAACGTGCATGAATGCAGAAATCAGTTGGCAAACAGAGGATATTGATTGGCAGACAGTGAAGATCAATAACTGAACCTGGATTATCTGGCATCAAACAAACCTCAGCTGTCACATCTCTCTCTTACATCCCTGCTACTGCTACTTTGTACCTTCTTTCGCTGTTTTGGCATTCTGTTGATTTCCTTATGTCATTTTGCTCTAAATTAAGATGTATGGGGAAAAAATGGGAAGCAATCATATTACAAGTTCAACGGCTGATATTTTCTTCTTTTGGCAAATCCTGATTTGCCTTCCAACACTGTCACGTATGTTCTGGCTTGTTTTTTTCTGTCCATTTTCTCACTTTAAAATGAGCTGTAGTCTTTTTTTTTTCCATCAGAGTATTGATTTTGCTTTTAAAAAGGACTCTCTGTTCCATTATCCCTCCCGATCAATTCAGACCATTTTGCATGAGAATTTTTTCCTTTTCCTTACTACACAAAATGTCTTTGTTTTTATTTCACTTTCCTCTATATGTCATTTGTGGAGCATTTAATTATATCCCCAGAGTTTATTTTGAAAGGTGTCAGTTTGCTTTAAAAAAAAAAAAAAGTCAGGCCACTTGACAATTTCAATTTCTTGCTTATTTATTGGACACATATCTGTTGTACCATACACCATAGACAGTGCTAAAGTTAAAATAATTAAAGTGAAATTAAAAATAATGAACATTATTACAAGTAATATATATTAAGTTGCCACCAATGCCAGGCAGTGTGCAAAAGGGCTTTATAACTCTTAAAGTAATAAAAAAGACATTTATTGAGTGTTTATGCCCTAGGGAATTTCCACATGGTTTATATGAATATAATATATCATTCTCAGGAACACCCTGTGATGTAGGTACTGCAATTTATTCCCATTTTCAGATAAGATGCTAAAACAAAGAAGAAAGTAAACAACTTGATCCCAGCTGGTAAGTGACAGAGCCAGGATTCCAAGCCTCTTAATCACTATGCTTTTCTCTAGGTATTGTATTATTATTATTATTGCCACTGTATATTTTTGCTTTACTATCTAAAAGCAATTAATAGCTCAAAATCCACCAAAGGGAAACACTCACATTCCCATTTACCTACAGAGTTACATAGAAAGTTCAATCTGTGTTCCCCAGAATCTACTTGACTAGATAGCAGCCTCCCCACCCCCCAAAAAAACCTCAAGGACATTAATCTGCTGCTGCTTTGCTCTACCTCATAGATGTTTTAAGAGATCATAGCCACGAGTTTTTGGACAAGCTGCTGTACTAAAGGACTCAAAGAGGAGTAAGTAAGGCCAGTTTTTACCCATTTTTTCCCTAATTTTGCCTTAAAGTGGTATATTTATTATTCTTTAATAATAGATTTACAAGTTCCTCCTATACCATATCTCACACTATGCTAGTTGCAAGGACCACTATAATGATTATGACTTTAAAACCTGTCCTAGCTAACTTTTTAATATTTTTTAAATTGCCTTTAAAATAGTTCTCTCTGGAGTCTTTCAAACCCTATTAGACAAGTTACTTGATGGTAAGAGATCTTCCTTTGTCTCTCACCAATATCCTTCAGTGTCTTTTTCAGAGTAGGAACTTAGTAAATGTTTGTTGAAATGAATTGCAAGAAATTGACCTCCAATAATGGCTAATGGCTCATAAAAATTACTACCATATACTCCTGAAAGTGTACTTTAGAGCAGAGGTTTGAAGGTCTGGGCAGATAGTTGAGAAATGCAGCCCTATAGATTTATTCAGGGTTCTTATCATGTTTTCCTACCTTTTTCTTTCTTTCTTTTTTTTTTATTTCTAATACTTCTTAATTGAATTTACATATCATAAAATGCACATATTTTAATTGGAGTTCATTAAGCTTTTACTAATATATGTCCATTTAACCATTACCTAATCATGATTTACAATGTTTCCATGATCCTAGAAACTTCCTATGTGTGTCTTTAAAAAAATCTGCTCCCTGACTGGAAGCATTCACTAATCTGATTTCTGTCATCAGGGATTTATTATGCTTGTTGTAAACTTCACATAAATGCAATTCTACAACATGTACTCTTTTGAGTAAGACTTTCTAACTCAGCATTATAATTTGGAAATTTATTAGTGTTGCCATATGTTTCAATAGTTTGTTCCTCTCACTGCTAAGTAGTATTACATTGTATTATATCACACTGAGCTACAGTGTGTTTATTAGTTCCCCATGCTTATGGACATTCTGGTTGTTTTCAGGTTTTTTCCATGATATATAAATCTCTTCTGACTTTTTAAATATCCTTCTTTAAGGGGACGTACATTATCATCTTTCCCGGGTAAATGCATGGGAATAGAATTGCTGAGTCATAGTATAGGTGCATATTTCATTTTAGAGAAAAAATAAGGGCACCTGGGTGGCTTAATCAGTTAAGCCTCTGTCTTCAGCTCAGGTCCTGATCCAGAGGTCCTGGGATCTAGTCCTGCATCAGGCTCCCTGCACAGTACGGTGTTTGCTTCTTCCTCTGCCCTTCCCCCTGCTCATACTTGCATGTGTGACCGTGCACCCTCTCTCTGAAATAAATAAAATCTTAAATATCTATGTACATATTTATATATATATATATTTGCAAAATAGCTTCTCAAAGAGTTACAATATCTTACACTTTCATCAACAATAGGTGAGAGTTCTAGTTATTCCACATTCTCTCTAACATATTGTTAGTTTTTTAAAAGCCATTCTTGTGGGTTTGATACAGTATCTTTGGGAGGTTTTGCTTTGTATTTCACTAAAAATTAACAGTGTATGCCATTTTATATTATTTTGGTTCTTCCCATATCTTCTTTTGTAAAGTATCTGCTTAATTTTTTCTTGATGTTTGTCTATAGTATTGATTTGTAGGTGTCTTCACATAGTCTCCCTATATACTCTTTACCAGATATATGTACTGCATTTTTTTTCTCCCAGTCTGTGGCTTGCCTTTTTATTTTCTAAATAGTCCTTTGAAGCACAGAAGTTTTTCATTCTGATGAATTAGTTATTTTTCTTACACTACATAGACAGCATATCAAAGCAAGTGACAAATTATGGGAAAACTGAAAACAAAATAATTAAAAACAAAATCAAGGACAAGGCTTGTAGCTCCTTGCTGCTATAAGACCTGTATATGATGTTAGAATTAGAACACACATTTAACTTGAAGTTTCCTATTAATCAAAACAGAGAAAATATTAAATGTCTCTCTATTAGATAAGGAGAGATACGAGGTAAGTGTAGTTATTCCTGGAAGTGAGCCCTACAGGAAATTCCTCCCAAGGGGTGGTCACAGTAGCATTGTGGTGAGGAGTATTCACAACATTCTTTTAACTAAATGGAGTAACCAAGTGAATGCTCTATATCCTTTCTCCTTTTTTTTTTATTTTTTTCCTTTTTTTCCTTGCCTGCTTCATAAGGCTTTGAAGACAGGCCTCCTTGAATTCCTTCTCCTGGACTTTCTTGCACTTGGAGAGAAACCAAGAAAAGAGCAAGGGCAGAGAAGAAATACTTCAGGGTACTGATTTGTTCTGCTCCCACCATGCAGGGCCTATGGTTCTAGCAGCAACTATACTCGGCTTCAGGCAAGAGCTCCTGTGGTGGCCCTCTCTCATACCTACAACTCCTCCATGGTTCTGGTTAAGACCATATTCCCCCTTGTTTCTTCATATCCAGTCATGTACTGCTGTCCTTTGTTGGTTCTTTTAATTTTGTCCACTGTACTATTCCTTCCCAGGCTCTCTTCCATCAGCCTTGGGATTACCATTTTTTTTCCCTGCCAGGAATAACAGCCAGTCTATACAGTTCCTTCCTATAATGTCCTTCAATGAGAGTAAAACCAGAATGCCAGGAGTAATTCATGAAAAACAATTCTGTAATGTTACGCATGAATCTCTGATTGTTTCCATTAATCCATGGGTAAAATTTACACTATCTCTAAAAAATGGATCAACTCTTGTTTTTCAATAGTAAAATACAAATACTCTTGTTATGCCCCAATAATGGGTCCGAGATTAAAGGAGCGAGACTGATAAAAAGCGAAAGTCAAGCAAAGCTATATTTCACGCCAAGCATCAAAAATCTAACCAAACGTTTAGGGCCGCACCTCTTACAAGAGAGGGCGCTCTTTCTCTGTTTGTTTCACAGACTAGCGTTTAAGGGCAAAGGCCATGCGGTCAGGCCTGGCCATGCACAGGTGGCCAGTGAGATTGTAACACACACAGGAAACTCCACAGTGATGCTAGGTGACCAATTGAGTTACAATTTACTCTAGTAGACATTTGAACCAGCCTATTATACCTTGATTGGGATTGGCACCAAAAAGGCTCCCAAAGGGCAGGGCTCATACTCCTTGGTAACCGGGGAGACAGTATGCATCCCCCCCAACTGATCTAGGTCTCCACCTGGCCTGACCCACCTTTTTTTTTTTTTTTTAAGATTTTATTTATTTATTTGACAGAGAGAGATGACAAGCAGGCAGAGAGGCAGGCAGAGAGAGAGGAGGAAGCAGGCTCCCTGCTGAGCAGAGAGCCTGATGTGGGGCTCGATCCCAGGACCCTGGGATCATGACCTGAGCCGAAGACAGCGGCTTAACCCACTGAGCCACCCAGGCGCCCCCTGACCCACCTTTGTATCTGGGCTTTGTCACCTGAAGCTGGTTTCCGGGACTTGTTTCCAAGTAAATCCCCTGGGGGAAGGGGAGCAGGGACCGTTTCTAAATAGGTCCTTACAATTCTCAGATGTAGAAAGCAATACACCAAAGGTTCAGAAACCATAGACAAGGAAACCTTATCCAAAAATAGTTTTCTCTCAAGTGTATGTGTTTTTAAAAATTTCTGTAGTTTTTCACATATATGTAGAAAGAGAAGTTATTTGTCTATTTTCATGGTGGCACAACACTGGGCTTATCTTTTCATGTTGGTTTTTGTTGGTTAGACTTCATAGAAGCTACTGGAAATCTTTGTGGGTTTATGTTATCTGGAACTGGATTATCATTTTGATGATAAATTGTGCAGGATTTGAGCCTCCCATGGTCAACAGATAGAAATGACTAGTTTCTTGGGAAGTCTAATAAGTCTTAGAAGAGGCAAATATTCTTAAATTTCAACAATTTGAAAATTTAAATCTCATTCAGATGAGATGTGTATATTATTTATTAGAGTAATACCTTGGAGCTGATTCAGTATAGCTACTGATCTGCAGTTTAATGTGACATTTTGGTCATTAATTTTCTCTGCCTGCTGACTCTTTCATGACACTATTTCCTTGGAAATTAGTCCTTTGGCCTCACTTTGAACTGGAAACCTTGATAAAAGTGTGACAACACTTTTCTTGGAGACATTGTTTGTTTGTGTTTAATTTTTTTCCTCCAAATTTTTCCTCTTCTCCCTTAAATGAGTTTCTCAAGTAATAGTCATGCAACTGAATATCTATCCTAAGATACTGGTGTATCACTGCCAACCTTTTTAAATACGTGGATTAGTTTTCTAGGACTGCAGTAACAAAATAGCATAAACTGAGTGGCTTAAACAATAGGAACTTATTGTCTCACAGTTCAGGAATCTAGAAATCTGACATCAAGGTGTTCACAAGTCTGTGTTCCCTCTGAAGGCACTAGGGAAAGAAGGATTTGCTCCAGGGTTTTCTCCTTCACTATGATGTCTAAGTCCAATCACAGAATGTTTTTCTTACGTGTGTTTCTGTGTCCACATTTCCTCATTTTGTTAGGACAACAGTCATCTTGGATTAGGGACCCACCCTATTTCATTCTGATCTTAACTAATTATATTTGCAATGATCCTCTTTCCAAATAAGGTCACAGTTTGAGCTCCTGGGAATTAAGACTTCAACATATGAATTTGGGGAAAATACAATTCAACCTAAAACAGTAGTGCACTAATTAAAATAATTTTCTTCACACCATCTGTTCAGATGCCTCCTGTGCACTATTAAAATCCTATTTGTATTTCATTTGTATTTGTTAGTTTTGAATGACTATACTGTGATTCCTTTTTTAAAAAAAAAAAATCAATGTTCCATAATAGAAACACAATTTTAATGAAAGAATAATTTATAATTGTTTAAATATTTGATAATATTATCTTTTTAAATTATATGACTAGAAATAGAGATATATCAGGTTTTGAGTAGCATAAAATAGTTACCTTCAATTTGCCTCAAGAAGCAATTAGCTATATCAAGCACATTGTTGATATATACAGTAAATCAATCTCTATCTTAAGTTCCTACTGAAGAGTAATTTGATGCTATGGGAAAATCCAATAACTCTTTTAAGCCATTAGGTTACTAGAAATAATTTAATAATTCAGCATACTAAATGGCATCTGCCTGGTTTTAAAGAGTGTCTGATATCATCCCTAAGGTGTTAGCTTATTCTTTTTGGAAACTACCAAGGACTTAGCTGTCTTTGAAGAAAATTTTGAGCATAAATTAGAAAACACAGTTCCATGATCCCTTTGACTGTACTATTATAAAACTCATGGTGATATGAGCCTTTCTGGGAAAAATAAGGGGGGGGGGAAAGTGCAAGCTAGTTCATTACAATCTCTTTCCTTTTGATTTCTTTTAATGAGTTAGCTGAAGTAATGCCTAGTTGTTGTTTTAGAAGCACATTTTAAAAAAATGGTCACTTTATTGACTTTGTTTTTAGACAAATGATAAGTGCTCATTTAAAAAGAATCCCAAGGGTGCCTGAATAGCTGAGTTGGTTAAGCATCTGCCTTGGGCTCAGGTGGTGATCCTAGGTTCCTGCTCAGTAGGGGAGCCTGCTTCTCCCTCTCCCTCTTCCATTCCCCCCTACTCATGCTCTTAATTATTCTCTCACATAAATAAATAAATAAATAAATAAATAATCCCAGCCATACAGAATGGGGGCAGGGGGGGAGGAAAGAATAAAAGAAGAAAACAAAGGATAAAAGGAAGGACACACATAAATAAATAAATGAAACTAATATAACACTGTATGTTAACTGTATCATATTAAAAGAAAAATAAGGTATTATGGAGAAGAAGCCATTATACTTATTAAAATATCATCACAAGATAAATTCATCATAAGAAAGGAAGAAAGAAAGAAGAAGAAAAAGCAAAGCAAAGCAAAAGCAGGTGCTAAGCCCTAGATTGACATCATTCCTTTTCATTTTGGAATGGTCAGTAATTTGTCATCATAGTAATAGACCCTTACTCTTTATTTACAGATTTACCTTCTCTGCTTACAGCAAATATGCAGGCATTATCCTTTCTGGGTTTGAAGCATACATGATTTGGCGACATCCAATATTGATGATCATCAGATCACTCACTTTATGGCAAAAGAAAGAGGAACAAAAGGTTCATTCTCATAGAAATCACTACATACCTATATGCTTCATTATCTAGAAAGGGACAGCTTGATAGAATAATAAAATGGTATGAAAAATGACTGATGGGGGTGCTGTTTTGAAGGCAACACTCCATGAGGTTAGAATGCTATATCCCATCTAGGATATATAGGTTTTCAATAAATAAGGCTAGAAGTTAACTTCTAAACCTGAATTCTTAGCCCAGGAATCAAGATATATAGGTGATGCTGACATCATCACCACCATACCTATAATCCACTTAAGTACTTTTTGCTTTCTATAGCAAACAGTTATCCTGGGTGGGTTAGAAACCCTAGTCTCATGATAGAAATACTTCTACCTTGGGACACCTAGGTGGCTCAGTCAGTTAAGCATTTGCCTTTGGCTCAGGTCACGGTCCCAGGGTCCTGGGATTGAGCCCCATATCCAGCTTCCTGCTCAGTGGGAAGCCTACTTCTCCCTCTCCCACTCCCCCTGCTTATGCTTCTGCTCTCACTGTCTCTCTCTCTGTCAAATAAATAAAATCTTAGAAAGAAAGAAAAGAAACACTTCTACCTGACAGCACAGTTCTACTAAATTAGGAGCTAAGACTTGGCCTTTTGGACTCTTTCCTGGCCATTTTAGACTATTCAAACAACAGAGGTGTAGGAGTTGAGTGATTTATTTGAGTACCTTGGACAATTTTGGTTGTGGTCAAACAATGAAAGCAAAGAAGACTATGGCTGGAACCTTAAGGAAACACTGGATTATCTGTTACTCTCTTGCACACTAGTTTTGGACAGGGGAAAATTACAACAATCTAGACTCCACAGTGTACATTCTGAATATTAGTGCCCTCCCCCAATTAGATGTTGGAACCTAATTCCCAATATGATGGTATTTGGAGGTGGGGCCTCCGTGAAGTAATTAGGTCATAAGGGCAGAGTTTCATGAGTAGAATCGATGCTCTTAAAAAAGAGACCCCAGAAGAGCCCATATCCCTGCTACCACATGAGGACATAGAGAGAGTATAACCTCTGTGAGCCAGGAAACAGGCCCTCAGCAGACACAGAATCTCCTGGCACCCTGATCTTAGACATTCCAGACTCCAGAATTGTGAGAAATAAATTTCTGATGTTATTAAGCCATCCAGCTTGTAGTATTTTCTTACAAACCCTGAACAGACTGAGATAACAATTGAAAGTTTGGTCAAGAGTCCATCTGGCACAGATTCTGTCAGGGGTGAGGGAAGACATGGAATGGGTGATCGGAGAAGAAAGGATGATTATCAAATTAAGCCTTGGAAACAGATAATACAACAGGTACAGGAGTAAGGACTGTAATAGGTATATTTTAAGTTAATATTCTTGCTTCCCTCTTTGCCTTTCCTCTTTGTTCAATTATTTAAAAGGCACTAATCATGAAAAAGGTTTTTGTTTTCCATTGGAAGTATGAAAGAATGGATACCATTCTGTGATGATATAGACACTGATGACACTTTGGCTACCCTCATCTGGACAAAAGATAAGCGTAGATGCTAAAGGTCAAATAGGTAGACAGCTAATGGACATTTTCTGTTTGCCCCTCCAGACCCCATCTTCTCCACTCTACTCTGGCCCTGGAAGTCTCATTTCTCTGGATAGTACTAATGAGCTTCCTTCCCTTAGCTTCCATGTTGGGTTCAGCCAATGGAACACAGCAGCAGAATCTCAAGGGGTGTAGATGAGCAAGGCTAGGACCTACACTCCCTTGCTTCCTTTCTGGTAGAAAGGTTATGTCCCTCTTCTGAAAGTTACACTCTTTTTTTTTTTTTTAAGATTTTATTTATTTATTTGACAGAGAGAGATCACAAGCAGGCAGAAAGGCAGGCAGAGAGAGAGAGAGGAGGAAGCAGGCTCCCTGCTGAGCAGAGAGCCTGATGCGGGACTCGATCCCAGGACCCTGAGATCATGACCTGAGCCGAAGGCAGCGGCTTAACCCACAG
>NC_081572.1:27300370-27357498 GCF_022355385.1 Mustela nigripes
GAGCCTGATGCGGGACTCGATCCCAGGACCCTGAGATCATGACCTGAGCCGAAGGCAGCGGCTTAACCCACTGAGCCACCCAGGCGCCCTGAAAGTTACACTCTTGTCAGGTAGCCCTCCTTTTGCAGTCTTCCCTTCCTCCTCTGGGCCCTTTAGGTCATGAGGGGCAATATCTTCCCCGCTTCTTCTCCTCCCTGTGGAGCCCCAATTCTTGTTGGCTTTTCCTAATTCTGCTCATGTCTTTGTAAATTATATCTTTTATCAAACTCTTCTCAATTACCTCCAGTCTACCACACTTTCTGTTTCTTGCCAGGATCCCCCACAGATACAATATGTGAGCTATCAAAGACCTGAAATTTCGGGTGCCTGGGTGGCTCAGTGGGTTAAGCCGCTGCCTTCGGCTCAGGTCATGATCTCAGAGTCCTGGGATCGAGTCCCGCATCGGGCTCTCTGCTCAGCAGGGAGCCTGCTTCCCCCTCTCTCTCTGCCTGCCTCTCCATCTACTTGTGATTTCTCTCTGTCAAATAAATAAATAAAATCTTTAAAAAAAAAAAAAAAAAAAGACCTGAAATTTCATCTTTCCTGTCTGTTCTCTTTGCATTTCTAACATTATCTGTCTAGGAAGAAGGGTTTGTGCATTTGTGTTATGTTTACTTAGTAAACAGAATATTTATGTTCCACTCATATTTGAAAGTGCTTGTCTTCTATATAATTCTGTAAATATAAATAAGAAATAAGGGAGTGGTTTTCAGAATAAATCCCACTGACAAATATTAGACATGAACATGGAGATGTGTTGTGCTAGTATGCTATTCAATATGTGGGAACAATAGGAGTCACTGTCAGAACTCTTGGGTTCAAATCATAAGGTTGCCTTTTCAAAAATTTTTTTAGTAGAAGAAACCAGAGACTGCCTTTGGCAAATAGTGTTGAAAATAATGTTCTTGCATTGCTGCAGGAAGGAAATCAATGTCCAATTCACACATTTTATTCAGAGCCCATCCAGACATTTTCTTATAGTTCTGAAGGGCTTGCAAAACCACAGAAATTCTGCCCTTTTTCTTTACTAAGTTAGCTCATGGCTCCCGTACTGCTTATATGATTCATGAATTGCCAATGAAAAATCAATACTGTGCTAAATACAGTTTAGCCTGGCTTTGTTTTCATATGCATTAGTGGTTTTAAAAGATAAACTGAGGCATGTTTAAGTTTTTAAGCAAAAATTGATTCAAATCAGGCAATATCCAATCTAGCAGATAGAAAAGAGGTTTAAATTGCTATACAAAATGAAAGATGTTTGTAGGTAGAAAGGAACAGAAACAAGGAAATTATACTAGGCAAAAAAGCAGGTTGGTTATTGCAAGGTTACTTCCCTTTAAGGGATGGTAGAGATCTATTAGGCAGATTACCTAACTAGTGCTGATCAGGTGATGCCTAACTTTTTTTTTTGAGAGAGAGAGAGAGAAAGAGAGAGAGCAAGCATGAGCAGGGCAGAGGGAGAAGGAGAAGGAGAATCTTAAGCAGGCTCAACATTCAGCCCAGCAGGGACTGGATCTCATGACCCTGAGATCATGACGAGAGCCAAAATCAAGAGTCAGACACGTAGCTGGCTCGCCCCATTCTTGATCGGTTTGAGATTCCATTTCTGTGACAGACATCACTAATTAAATTCAGTCTGTTTGTTGACATAAGGCTTAGGATGGGCCATTCCATTTTAGGCCTACTGTCTTACTTTTCACAATACTCCTCCCCTTTTGATCAGACTCAGCCTGAGCTATATGATAAAACGTTTAAGTAACCACTACTCCCTGCTACTACTGTGGAGTTCTCAGTTTTTGCTGAATCTTTGTATGGCATTCGCATGTCTCAAGATCAGGTGCACATTCTTTAATTTGGTCATTCTCTTTGTTCCTTTTCTGATGTTCTATTCAGGAAATCATTTGCTTGGTGATTAATGGTGCAAAAATGCACTTTTTTTTTCCTTTCAAACATGCATTTATACCTTTTAAGCAAATACAATATGTCAGGGGGCTACTATGATTATTGTAAGTGGGATAATTCCCAATAAGTGTACTTCAGGGCCATGGTCTCTATGACCCAAACCAATCAGAATCAAGTATGTAAGAAAAAGACCCCTTTGAAGGTGTTGGTTTCTTAAGCTGACTTGTTCAGTGATCTTGTGTAGCTGACTCTCAGCTTTACCAGAAGGGTTAATCCAAATGCAATAAGAGGTGTTGACCATAGCACAGACATCTTGCTCAGCTAAAATAATAACCAAGCTATTCTATGATCAAAAACAACTTTGGACAGGTCTAGGGATTTTCCTTGGGCAGCTACCGCTTTAGGAGCAGATGCTTAAGTATCTTTAAGAGTTAAGGGGAGATTCCTAATCATAGCCTCACTTTCATTTAGTTCTAGCCAGGAAGTAGGCATCTGCCAAAAACAAACAAACAAACAAACACACACACACACACACACACACACACACACACACAAAAACCCACATTTTGGGTCATGAATGCCTCCTGGAGATTGCCATTTGAGTCGGTGGCTTGGGAATAAAATGGTGACAGTCATGGAGGCCAGTAAAATGTAACTGTCTGTAGTCTACACAGTTTTACTCTTGTTTCTCTTTCCTGTACCTGGATGCAAAGTTCCCCGAGTTTGGCATTGTTAGCCAAAGTAATGCACCCAGGGTTAAGTAGTCTGACATGATAAAGGGAAGGCTGAGTTTGTTCCAGAGAAACTGAGGCATCAGAAATTCTGAAGTTTGTGATGGGCAGATCTGTAAGATCACCAGCATCATGGCAGATCCCAAAGTTATTTGGAGGTAGGATTGCACGTTCACACACACACATACATACACATACACCCTTTGCAATGGCCTGAGACATGTACTAGGCCAGAGCAAGATAAGAGGTGGACAAAATAATCATAAAGACCTGCATGGTGTAAGAATTAGGAAAAGAACAGAGAAGGAAGGTGGAATACCAACAAACCATTTTTGATTTAACATCTTGGGAAGAAGCAATCTGCCTCAATGTGAGTTACTTCTCCTCCTAGCCAATTTGATTTTGAGGTCTTAGCATTGGCACTAGGCCAGATGTCAAGTGGACCCTTCTTGAGTTGGGAAATATCCACCCAAGTTTTGACACTTCATAATCTGGCAACAGTGCTGGTATAATGTTATCAGTTGTAATTCTAGTTATTATCTTCAAATGTTATGTGTTGGAGAAATACCAAATTTACTTGTCAATTCAGTATAATGAACTCTCATTAGATCTTTAAGCATGGGCCTTTTAAAGTCTTTCATTATTTACAGTTAGTGTTTACTCTGATGCTTTTGCAAAAGTAAGAATCATGGAAAGAACCCTACCGAGTACTCTTCATACTGATAACAACTGGATGAGATGCTACCTGATTTGAATCAATTTTTTCTCAAACTCTTAACAAATTTTGATGTGCCTTTGTTTATCTTTTAACCCTGTTAATCTAATTTATGTGAATACAAAAATAAGCTACACTGTATTTAGCACAGTATTGATTTTTCTTTGGAGGCACACAAATCATACAAGCAATATGGGAGCCATGAGCTTTATTAGGTCTTTGCTTACTTAAGAAAACCCAGTATTCTCAATACTAAAAGAGCTGGGTTTTGTTCACACCTATGTAACTTTCTGTATTTGCCTTTAACACCTTCTATTGTTATTTTCATTAAGTAGATAATTTTTATTTCATAATTTTCACTCATTCTATTTCTTCAAATATCCAAACCTTTTGATGTTCTGGTAACTTCCTAAAAATTAAATTCTAAACAGAGTCTGACAGGAGATCATATGGTGCATGTCTTTCCCTGTCAGACTTATTCACTTGGAATGTCTTCAAGTTCCATCCACATTGTTGCAAATTGTAGGATCCCCGTCTATTGTTTTTTTTTTTTTTAAGAATGAATAATATTTCATTGTGTGAATATTTCAATATATATTTCATGTGTATACACACACACACACACACACATTACAACTCCTTTATCCATTCATCCATCAATGGATATGCAGCTGCTTCCATATCTTGTCTATTGTAAATAATGCTGCTATCTATGAACTGTTTTGAGATTTATTTGTTTATTTATTTGAGAGAGAGAGAGCATGCACGATTGGGGGGAGGGTCAGAGGGAGACAGAATCTCAGTTAGACTCCCCACTGACTGTGGAGCCCAATGTCAGCCTCAATCTCATTATCCTGAGATCATGACCTGAGCCAAAACCAAGTCAGATACTTAACCAACTGAACCATCCAGGCGCCCCTCATTGTGATTTTAATTTGCATTTTCCTAATGATTGATTTTCTAATAATGATTTCCTAATGATGAGCATCTTTTCATGTACCTTTTGGCCTTTCATATACCTTTCTTGGAGAAATGTCTTCAGATCCTTTGCCCATTTTGTAATCAGGTTATTTGTTTTTTTTTTTTTTTTTCTTTTTTTTGCTATTGAGTTCTATGAATTCTCTATGTATTGGGGGCATTAACCCTTATTAGAATAATGACTGGCAATTTTTCCCACATTCCACAGCTTGTCTTTTCATTTTGTTGATGGCTCCTTTTGCTGCAGAAGCTTTTCAGTTTGATGTAATACCACTTATTTTTGCTTTTGTATAGGTGTTCTATATTTCTGAGAGTATACTTGATTTATATAGATCCTTAGCTCTCTTTAAGCCATTAAATAGAGATGAGCATATGAATTCTGGCAATACCATCCAGAGGTAGAAAAAATTGCTTATTTATAACATACATATCTAAACATATATGAACATACAGATAGATACAAATACTTTATAGGTTTTATTTAAAAATCTTAGCCAACAGACAGGTACAATAATGTAAAACTCGCTAGTTTGTGAAAGAACAGTGGTATCTAGATTTGTGTTTCTGGAAAATGTAATAAGTTAAATTTACCTGTTGGATTTTTTTTTTCTAAACTAATGTTTGCAGAAGAGACTTTTAAGATTTTTAACAGGCCTAGTTTTTAAAATAGCTTTCTCTCTCTTTCCCCTTCTGATAAGAACTACCTTGGACCCTGGAGAAGACCATGTAGAATACTTACATATCAAAAGGCACAGAGGAAGAATTCAAGTTCCACCAAGAAGGACTAAATCCAAACCTTTTACAATATCTGCAAGCTGTTTGAGATGAATAGAGGAGGTTTGGGGATTGGTAAAAAAAAGATAGGCTTGCTTTGAGTTATTTCTAGAGTCACAGTAGATTTATAAGACAAATACAGTTATTTTTAATTCTTCAAAAAAGTGGGTTGCAACCTGCATGGTATCAAGTGACTGCCCTACACATCTAATACATTATCTCTCCAGTTTGCTTCTTTATATCAAGAACAAGATCTTCAATGAAGATGGAAATAAAAAGATTCCTATGTTTTAGATTTAGAGCTGTGTGTCCTTGGAATGTTTTAGCAAATCCTTCCACAAAGGTTTCAGAATGATTTCCTTTTTCCCTGGGTCCACAGTTCATTTTTGATTAAGGAAAGAAAAACTTCCTATCAAGCTCTAACTATCAGCTTCTAATCTGGCCAACTTCTAACCATGGAACACTTTAAAAATAAATCTTTTCAAATACCTTGGCAGGTTTCAGCCAGGACAAATGGTAAATACTCTTGGCAGTACTGAACAGACCTGTGAATGCATGGAGGCAAAAAAGACCCAAGACCAAAAGCCACTTTCAAAGATAAACCAGAAGCGGTGTCTGGGTGGCTCAGCCAGTTAAGTGTCTGCCTTTGGATCAGGTCATGATCCCAGGGTGCTGGGATCGAGCCCTGCATCAGGCTCTCTGCTCAGTGGGGAGCCTGCTTCCTCCTCTCTCTGCCTGCCTCTCCACCTACTTGTGATCTCTGTCTGTCTAATAAATAAATAACATCTTTAAAAAACAAAACAAAACAAAGATAAACCAGAAGAAAGGCTTAGGCAATTCCTATGAGAGCTGGCAACACTTGCAGGTCCCCAGCCAGAAAGAGTGTAATCCACATTTCTTTCCACCCATACATAGCCACAAATGGGGTGCAACCCACATTTCTGTCTGGTCATCTTTTTGGGTTCTTCATCTGATTGTTACTAAGACACATTCTCAGGATATAAAATGAGACAAACAAGAAAACTATAGTTGTCCCTGGGAGGGAAAGGATGGACAACCAATGGGTACTCAAAAGCAAACTCCACCATAATTCATAATTCAAAGATCTAAGTCTTACAAATGTTTTTGGCTGCCAATCTGAATTTGAAAAGAAAGAAGAAATGTGAAATTTTACCTTCCTTTCTTGAGGAGGGGCTACAGATAGAGACATTGAAATGGGAGAGCTGACTTCGGTTAAGAATTCTCACCCTTGAAATCAGGCAATGTGATGCCTCCAGCTTTGTTTTTCTTTTTCAACATTTCTTTAGTGATTCGGGGTCTTTTCTGGTTCCATGCAAAATTTAGCATTGTTTGTTCCAGTTCTTTGAAAAATGCTATTGATATTTTGATTGGGATGTCACTGAAAGTATAGATTGCTCTGGGCACCATAGACATTTTAATGTGTATACTTCTGATCCATGAGCATGGAATGTTTTTCCATCTTTTTGTATCCTCTTCAATTCCTTCATAAGTGTCCTGCAATTTCTAGAGTATAGATTCTTTACCTCTTTATGTATATTCCAAGGTACCTTAAGGATTTTGGTGCTACTGTAAATGGAATTGATTTCCTACTTTCTCTTTCTACAGTTATATTGTTAGTATATAAGCAACTGATTTCTGTGCATTGATTTTATATTCTGCCACATTACTTGAATTACTCTATGAGTTCTAGTAATTTGGGGGTGGAGTCTTCTGGGTTTTCCACATAAAGTATCATGTCATCTACAGAGAGAGAGAGTTTGACTTCTTCTTAGACAATTTGGATAATTTTTATTTCTTTTTGTTGTCGGATTGCTGTTGCTAGGACTTCCAGTACTACCTTGAACAATAGTGGCAAGAGTGGGCATCCTTGTTGTGTTCCTGATCTTAAAGGAAAGACTCTCAGCTTTATGCCACTGAGAATGATATTTGCTGTGGGCTTTTCATAGATGGTTTTTATGAAATTGAGAAATGTTATGCTATCCCTACACTCTGAAGAGTTTTAATCAGGAAATAATGCTTTATTTTATAAAATTCTTTTTCTGCATCGATTGAGAGGACCATGTGTTTCTTGTCCCTTCTCTTATTCATGTGTTCTATCACGCTGATTGACTTGAAACTGTTGAACCACCCTTGCCTCCCAGGGATAAATCCCACCTGGTTGTGGTGGCTAATCCTTTTAATATACTGTTGGATCATATTAGTTAGGATCTTGTTGAGAATTTTGGCATCCATATTCATCAGGGATATTAGTTTGTAATTCTCATTTTTGACGGGATCTTTGCCTGGTTTTGGGATAAATGTAATGCCTGATTTCAAGCTCCATAACAAAGCTGTGATGACCAAGACAGCATGGTACTGACATAAAAACAGACACATAGACCAGTGGAACAGAGTAGAGAGCCCAGATATAGACCCTCAACTCTATGGTCAACTACTCTTTGACAAAGCAGGAAAAAATATTCAATGGAAAAAAAGACAGTCTCTTTAATAAATGTTGCTGGGAAAATTGGACAGCTAGATACAGAAGAATGAAACTCAATCATTCTCTTACACCATTATCTTACATTATCTTACACAAAGATAAACTCTAAATGGATGAAAGACCTCAATGTGAGAGACTTGAATCCATCAAAATCCTAGAGGAGAACATAGGCAATAACCTTTTAAATATAAGCCACAGCAACTTTCAAAACATGTCTCCAAAGGCAAGGGAAACAAAAGTGAAAATGAACTTTGGGGACTTCATCAATATAAAAAGCCTCTGCACAGCAAAGGAAACAGTCAACAAAACAAAAAGATAACCCATGGAATGGGGGAAGATATTTGCAAATGACACTACAGATAAAGGGCTGGTATTTGAGATCTATAATGAACATCTCAAACTCAACACCCCCAAAACAAATAATCAAGTCAAAAAATGAGCAGAAGACATGAACAGACACTTCTCCAAAGAAGACATACAAATGGCTAACAGACAGAAGAAAAAGTATTCATTATCCTTAGCCATCAGGGAAATTAAAATCAAAACCACACTGAGATACCATCTAATGCCAGTTATAATGGCAAAAATTGACAAGACAAGAAATAACAAATGTTGGAGAGGATGTGGAGAAAGGGGAACCCTCTTACACCATTGGTGTGAATGCAAGTTGGTTCAACCACTTTGAAAAACAGTGTGGAGATTCCTCAAAAAGTTAAAAATAGAACTGCCCTATGACTGGGCAATTGCACTACTGGGTATTTAACCTGAAGATACAAATGTAGTAAACAGAAGAGCCAATTACACTCCAATGTTCATAGCAGTAATGTCCGCAATAGCTAAACTGCAGAAGCTGAGCTGAGATGCCCTTCAACAGACGAATGGATAAAGAAGATAGGGTCCATATATACAATAAAGTATTACTCCTCCATCAGAAAGGATGAATACCCAACTTTTGCATCAACATGGATGGGACTGGAGGAGATTATGCTGAGTGAAATAAGTCAAACAGAGAGAATCAATTAGCATATGGTTTCACTTATTTGTGGACTATAGGCATAACATTAGGAGAAGGAGAGAAAGGAAGGGGGGTAAATCATAGAGGGGATGGACCCTGAGAGACTATGGACTCTGAGAAACAAACTGAGAGTTTGGGGGAGGGGGTATGGGTGAGCCCAGTGATGGGTATTAAGGAGCACACAGATTGCATGGAGCACTGGGTGTTCTACGCAAACAATGAATCATGGAACACTACATCAAAAACTAATGATGTACTGCATGGTGACTAACATACCATGATTAAAAAAATAATATCTGACCCTTTGCTGGTTTCCGAGTTTTCTCAGGATCCCATCTGTACGCTCTGGAGTGGGGTGTCCCAGAGGGTCTCATCCCGGCCACCAGAAACCACAGAAGAGGAAAAAGAATTTTTCCTTTATTCTTTACAGCGAGGGCTCCGCTGAGACCTCGTTTACTCTAGGGCATCTCATAAATGGAGAAGCTTATGTAGGTTAAAAGTTCTCCACTGCGGCCACAGTAATTCAAGATTATCTTTGGTAAGGCCAGCCTGCTTGTTCAGGCTGAAAATAAAATTTATTCACCTGAGGCCTCACACTGGCCCCAGCCCAGCTTAAGTCAGACCCACACCAGCCAGGATCCAACCCAACTCCTACACAGATGCAGGCTGACCTCGGAATGCTTCCTGGTTTCTAAGCCAACGAGCCAAACGCACTCCTTCCGGTTTCTACGTCAGACGCACGCCAGCCTCGCATCCGGTCCGGTTTCTAAGTCGGACCAAGACTTCCGGTTTTTAAGTCCCACGAGGTCTGATATTGGGTTCTCTTTGTTTCTGAGTTGTACCCAGTCTGACCCCAAATACGACCTGTCCAGAAAAGGAAATACCCAGAGTCTGAAACCGCCTCGTGGAAACCCGCAGAGCCAGGATCCAAGAGGGACTTAAACCTCCATAGGGGACGGAAAAGCCGCAAGCTCAGGGGATGCACCAGGCAGGAGAGCCTGGTTGCTGCTTGCTCCAGGGGGCTCCGGACAGACAAAACGGTCTCCTTTTGTTTCTTCTTGGGACACCCAGACTCTTAAAAGATAAACTGAGGCATATTAGACATTTTCAGAGTTTATTTGAGCAAAAAAATCCATATGAATTGGGCAGCATCCAATCTAGCTGAATTTGGAGAGAAAGAAAAGCTTTGAGGAGCTTTCTGCCTTTGCAACACCAAACAAAGGCAGAAGGGAGTGGGAACAAGAAGGGGGGAAAAAGGGTATTGGTTATTTCAAGGTTACTTTCCTTTAGGGGTTGACGGGGGTTTTATCAAGCTGATCAGGCAGTTTCTGATTCACTGGTTTAAGCTTTCGTTTCTGGAGAGCCATAACTGTAATTTAAGTTTTGGATTGGTAATGTAGGGCTTAACTAAAGCAGCTCCATTTTGGGCCTGTTGTCTTGTGTTTGTTTTGTTTGTTTTAAAGATTTTATTTATTTATTTGACAGACAGAGATCACAAGTAGGCAGAAAGGCAGGCAGAGAGAGAGGAGGAAGCAGGCTCCTTGCCGAGCAGAGAGCCCAATATGGGGCTCCATCCCAGGATCCTGAGATCATGACCTGAGCCGAAGGCAGAGGCTTTAACCCACTGAGCCACCCAGGAGCCCTATGTTGTCTTGTTTCTAACAACAGATAAGCTTGCAGTTTTCATATACAGTGGAAATTTAGAATTCCTGACTTTATATCTAGCATTGTATTTTCCTGGATTTAACCCACGCTCAAGTTTAACTTCTAAAAATACACGATTGACATTCCTCACAAGCAAAACGCCTTTGCATCCTCAGTGCCCGCTACAATCCTTTGTAAAGAGTAGGGACTCTGTAAATGTTTGTTGAATTTCAGGGTTAAGTGGGGCTTTTTTTTTTTTTTTTTTTTTTTTTAAGATGGACCATATATGCCCATATTTTAAATAAATTTGAAATTTGATAAGGTATATCAAGCAGCAAGCAACAAGTCTAAGCAATCAAAAGTGAGCCTCACTGCATAAGCTTTCAGAATCAGAATGTAAGAGTGTCAGGAATGACTTTGTAAATGTGTAAATCACAAAACTAAGAAGAGCTGCTTTCAGATCTCCTCCCCTCTGTTGGTATATAGCTATGAGCTCTGCCCTTGAAGCCAGACAGCTGATACTCTGATTGCTTTTCAAATTGAAAGCCTCACCTGCTGTTTGCAAACGTGTTCTCTTCTCTTTTGCCCTGTTATTGAACAAACAGGCATTGATTTCTATCTCCTTTTTTTTTTTTTTTTTTTAAAGCAACAACATCCCACAGATACTAGATACAACCTTGCCAGCTTAGTGGAGGGTTTCACTGAATTGTATAAAACAAAACAAGAAAGAAAGAAAAAAAAAGGAAAAGAAAAAAAATAACCCTGTAATTCTTGCGCAATGTGTTGGTAGATTCCTGTTATGAAAATAACAAATCTGATGTGACAGATGGAACAGGTATAACTCACTAATTATTAATACACAGCTTCCTAGAGAGGAGAAAGTATGTTGGAAGGTATTTGTGACAGTATTACAGCTGAAAGCAGTTGGGCAACCAGACATATCAAAGGTGGCTGATGATACCTAGTAAGCAGAACTGAACTCTTCTTTTGAATGAAGATCAGCTCTTCCAAAGGAAATGTGTAAAAGAAAGAGGAAAGAAACTTGACATCACTGTCAAAAACAAGAGAGCAGATCTCGCTCACCATCTTTCCTCATACATCTGCTGAGCAATGGGTGAGCCACATATTAAGTGGTATGTTACTAATATCTATTTAAAAATATGTGTTTCATTTGAATTGTTCCTGAGTGTATTATATATGTTTCTTTATTTTAAAATACTCTTTACTTATGATTTTTGGAGATAAGTACATGAAAAGGAAATGGAAGTTGAGAGATTGAAAGAGAAAGACTGATTTATGACAACAGGAAAGACTCACACTATTTCAGAATTCTTTGACTTTATTAAATATTTCTTGATTCATTCATCATCTCACTGATACATTAAATCAGTGACATGTTTATTGATTTATAGCTTGTACTCTTCCTTCAATGTTATGTTTCTAGTCGTTTTGCTAAAGAAGCTCTGATAAATTTACAGGTATACAGATATGAATAAACCATTATAGGGGTATATTTATTCATGACTAATATCAATGTGCAAGAAAATTATGTATCCATTGTTAAACAAACAAAAATACCATACAAAATTAGGAGACAAGACTTGATTTTATATTCCAAAGCTATTGCCAGTAGAAGAGGAAAGAGACAAAGTCTGAATACCCAGGGATACCTAACTCCATAGGGGACTGTGGACCATGTGTGTTTGCTAATTGGCTTTACCCAAAGGAAAAGTCAATTTTCTCATTTTTCTCCTATCTTCATGAGCAGAGGTGGTGACAGCTTAGAGCATGTTATACTACCTCACCATGGAAACTGAGAACTATATTCCTTGATGATTACATTTCAAAGAAATGGTTCCCAGGTCCTTGGGAAAGACATTCCTGGGTTGTAAAACAGGCAAGAAACTTTCTAACAGTGTTTATATTTCAAAGGGACAGAGAAAGGATTTGTAATCACAGGTTTATAAAGTAAATGCTCTAAGAAAAGGAAGATCAGGGGCTTCGAGTCAGGAAGAAGTCTATCAAACTGAGGGAGATGCCAAGGCTGTCTTGGTCACCATACAGTCTACCCAGCTTTGATGCCAAAACATTAAGTGTTCTTTTGGATGCAAAATGAACCAGAGGCATGGTTTGAATGTAGCTCAAAATCTGCATTGGCCAAATCAAGTGGTTGCTTTGGAATGTAGCAGTACAGCCACTGACAAACACAGAGTCTTGCAAAAATAAGTACAATGAGAAAGAAGCAGAAGGGAATAGTATTTGTGGAGGTTCCTCACGTTGGAGGCCCTGCACTGTGTGCTGTGCATGCATTAAGACTAACCCCGGTGTGTTGGTATTTAACAGATTGGGAAACTGAGGTTCTCTTGCAGGTTTCCTGATGTCTCAAAGTAGAATAGCTGGCAGAGCTGATACTTGGGTTTAATTTTGTTTGGTTTCCAAACACCATGATCAAAGCATTTAATGATTATACCTTCTAGAAGCATGGAGTTGTGAACTGAAAAATGAACAATTTCCGTTGCGTGGAAATTGACAGGATCTTGGGATCTTGGGAACAAGAGAAGATAACCTTATCTTCTAGCTCTTGAAGGCGGTAGAGATAACTGGGCATTTCTATTCCACCTCACATTAAATTCTAGGAAATTAGGCCATTCCTGTTTCTACTGTATGTGAGTAAGCATCAGAAAGATAAACATTTAAAAAAAAAAAAATCCTGGTATTGTATTCCAGAAACCTTGGCAAAAGGATTTTATATTAATGAGTTGTGTTCAGTGAGATTTCTGAATAGTCGGGTATGTTCAGGTGATCTGATGCTCTAGGGGAAAGATAGGTCATTGAGGAGTCTTTGGGGAAATGGGCATACAGGCTGACTGTGCATCTTCCTGGAAATAGAATGGTTCCAACACCCCAGGGACCCGTTTTTCAGGTCCTCCTTCTATCTTTCTTTCCTGCCCGCCTGCCTGGCAACAGTATATACAACATGAATTTTCTCCTTTCTACTTTGCCGTTAGTGAATGTTGTGGTTTCTCATTCTCAAAACCTTGGGAAGAAGCAGAAATTTCAGTCCAGTATTACACAATCCTGGATTTTTCAGGACATATTCTGATTATTTACTTATTTATTTATTGGGTTTGTTTTTATCTAAAAGTTTGGTATTGCATATACATATATATAGAGAGAGAGAGAAACTGAGAGAGATTAGAGATTAGTATCAGTGTTCCTGACAAATCTTGAAAATACTATAGGGACTCCTGGGTGGTTCAGTTGGTTAGGCAGCTGCCTTCGGCTCAGGTCATGATCCCAGTGTCCTGGGATCGAGTTCCACATCGGGCTCCTTGCTCGGCGGGAAGCCTGCTTCTCCCTCTGCCTCTGCTGCCATTCTGTCTGCCTGTTCTCTCTCTCTCTCTTTCTGATAAATAAATAAATAAAATCTTTAAAAAATATATTAAAAAGAAAATAATAAACTTCTACCACATCAGAGACTATTGTAAAGTTTTTCGTTCCTTAAAAATAAGTGTTTCAAAAAATGCATTTATTAAAATACAAAACCAATAGAGAAAATCATGCAAATCATAAGTGTACAGACCATTAAGTTGTCATGAAGGCAAAAACTCTTGTAGACACAGTCAGGCCAAGACTTCAAGTGTTTACAGTGCCCCAGATGTTCCACTGGGCTCTCTTCCAGTCAGAACCCCTCCTTTAGTATGCTGGCAAACCCTGATTTCCTGTATCTGGTATGGGCTTCAGTTCCTCGGAAGGCAAGTCTAGTTTCCACATGTCTTTACCCTGGTGTGTAAATCTCTGGGTCCTTAACCCCATGTCCCAGGGTAGTGGGTCTGAGCTCGTCTTCATAGCCCCATGGTCTCTCCAAAAGTCCACTCGACTTCTCAGCTGGGTAGCTGCCTCTTCTAGATGCCCTAGAGGAAAAGTCTCCAAATAGTGAGCTTTTATTCAATAGGTTTCCTTGTGTCTAGCATCTTACCCAGTCATTTCTCATTGTCTTATTACCACTCTGATGCTTTTGAGCAGTTTTTATTTATTTATTTATTTATTTAAACGATTTTATTTATTTGTTTGACAGAGAGAAAGACAGAGAGAGCAGTAACACATGCAGGGGGGATGGGAGAGGGAGAAGCAGGCTCCCCGCTGAGCAGGGATCCCAATGAGGGGCTTAGTCCCAGGACCCTGAGATCATGACCTGAGCTGAAGGCAGACGCTTGATGACTGAGCCACCCAGGCGCCCAGAGCACAGTTTTTAAATTCAAATTTTCTTTTTGTTTTCAGTGTGCAGGTGGGCACAAACTACTTATTTTACCATTCCCAGCAGCAGAGCTCCCTTTTGCAGACATTTATGCCACCCTCATAACACCATTTGACATTGGAATAGGATATTTGTGTGTGTGTGTGTGTGTGTGTGTGTGTGTGTTCACGCACATGTGTGCTAATGAGGAAATAGATTTAGAAAGGTTAAGCAATTTTCCCCACATTATATACCTAGTAAATAGATGTCTGAGTCCATTGCTCTATATACATGACTTTAATTTGCCTCTGAGAGGGACATTCAAGAGTTTGAAAATACATTGGCTTCTACTCACTCTCAGAGGGCAGTCCACATGCTCACATAGCTTTCAGCTCTTTATAAATAAAACTCCTTGGGATCTGACCAGGATATAATCATTCATCACTAACATTTGTCTCTGTAACATAGATCTTGTTTCAGCAAAGCCCTTCGATTACAGATGATTTTCAAGCATCCTTTAATTGAATTGGGGGCATGGCATCCTCGCCTCAGAAAGACGCAAATCAGCTTATTGTTTAAAATCGTGAGCTCTTGAGCTGGAATACCTGAATCTAATCTTGGCTCTGCTGCTTACTCTGTGATTTTGCATGATTTAACATCACCTTTGTGAGCCTCGGTTTCCTTAGAGGCACAGTGAGGCCTGAGAGAGTCCCGCTCACATAGAAGGATTATGAGATAAAGTGTCTGCCCGGAGAACACTGGCAGTGTGCTTGGTGTATGTTCAATACTTAATAAATATTTGCTCTGGTTTTAATTTTATAGTACATTAACGTCAGGGTTTACTTTATTATTTTTGTATCTCCAGTTTACTCTGTTTTCTGTTGTGTTGTAAGGCTTTGATCAAGGGTCAAGCCCTTTTCTGAACCAAGATGTACCAAAATATATTCTTTACACTGTCTCTCATCAATTTGAAAATATCAGCATCTAAGCAGGACTTCAAGTTGCTTTTTCTGTACTCACAGGGCAACTTGAGTTCCCCCAGAAAAATAAAGAATGCCCAGAAATGCAAAGGATCTTCATCTGACTCAACTACCCATGACACAGGGTGAGACAGGGTCATGCAGCCACTTCTTCTAGTGAATAATTTAACAGTGTGTGATAATGCTCAGTATTAATAGTGAGCTGTGACAAGAATGAATCATAGATTAGTGCAAGTTTTGTGTTCATGTGTGTCTGGGCCAGACCAACTTGGCTGGGGTTGTGGTGTGAGGATGAAGTCTTTCAGAAGGTAGCATTAACAAAATTACATGTAGTCAATGCATGGAGTGAAAAACCTGCTGCCATTGACTTTTCTCTTCAGATAGGCTCTTGGTCCATTTAAGTACTCAGATAAAAATTGTAGGCTGTCACCCAATTTCCTTATATATCCAACTGCAAAGAGCCAAGCCTTTTCCCTTAGTACTTCATTTATTTCATCAAGGACCATCAGCTGTGCATTGGAAGAAATGCCTGCTTTTGGGGAATTGCGCTTGATTTTTCTGCTTTGCGATAGATACTATTGCAGCCAGTGGAGGAAGGGGAATGGTCTGTTTTTAAAGGATATTGGAAAATAACAGCAGATTGTCTATATATTATCCGTTAACTCAGTATTTTCAGATCATCTCTACTACTCTTGGCATCCATCAGTTTCCTGTCTTTAAAACAAATGTGGCTATCTGAACTCTCTGGCTGGCTGGTTTTAGTGGGCAGATTTGGTTTGTCTGGATTGTGTCTTCCATCTTTCTAAAATAAGTACCTAGAATGTCTTTATAGAAAAAATTCTGCTTATATTTTGTTACTTACATACTTAGCAAGGCTGGACCAAAAGGGAAAATCTCTTTTTTTGTTGTTCTGGAAGTATGTCAGTTAGCAAGATCTGCCCTACCTCCTCTCTACTATACGCATACTTCTGTGTCTCCAACATCCCCCAGGTAAACGTGAAGAAGCAAAACAGAACTCATTGGAAAACTCAGGACCTTGTCTGGCCAACCCCTTCAACTGCACATCCCTTTTTCCTAACAGATAAAGGAACTCCAGTGCTCTGGGAAATTTGATGCACTTTCCTGTGTCTTTTCTCAGGGCTGAATTGTAGTACTCATATACTGTCATCTACTTTACTTCCCTTACTGTTCTTCTGCGTCCATATGCCCATTCTGTTATTCTTTAAAAATATTTTATTTATTTATTTGACAGAGAGAGATCACAAACAGGCACATAGGCAGGCAGAGAGAGAGAGAGAGAGAGAGAGAGAGAGAGAAGCAGGCTCCCTGCTGAGCAGAGAGCCCCATGCAATACTGGATTCCAGGACTCTGAGATAATGACCTGAGCAGAAGGCAGAGGCTTAACCCACTGAGCCACCCAGGCGCCCCACTCATTCTGTTATTAGTAACACTCTATAGGAGCTCCCTTTTTAAGCACCAATAAAACAGTGGCAGTAGCACAGCCTAGTGGATAAGATTGAAGGATACAGAGTCAAAGGATGGTTAAGTCCTTCACTAGCTTTCTGACCTTGGGGATATTAATTTCCTTCTTTTGGCCTCAGGTTTATCATCTAGAAAATAATGGAAAGTAATTGTAACTATGCTATAGAGTTTATGTGAGCATTAAATGAGATAATGCGTATAAAACACTTAGTATAGAGTATGGAAACCATATTCTCAAGAAATGGCAAGTATTGTCATTAGAAATCCCAGCCTGGTATATCAGAAGATGAAGATTTCTTGATTTGAGCCCTAGTCACATGTTTTCCCTCATTTTTGATATCTGTTAAATTAGAATGATAAAGCCCATACCTTAGGACTGTTACGTGAAACATTTAGTCTGACACTTGAGAATCATGAAATTCATAGGGTAAGGGATGAAAAGGATGAGGCATCCTTAAGTATTTTTCTTGGACCATAACACAATAAATTGAACTTCCCTCATCCTTCCAAAAATACAGTTAATTTTATCTTGTGGTACCCTGGGAATTAAAGTCCCCCTAGTACAGTTGTTCTTCAGGATCAATAGCTAAATTTGCAAATTGGACTTATTTGGATTGCAAGGCCGCTGAGAATTACTACTTAGGTCCCAGCCAGAAGAGTCTAACAGAGACTTCCACAGGGGACAGAGGCAGTTGATGAAACTTCTCCATGTGTTCTTCTTAACTGAGATGGCTGTTTAATTGATTCCAAAATCAATTTTCAATTAGTGGTGCTTTGGCATTTCATATTAGCTGTTAAAATTATGAGGAACTGTAAAAAGAAAACCATGTGATTTGGTAATTGCTTTTGCCTGTATCAAAAGCAGGATGAAAACTAAAAATTAGAGACACTGTTGCAGTATGATGCGTTGCAAACAGAATGCAGTGCTTTGGAAACACAAGAAATGGGTAGATTACCTTGTAGGTGGAATGGATGTTAGCTGGTGGCCCTGATAGTTATTAGTTCTTTCTTTGTGTTCCTTATCTGTCATTCTTTAGCATTTGAATCCACAAAATACTCTTCTGTTTTTACCCTAAAATTTTTGAGAAAAAGGAGGAGGGGTGGTTTAAAAAAGAAAAATGAAAATGAAATGAAACAGGTCTAGGTTTATAAGCTGTGACAGGGTGGGTGTTTGTCTTTTGAAATCTGCTTGCCATTCTGGTCCTTTCTATCATTAAACATATGACCTGGCATATGCCTCTAAAGCAAAGAGCCACCTCTCTTTCCAAAAAAGAGATATCCTTCCTTGTTCACATATTCATGAAGCAGATTGTTTATAATCTTGGCAATTCTGCAAACCTCACAGTGTAATGGTTTGTGCGCTAGGTCTAAATCAGACAGATGTCCTTCAAACCAGAGGGAGCACCGGGAATTTGAAGGAATTCCTTAGCAGCAGTAACTACAGTCCAGATCAGGAAGAGGGTTCCTCGTGGCCTCTTTATTCATATATATTCATAGAGGTTCAGTCCTGACTGGCTGGTGGAAAGTACAAAAAAAGTTTGCTAATATGAATATTCAAGATATTTTATATACAATATTTTTATTTTTTCTAAATATTCATATTAGTAAAGTTTTCCTATACTTTATGTATCTCTGTGTGTGTATATATATATACACACACAAATACATACATTTATATATAAAGTTCTTAATATATGTATTTAATGTATCTATGAAATAATTATGTTTTATATATCAGTTAGTGAAGGGATTATAGGAAATTGCTTATTATAGGAAATTGCTTCTTAATATTCTTTTTTTTTTTTTTTTAAAGATTTTATTTTTATTATTTATTTGGCAGAGAGAGATCACAGTAGACAGAGAGGCAGGCAGAGAGAGAGGGAAGCAGGCTCCCTGCTGAGCAGAGAGCCCGATGCGGGACTCGATCCCAGGACCCTGAGATCATGACCTGAGCCGAAGGCAGCGGCTTAACCCACTGAGCCACCCAGGCACCCTTAATATTCTTTTTTAAATTGCCTTTCTTGTCTTTCTTTTCTGCCCATCCAAACGGGTAAAACTGTGATGGCGGTAGGCAAAAACCCATCTCACAAAACCTTTGGGGCCATTAGCACAAACTTAAGTAAACACAGTTGTCACTTTGGAAGGATAGATCACTCCTTATGTTGCATCACTAAGAAAGACTTACCTGGTGTCTGGCACTTTGTAGATGCTAATTGTTGTCAATGGATGAGTGCTGAATGACAGTGATCCTTAGAGAATGAATGGATCCGCTGTGTGCCTTCATTACTCTGCACCCATAAGCCTATAAGCACAATCCCAGGGGAAAGCCCCGCTGTGCAACTCCCTGTGTCAGTTTTTGTGGGCTAGTTGGCTGTCAGTTTGAGGCACATTCCAACTGCAAGCAGAGCGGCATGAGCATTTCAATAAGCCCGTATCAAACAAGTTCACACTCATGAACATCACTGAGAGGTATGTGTTTCGTGGCTGTGGTCTACCGGTGGTTTTATCCTTCTGCAGGTGATGTCGATCCCTCAGCCCAGACTGGCCAGTGCATGGGACATGCGAGAGCTCCTGTGTGTTTCGTTGAAGTTTTATGCCAGTCTGTTCCTTCAAGTGTTCAGTGGATCCCGATACTGAGAACGAAACAGGATTAAAAACGCATGTTTTTTATTTATATTGCCTGCCAGGTTCATCATCATATTTTCAAAATTTAATTTCCCATCACAAAACTCACACCATATCAACAAAAAGTTGTTGAGTTAAATAAGAGAAAATCAGTGCAATGGAAATACCAATCAAAGATTTTTGCCTGGGGTAATGCCATCCTGGGCCATTCTGAAATTTGTCTAGCAAACATATTTAGGAATGTCTAATCTAAACTAATGTAATGTCTAATCGAGTCTCAGGAGATATATTGAACTGTAAAGTAAAATCAGTCTCATTTTACAAACCTTATACAAATGGCTTTAAAATCGAGACTCTTGTCTCCGTAGGGCACCAGAGGAAAACAGCCTCACACATTTAGCGCATAGCTAGACTGCTGGAGTTTACTGTGTCATTGCTAGAAAGGACGCATAGTTGTACGTAAATTCAGGCTCCCTGAAAGATGCGATATCGTAAGACCCACCATAATAAAACGTAATAGGAAGCCTGGTGCTTTCAGCATTTTAATGTTAATCTTCACAAAATTATGCAAATTAAGAATCAGTGTTTTGGTGGTGGTGGTGGTGGTGGTTGTTTTCCTTTACATGTTTTTGGATGAGAAAACTGAGGTGGGGAGAGCTCCTCTAGCGTGCCTGTCCAGCACAGCTGCTCATCAGCACAGCCGGTAGTCAGGCAGTAAGCTGCAACCATCATGGATTTTTCTTTAAAAAAATTTTCTTTCCTCTGCCAGACAAACCTTGACAATGGGAAGAAACCATGTTGTTTTCTTTGGGGAAACATAGAATGATTATTCATAGTATTTGGATTCCAACTATGAAAGTGTTGCAGTGTATCTTTGGATGGGAACCTAGAGGCCTAACAGCAGAATTCCCAAAATAAGCCTCTCGGCCCAGTAGCTATAGTCAGTGCTCTCGTTCTATTTACTTAGGGAAGGCATTACTCCCTATATTTGCTGACTGTTCTTTCTAAGTAAAGACACTTAACAAGGAAATAATGGCCCCATGGGTGAAAATCATAAAATGGAAAACCCCAAGGCATGTACATTTTATTACATTAAATTAAAGACACACCATCTACTATAATCCATCCAGTAAACAAAGGGGAAGTGGGCAAGAATGCTAAGCAGATATTTTTATTATGAAAATTGCTTTTATTGGTTCTATAGTGTTCATTAAATTAATGCATGTTTATTGTAAAAATTTGTATAATAAAAAAAAAACCAACAAAATTGCATAAAACTCACCCAAAACACTAGCTAAAAATAAGCGTTCTTTACATTTTTCTAATGTCTTCAAATAATGTTTTAAAAACCTGAGATTAGACTCTATATGCTGTTTTGTAGTTTGGTTTTTAATTAATAATATAAATGGATAGGGCATCTGGGTGACACAGATGGTTAGGCATCTGCCTTCAGCTCAGGTCATGATCCCAGGGTCCTGGGATTGAACCCCACGTGGGGCTCCCTTCTCAGCTGGAAGTCGGCTTCTCCCTCTCTCTTTGCCCTTCCCCCTGCTTGTGTGCTTGCTCTCTCTCAAATAAATAAAGAAAATCTTTAAAAAATAATAAATTGGGGATTTTTAAAATTACATGTTCTTATAAAACATTTTTCTAACTTTCGCCTAGTACTGTCATGTACAATATAGTTCTTTATTATTACTCATTTTGCTGACTACTATTTCATGAAATTAATAGTTTGAGAAACAGTTTTCTATATAAATGTTAGAAAAGGAATTCTTAAAAAAAAAAAAAGACTATACTTTTTCAAGTTGTGACCCACATTATCAGATACAAAAAGCTCTTTTAGACCTACTAAACCAATGTGTGCTGCGTTTGTGCATGTTAACCCACAGCCTTTCTAGTATTAGATAGTTGCATTAAAAATAGTTTTTAGAAGGTGGCACCTGAAAATTCTGTCTGATGTCTTAATACTTTATATTTGCTTGACATTTGAGTTTGATTGTTATATATATTTGTATATATACACAATTTTTTGGATATTTAAAATTTTCTTTCCTAACAGGAATATTTATCTCTTGATATTGATTCCAGGAGCTATTTATGTATTAGGACTGATAATCCTCAGGTTGCCATTATATTGCAAATACTTTCTTTAGCTTTTTTCCATTGTATTTGGCTTTTTATGCACAAGTATATGATTCTCTCCCTTGTTTGGAATCTTTAAAAAGCCTCCTTTACTTGATACACATACACACATGAATACACATATCCAGGGAAGTGGAAAAATACTGCAGTATGCCAGTATCCATATTATTAAGCCTAGAGTTGTCCACAACATTCCATTACTATCCTTCTACTAATCAGAAAATCTGGAGTAATGTCACTTCTTTTATTCCCTTAACTGGTAACTTGTGCTTTCTCCCTTTTTTGTTTTTGCCTGATCAATCTGGCTTTGGGGTTTCATCAACTTTATTGTTCTTGCAAAGAATCAACTTTGGTTTTAAAAGCAAGCAGTAGAAAAAAGTATTAATGGATTAGTAGTATATGCTATAGAATGCTCATAAAAGCAACTGTACCATATACAAGATAGTAACACCATTCTATAAAAATTACTCAGGCTTGTTTTTAGAAGAAATAATTGATCAACATTGTGAAGATTGTTAAATAGTAGTGTATATACTGCTTTTGTGTGTGTGTGTATGTTTAAAGCAACTCTGCATTAAGGGGAGGCATGGGACAACAGTTTGACATAAGAATATTTGAAGAGGGGGCGCCTGTGTGGCTCAGTGGGTTAAAGCCTCTGCCTTCGGTTCAGGTCATGATCCCAGGGTCCTGGGATCGAGCCCCACAAGGGGCTCTCTGCTCAGCAGGGAGCCTGCTTCCTCCTCTCTCTCTCCCTGCCTCTCTGCCTACTTGTGTTCTGTCAAATAAATAATAAATCTTAAAAAAATAAAAAAAGAATATTTGAAGAGTTCAGGATAAGGACCTTTGAGCTATAAAAGTACTTTTTATTTAGCACTGTGTGGATTGGTCAGGTGTAGTAATATTTCCAAAAGACATTCACAGAAAGCTATCCCCACTCTGGGGGGAAAAAATCATTAAATTAGTGTTACCTTGAATAATATTAGAGAAATTCTGTAGAAGAGTTTAGATTATGTTTCCCATGAAAAAATAATAATAACAAAAGGAAATGTCAACAGATTTTGAGAGTGTAAATTAGGACAATTCCTTTGAAATAAACATTTTGGCAATCTGTGATTCAAGCCAGTATTAATACTTTGATCTGGCAATTCTCAGTCTGGGAATCTTTCCTGAGGAAATAAACTGAAATGAAGAAAAATCTTTATGCCAAAAAATATGTTTATTGTAGCAACATTGTTTTTTAATTGTGAAAATTCAAAGACAATTCTTTGCCCCAAGGTATGGCAATAGTTAAATTAATTGGCTCATCTAGGCACTTGAGCACAGTATAATCATTGAAATGTTTACAAGGACCATATAACAACTTTGAAAATGCTTTAAAATAATGTTAAGTAAGTTAAGAAGGATTATACAGTCAATTATAATTCTTAGTAAGTAAATGCAGATAAGAAGGACCCAGAAAGTCAACATAATAATGGTATCCATTTTGAAGGAGGATGGAATGGTAGAAAACAAAGCAGTAGCTATGAAATAGAGAGTGGAATCTAAATTAGTCAGCATGTCTTAGTCTGTGACTCATTGTGTTATATATAATGTAAGTAAGGTATTTGATAAGTCTTCTCCTCAGTTTCCTCCACTTTGTAACATGAGGGATAATATCAGTGTTACATTATAAGAGTAATTGTTTTACTGAATTGTTTTATTAAACGAATTAATACACACAATGTATTTAGAACAGTGCCTATGCCAGAAAAAACATGCAAACACTAGCTATAACATGGATGATGGATGATATATATTTCTGTACTGCATTTTCTGTATATTTAATTAGTAATAATTTTTATAATGAAATCATAGCAAACAACTAGCAGAAACTCACTTATCAAAAAGTCCTGCATTCTGTTTTCTATTTTCAAATCAGTGGGTGTGAGGGAAGAGCTAGAGAATTCTGGTTTCCAGATTTAGCTCCAAAAGCAAGAGGATTTACAAATTTTATGCTCGACTTGACAGAACTGCTGCCTACTTCCTTCTCTACCTGCGTGGTATTCTTACTTTCTCCACCAGCACAGCCAGGCAAAACATAATCAGACTTTCATAGATTGGCTTATGTCAATTATCGATTTTCCTGGTTTATAAACATCAAAACAATATTGAAAAAAGCCAGAAAATCAAATTCACATTGCTTGGGTTCAGTATTTTTGACACCACAATTTGTGAAATATTTAATAACTCTTAAGAGCAACTTTTCTGATGGAGTGAAATGCACGGTCATCCAAAAACGTCTCTTGCCCACAAATCCTAAAGCAACGTGCGTTTTTTATAATGGGTAGATGAGAAGATTATGAAATTTAAACATAATCATACCTGGATGGTTTATATGTGGTGGATAAAATAAATTCTTTCAAAAGCCTTTGAATATGGTGCTCATTTAACTGGGATGAACTTTTCCTGATTTATCAGTCCCTTCCACTTAACATGTCTACTGTTGCCATTACTTAATATTCTTCCCTAACAACCATCAACCAGTTCACATAAAAGTCCACAGCTTTTAAGGAGGATATTTCTAAGAACCATTTTAATTGCAAGTAGGAAAAAAAAGCAATTCGAGTGGACTAGAAAAAAGACTCTGTCAGCTTAGATAGTTTGAAACTACAGTATTAGTTTTGGTTTCAGACACAACTAAACCCAGGATCTTAATCTGTCAGTTACCAAGTAATTTTTCTTTAAAAAAAAAAAAAATTTATTTATTTGACAGACCGAAATCACAAGTAGGCAGAGAGAAAGAGGGGGAAGCAGGGTCCCCACTGAGCGGAGAGCCTGATGCAGGGTGGATCCCAGGACCCTGGGCCAAAGGCAGAGGCTTAACCTACTGAGCCACCCAGGCACCCCCCCAAGTAATTTTTCTTTTGCCAGTTCTGGCATACATTTCTAAGGTTTTGCTATGTCCTAGTTGGGCTACCTTCTCTTGTCACTTAACAGTTACACACTTAACAGTTTCACATTGACATTCTGTTCGCTTCAAGTCCAGAGAACAAAAGCTTATTTTGCTGAATTTTTAGAACTCGGTCTTCTTGGCTGTGATTGGTCTTACTTGGATCAAATGCCTATTCCCTTCTTTTTTTTTTTTTTTTTTTTTTAAGATTTTATTTATTTATTTGATAGAGCACGCACACAAGCAGAGGGAGAAGCAGGCGGAGGGAGAGTGACCTCGTTCTCATTCATACTTCATCCTTCTCGGATAGGAGAGGCACTCTCCACTGGTTCTCTTCCAAGACCCAAGACCCTCTGCTCCTGCACACCTGGGACCATCCAGCTTCTCACTGCTGGAGTTTTCTCCCCCTGTCAGGCAATCCTCTTGTAGGGATCATTTTAAATAGATCTCACACAATTATTTCTTCAGTATCTCCTGAGCCTATGGAAAACATCGTACATACATCCCCACCTTACCACAAGATCTTGGCTGCTTGATCCTATGGCCTTCCTCTTCCTCTTCCTGGATCTTACTCTACCATGTGTTTACTCCAGCCAGCCTCCAGGGTTCAGTCTTCTCCAGGTGAGAAGCAGCCATCTCGTGCACCTCTCTGTTCCAGAATTTCTCCAGATCTGGGAGACATAGGTTACTTTGTACCCGGATCTCACTCACTAAGCTGTGCTTTACCCCCTCAGTGTCCAGAGAGTTCACAAAGGTCCACTTGTGAAATAAGATGATGGTCTCTGTTCTTTGCAGCCATTTCCCATCTGCATGAATTTTTCTTTCGGAGCCTTGTCACTTGGCTAGGGGTGGTAGTGGTAGTGGGAAATACCTCCCTCTTCATGAGTAGGGGGAATGAGAATGACACAGACTCTGACCTCCTAGACATTCTCCGCTTGGATGAATTCCTCTTCAGATACCTCATTTTATTCTTTTGCTGTCTGGATAAATCATATGACCAATGTTTGAAAGGCTGCTTTTATTCTCTTCTAGTAAATCTCATCTGGGATGTCTAGCACATTTATTTGGAAATGGGAAAGCTGTATTTGTCTTTCATTGTTGTCAGTTTGGGAGCTTTAGAAGAAATTCTGAAATGACAAGAAATCCCCCCCCCCCATCAAGATAGTTATATCACACCTTTCACATTCATTAACATAAGAAAGATACAAAAGATTTTCTTGAATGGACTCCTTACAATAGGGCTTTGAGGAAGGCACCATTCACCCTTCCTTCAGATAAGCAGAGGAACCACAGGGAGGAGGATTGCTTTCTCAAGCTCACTCTGGAACCAGGGCCTTGGTTTTTCCAACTTGTGTTTTCCTCCAGTCCAACACTTGCAATATCTTTTATGTATGGACTTGATGGTAGACTATGAGTAACGTAAATGCCACATTTGGGTCTGTTTTTAACAACTTATACTTTAAATGATTTTGTATATGCAGTTAATTTGCTCTGTGCTACTTTTTATTCTGTTCCGAAAACTTGTGGTCACAGTGTACTTAATACCTATTTAATAGGGCTTCTGTAGGAATCACTCACTTGTTTTCTAACCAGATTTTAAATATGTGCCTCGTGGCTCAATGAGAATTTGTTCATGAATCATGGTGGTACATGAAGAACCCCAGAGCAAAAAGAGACCATACCTTGTTCGTCTCCAGTCTGGCTAGAGCCAAGCCTGAGAACTATCGCCTATATCAAGTGGGTTGTATTTTTCTATTTGAGAGAAAAGAGCAGATGGAAACTACCCTGCACAGCATGATACTGAGCAGAACCCCGTTTTAACCCTTCCCTCAGAAACCTGTAAACAATGCCCCTAAATCAACAGAGGGCAGGCCACAGGCGTCAGCGCTTTGGCAGGCTGCAGTGTCAGAATGCCAGGGGTTGACAAGACATCCCAGGGGGACGGACGTTCTTTGAAAAGGGGGTGTCAATAGTGCTGTCCCAGCAAGAACCTTTCAGTCATGGGCAGAGCCGTACACCACAGCTTGCTTTCCCATACATTTGGAATTTCAGACACTGCTATCTCTGTATACCGCCCTTATCTCTTTGCACTATACCTATGACTGGAACAATCGCCAAACAGAAGTGAGAGATTCTGAAATTCCTCTTTCGTCTGAAGCACTCACTAAGTACAAGCTAAGAAATCCATTCCTGACCGCTTTTTTCCCCCCGGCTTTATAGTGGGGCATGTGCTACTATTCTTACTTAGTATTATGTTTCTCTGCCTGACTCTTTTTTTCAGCAGTCTTTGTAAGTGCCCTACACATGGGTCATTGTCTTCTCTGCTGGAAGGTGATACGGGTCTGTGGGAAACACTGGAAAATATTGGACCTTAACTGTGTCTTCTGAGCTTCTGGGCACACATAAATAATACTTCAAGTGCATTGATAGTAATACGAGGGAGCTCAGTGTAAGGAAGGGAAGAAGAGAGGGCGTGTGGCATGTGTGTAGTGCAGGCTGCGAATAAAGGAAGGAGATGAAAGTATTATGTGACAAGTCTTACAGATGTGTTCCTAACTCAGTGAAGGAGAAAAAGCTGAATTGAATGAGTGTGGGAGGAAGGAAGAGGAAATAAGAGATGGGTTGAGATTGCTGAGACCTGCCAGAGTAACATGATGCCCCATGATGAGATGTTATCAGGGACACCACTAAACTGTATGGCAAATGTATTTGGGCTGGGAGTCTGAGAAATACCCCTGGAGTGTGTAGAGGATTTTGTCCTGAACTCCGTTGTGCTGAGCCAGTAAAATAGCTCTAAGTCTTTGTAAAATAACACATAAAACTCTGGAATAGTCAGTGTATTTGTGACTTTGTTGGCAACTTGGTGGTGAAATTCCGTATCTATAGCAGTGGGCTCAAAGCCTTTTGAAGACGTACTATGATTAAATGAAGGCATATTATTAAATTGTTTCAAGCAGATATCTATAGCATATATAGGCATATATTTATAAATTTCATATGTGTGCTATGAAACTATGTTGGGAATATTATAAAATACACAAATTAGGGCGCCTGGGTGGCTCAGTGGGTTAAGCCGCTGCCTTCGGCTCAGGTCATGATCTCAGGGTCCTGGGATCGAGTCCCACATCGGGCTCTCTGCTCGGCAGGGAGCCTGCTTCCTCCTCTCTCTCTCCGCCTGCCTCTCTGCCTACTTGTAATCTCTATCTGTCAAATAAAATAAATAAAATCTTTAAAAAAAATACACAAATTATACATGGTAAAGGATGAAATATATGTGTGTATGTTAGAAAAATTTACATCATCCCTCTCACTCCATCTTGATGACCACTGGAAATTTCGCTTCAGTTGAAATCGCTTTCCAATCTCTATGGTTGATGTTCACCAGGGTAGGCATGGCTATTACTATTATTTCTCTCTCACATATGAGACAACAAAGATGTGAGCAGTTCAAAAGTAGTCCATTCTAAATAAATAATAAATAAATAAATAAACAAACAAACGAAAAGTCTATTCTGGTTGCTACAAATAGATTTAGCTCGCCCATTCAGACTAGTACTAGGAATTTATGAAATTCCACAGTACAAGTCAGAATGCCAAATCTGAGATTTCTGCAGGACATCTCACCTTTGCTCATTCATTTGTACTTCCTTTGTTTCTCTTTCTAAGCACCCCTCACTCCACAGTTAGCTCTGTAGATTGAAGGCACTTGCAAATTATCCTTGCTATTCAAGCTGACTTCAGGCACTGTCCTCTTGTTTCCCACCCTGTATCAAAAAGCTGCTGGCTTTGGGCCCCTATGAAAATGAGTAAGTAAATTAGTCACATGTTCTCTTTCCCCATCATGCAGAAAGGGATACTCACAAAAGAGGCTTGCCCAGGATTTCAGTTTCATGTATTAGTGCAATCTTTTTCTTTGTAGGTATTGGGGAGATGTTGAGGTTGTGTGTATTTCTGTGTATTATAGAGTTTTTCCTACTTTGCCCAGAGTGGGTTTTGTCTCTGATTACTGCAGCTCAAAGCTAGTTAATCTGTTTCTGTTTTTCACAAAGCTTTTCTTTATCATATACCTTCTCTTTCTATGACACTAAATTTCAGTATGAACATTAAACCTCTTTTTTTTTTCCTTCTTGCTTGTTACTACCACACTTTGGGGGTGCTGCAGAGCAAATTATTAGGTACTCAGCCACATTTTAATTTTATTTTACTGTGAAATCCTCAGTTGTATCTTTAGAAAACTTTGATCCTGGTATGACTGACTGGTCTTTAAGAAATGATGCTACCATTTACTTAATTTTTACATGCTGGAAATTACAATGAGTGTGTGTGTGTGTGTGTGTGTGTGCATGCACACACGCTCATTTAGTCTTAATAACAATGTGTGGGATTCACATTAAGATCTGCATTTTAAAACTATGGACACTAAAATTTACAGAATTGTCTTATTTGCTTAATAGTCAGAGTGAGGTAGTAGGGAGTGGTAGGGGTGAGTCTGAGATTCAAACCCAGATCAAGCTGACTTAGTTGCTCATTATTTTAATACTTTGCTATCCTGCCTGGAGACAAACTGATTTTTTTTCTTATTTTATATTCTATTCTGCAGTATATTCCTGGATATAGTTCAGATATAATCCTATTGAAGTTATCCCAGAAATATCATAGGACTCAATCAGTAGAACCTAGATTTAGATGTATATTTGGATTTCAGTATTGTCTTGGGTTATGGTACTCACCTGGTGTCTTAACACTAGGAAGTATCCCAGAAAATGTGTCACCTCCTTAATTTAGCTTGCTTCTTTATAATATATATATTTTTCTAGATAAACTAATGGGTCCCAAAGTAGAAATGACTATGTTCATTGGTTGCAAAGAGTTCACTAATTAGTAGAGAGAGAACATCCGTAGAGTTATTTTTAAAGGCATCACCTGATAGTGCCTTATTACTATTATTTTTTTAAAGTAGGCTCTATGCCCAGTGTGGGCTTGAACTCATGACCCTGAGATCAAGAATCAAATGCTCTACTGATTGAGCCAGCCAGGCACCCCAATAGTGCCTTCTAAATTGGCAGATTGTTGAATATTTGTCAGAGGTAGTGAAAAATGGTTTAATTTACTGACAATGCAAAGGCTGTAATGATTATATTTAGTCTTTGTATAATTATTTGTGTAACAACAAGTAACACTGTATATGTTGGAAGTATATGATGTGATGACTTAATACACACGCATACACTGTGGAAATTTTACCACAATTAAGTTAGCATATCCATCATTTCACATAGTTACCGTTTTGTGCATATACATGTGCAGTGAGAATGCTTTCAGCTTTTGTTTTTAAAACACTAAAGTTCAGAAGCATTTTAGCTTTCATTTTCTGGATTTAGTTCCAAGGCAGTGCTGTGTTCACTGTGTGATCGGTGACATTTTCTCTAGCTTACCGTTTTGTTTCATCTTCAGTGCTCCAGTTCTTAGTCTGGCAGCTGAGTCTCCATGAGGTGCGTTTGACGTACATCTTGTTTCCCCCGTACTATCCTCACTTGCCTAAAGTCAGTGGAAAGCTTGTCTACTTCTTTGTATTCACAGTGACTGGTACAGAGCTTTGCATGAAGTAGGCTGTTATCAAATGTCCATTGAATTGCTGAAATGAATTCCAGTAGTATTTTTGGAAGGTCGAGTGCACAGAGTTTTCAGAGCATACTGCCAGTAACTACTTATGAGATCACAGACAAATAATCATCTCTTTGAAGCTGAGTTTTATTTGTAAAAATCATGTGTTACACAAAATGCTCTCAAAGGATACATTTAGCTAGACTGACCATATAATATATAGCCCAAACTGGGATTTTTTAAGAGTAAGAGTGGGTGCCATTAGAAATTACACAAAGAAAACAGGCCAAAATCCAGTCCTGTGATATACAGATTAGGCATCTGATCATACTATTCCTAGCTCATAAATTGTGAAGTTCCATAATTTTCCATTTTGTTCATTTTCAGCTTATAATATTAGCAATTAAGAATATAGAATGTGCCTTTCTCTGGCATATTTCATTTGGCATAATGTTCTAAAATATTCTATGATCTTACTCATGTGGAATCTTAAAAAAAAAAAAAAAAAAGGCAAAACTCACAGAAGCAGAGAAGAGAATGGTGGTTGCCAGGGACTGGAACTCAGGAGATAATGGCCAAAAGGTACAAACTTTCATTTAAAAGATTAGTAAGTTCTAGGATTCTGATGTAAAGCCTAGTAAACTATAGTTAGTAATAGTGTGTTGTGTCACTGATATTTGCTGAGATCTTGAGCATTCTCACTACACACACACACACACACACACACAATGCTAACTGTGTAGAGTGATGGATGTGTTAATTTGATTGTGGCAATAATTTCATAATGTATGTTTATATAAAATCATCATGCCATACACTTTAAATATATGGAATTTTATTTTTCAATTATACTCAATAAAGCTGGAAAAACAAGAATATAAAATTTATAATCCAAAAGTCCTGAACAGCTTACAGACACTGTGATCTTGCGCAAATTTTTTGTCTTCACTGTGTCTCTATTTCCTCCATGTATGAGAAAAAATGATAATGATAATGTGTTTTTTCACATGGATATAACAAGAGTACAATAAAATCAGATCTATAAAAAGTTTAACATAGTGATTGGCACATATTAGTCAAAATGAATAACAAGAGTTATTACTTTACTGCTATTATTAGTCAAGTTATTATAATATTTAAAATTGTTATTTTTCTTTGGGCAACCAGTGTCTTTACATTTCATCATTGGCTGCACATATTACTTAATTTGATCTGCATATTACAATTTCATATATTGATTTGAAACAGTGTCAGTTTTTGGGCAAAATGTGCTGGTTACTCCATCTTAGGAGAATTTGTTAAACTTCATATTGTCTGTCCAAATCATATGTTGTAGTGTTGACTTATGGTGACCACTGTTACTATGACCTGCTTTGCAAGAATGTCTTCCTTCAAAGCACACTTCTTTTTGTACTTGTTTCCAAGTTCCTTTGTGAAAGAACTTCACCAGTCCATTGTGCGAAGCTAACCGTAGGCCTTATGGACCACCTCTGAGGAGTGAATGATTACACAGTCTGGATTAAAGTAGTCCCAGGGAAATGCAAATCTAGTGAATCAGATGCCTCAGCTTATATCAAGAAGGTAACTTCTGGGAAGGAGCTTTTGTGTGAAACAGTCTTCAAAAAGAATTTCATGAGATAAGACTTTCTATAAGAAGAAGACCCCAAATACTGATTGTGCAGATGTATTTTTCTTAAAAAAATGTTCTAGTGCATGCACTTTGTTCTTTACTATTACTTTGAGAATGCTGAACTCCTTAGTGTTGGTGCTATAAATCTTCAACAGCAAGAAGGGGTATCAGTCAATAAATACTTAACAACAGTATAAATTATGTACAGTAGAATAAGTGAGTATTTCAGGGAAACCCATAAGCTAATGGGCCCTGCTTACAAAATGCCATAAAGGCTAAACATCCTGAATCTGTACAAATAGGGCGACATTACCTGAGAGAAATAATCCTTATAAAATCAACATTTCACAGTTTGGGAATGATCTTTGAAAAGCCAGTGGGTGATGGGCGTGAAAATCACTTGGTAACCGTAATCAAAATGTCTTTAAGTATATAACATATAATATAATCTTTAGTCAGAATTTGGCTTGTAAAGTGTAAGGCAGTTTGGATAAACTGTGCAAAAGTTTCAATGAGAGTTTATATCTTACTATTTGAAGTATCTTTAGCAGGTTTACTATTGAAATTATGCTGTAATTGATTCATTTGTCTTTCAATGCTTAGATCTAATTTACTAAACAAAGATTACTAATTGTTTTTTAGAATCGTTATTTTTAGTGGTTTCCTTAATATCCAAAACAATACCAATGTTCTTAAAATTTATTACATTCAGGGGCGCCTGGGTGGCTCAGTCCTTAGGCACCTGCCTTCTGCCTGGGTCATGATCTCAGGGTCCTGGAGCCTGCTTTTCCCTTTCCCACTCCCCCTGCTTGTGTTCCCTCTCCTGCTGTCCCTCTGCCAAATAAATAATAAAACAGAATTTAAAAAAATGTATTATACTTAGCATGACAATAGAACATTTAATATTTAATTACAGTAATTATCTCAGCCCTTAAGTTTTTTCACTCCTTCCTTGAGATAGATAGTTGCTCCCTTTTACCATTTTTAAATATTGTATATCTATTTTATTATGAATTTTCCACTGTATCTCTTTTAGAGGAATGTTATGAGGCATATATTATAAGGTGCAATAAGCGTCAGCATAGATCAAATAATAAAAAGTGGTTTCTAAGGGATTCAGAAACTGTCAGCACCAAAGTTTTGCTGCCAACCCCAGAAATATTTAAATGAGGAATTCTCTTCAAATTAGTATTGGTAAAGAACCATAGCTAGGTACCCAGTGATTTAATAGCTACAGTTTTGCTTTTTCAAATGTTGACTCCCAGAGTAAAGTTCAGTAATTCCTGTGTAAAGGCATTCTAATAATCATCAGTGACTTTGCTCCGTGTTTCTGGGTTTGCTTTGAAAATTGAAACTGAAAATTCGAAAATCCTCTTAGATTAATTAATTAGATATATGTTGTAAGCTGACTGAACAAGTGGTGAAAACGTGGGCTAGGTTGCTTCATTTTACTTTGCCATGGTCAGAACAGCAGACGTGTGGCACAACTGAAGCAAGAATTTATGACTCCTTGGTCAGAATTTACACTCCTCAGTTAAACCTGTTATAACATCCAAGAAAAACATGGTGTTCACACATTCTTAAATTGTTCTTTACTTTTGGTTATCTGGTTAAAATTACTATGAAATGTTTAGTAGGTAATAATAAACTTTTTGAAACTAATAACATTAATGAAAAGGGAAAACTATACTTCTGTATTTATTACTCATAAAGTAATTCCATCATATATTAGCTAATTTTGTTTTGCAGTTTTTATTCACTTAACTATTTTGTGCAGATAACACAAGTACAGGGAAATTGTACACACGCACGTGCATACACACTAACATGTGCAGTTCAATGATTTGTCACAAAGTCTGCCGTCACAGGGTTCAAGAATAGAATGTTCTGAGGACTTAGAAGTCTTCCTCATACCCTTCCTTTCCTCCAAAGGCAGCCCACACTTACAGTACGGGAATCAGTTTCACACATTAATTTGGTTTTCCCACATGCTAAATACTGTGATTTTGCTTGTTTTCTAAATGTTATATAAATGAAATCATGCAACAATTTTTTATGAAATTCGTACACTTTGTGCATTTTGCATTGCTGTAAAGTATTGAATAATATGAAGGTAGCACAGTTTATATACACTCTGTGGAAAGATACAAGTTATTTTCAGTATGGGGATATTATGAGTATTGCTACTATAAATATTTTGTGCACATATGTGTGCTTTCAGGTTAGGTAGATAGTAATGGAGCTAAGGGTCTGTGGGTATGACTTTAATTCAATATTGGTAGAGAATATAAAATGATTTTCTAAAGGGACTGTATACATCGATGGACCTCCTAGAATTATAAGGGTTGTCACTTGTTCTCAGCCTCTCTGGCACCTGCTATTATTTTCTCATTTGTAGACATTCTGATGGGTGTGTAGTGATATCTCAATATGCTTTTAACTTCCAATTCTCACTTTTTCTAGATATTGAACACTTGTATTTATTGGCCATTTGCATATCCTTTTTAGTGAAAGGTATTCAAATATTCAATCTTTTTGTGAAATGGCTTGTCTTTTTCTTGTTACACACTAGATCTTTTTATATTTTGGAAGGGATTCTTTTGTGGATGTACAGCACACATATATTCCCTTCCTCTGTGAATCACCCGCTTAAGGGTGACTTTTTTTTTTTTTTTTCAATTAAAAAGACTAACAAATTTACTATGGTCAAATTGACCAGTATTTTATTTTTCCTTGGGTGTTTTTGTTGTTGTTCTGTTTACTAGGTTTTTCCCCACTCCAAGACATTAAAATGTTCTTCTGTATTAATTTCTAGAAACTTAATTTTTCTCATTTACAATTTAATTTGCTATATTCAACAGTTAAATTTTGTATAGAATGTGAGATAGAGCTTAATTTCCTTTGTTGTTGTTCTTGTTATTTCATAGAGTATTGTCCTGGTATAATTTTTTTTTTTTAAACTGACTTTCCCAACTGTTTTGCCATGCCATTTTAATCATATATCAAGCGGCAATACATGCATGGGGCTTTATTCTGTTCTTTTGATTGGTTTGTTTATTCCTAAAAAATACCTCACTATCCTAGTACCTGCAATATTGTAATAAGCCTTGATATCTGGTATAGCAAATCTCCCGTCCTTTCTCTTCATTCAAATGTATTTGAGCCACCCTTAACCTTTTGGGTTTCTATGCATTTTAAAATCATCTTGTCATATTTCAAAACAAAAAGTGCATGAGCTTTCATTTTAAATAAACTTTTCATAGAAGTAGGACATATGTAAAAAATATAAACAGAGTGTCCAGTTAGATTAATTTTTACCTGGTAAATATACCTATTTGATAACTATCCCCTTTAAAAATAAAAGTCTGTTGGGGCACTTGGGTGGCTCAGTGGGTTAAGCCTGATCACAGGTCATGATCTCAGGGTCCTGGGATTGAGCCCCACATCAGGCTCTCTGCTCAACGGGGAACCTGCTTCCCTCTCTCTCTCTGCTTGCCTCTCTGCTTATTTGTGATCTCTATCAAATAAATAAGTAAAATCTTAAAAAAACAAAACAAAACAAAACAAAAAACTGTTAGCCAGTATTCCAGAAGCTCCCTTATGGCCTTAGTAGTCAATATCGTCCTGCAAAGAAAACTGCTATTTTGATTTCATCACTACACTGTTAATTTCTTCTAGTCTTGGACTTTCTATTTGCTCATGAGCAAATGTATGATGTGTCTAGGTGTGTTTTGTTTTTGTTTCTGTTTTGTTTTATTTGGTTGTTTGTCTTTTGCATTTAGCCTGGTTATTGTTTGCTGACCTTTTACATGTCTGGATGGATGTCAGTGATCATATATGGAAAATTATCTACTGGTATTTTTTCAAATTATTTTACCTGTTCTATTTTCTTTCTCCTCTCTGTGTGAGGCCCCAGCTCCATGTATATCTTTCTAACCTATTTTTATTTCTCTTTCCTTTATTTTCTTTCCTGTGCTTCAGTCTGTGCTTTCTCTACTGTCCTATCATTTAATTTAATAATCTATTTTTTGTTGAGGCAAGTCTAGTCTTTCAAATAAGTTTTTGCAAATATTTCATGTTTTTCCTTTTAAGTCTTTTTCATGTTCTTTAATAAAAATATTCATGTTTTCTCTGTTTTCTTAAATGTCTTGTAATTTAAAGAAATATTCCTCTCTGATAACTCTCATATCAGGATCACTTACTGGTTCTTTATTTCATTTGGGGATGGGGGGGGGGGATCATCCTTTCTTGGCATGCCTGGCAATTTTTATTGAATGTCAACCATTGATTATGGATAATTTTAGAGGTTCAGGGTGATAATCTTTTTTTGTTTGTTTGTTTCCTTCAGAGACAGATTTAAAAAAAAAAAAAAAAGTCCTGGAAAGCTGATATTGTGGGGTTGGAGTGTGGCAGATGGTTTCCTCTTACTCCTGAGGTTAAGACTTATTTCTAGTAAATGTTTTAACTTTTGAGTTTCCACCAAAAGCCGGGGGTATTACCAAGTTTCTTCCGCCCTCTTGGTTCTGAATCTCCACCTTTGTCTCCCAAATACTGTAAGATTCCTAAAATTTCTGCTTAGCTCTTTACCCAGCTAGTTCTATCTGCTGGTTCACAACCTGTTCTCAAAGGAACAGGTTGGCAATTTTTCTCTACTCCAGGATCTTGGCTTAGCACCTCTGAGCTCCGACTTCTACATCTTGAGTCCACTGAGGCTACTGAAGGCCTACGTTGCTGAATTTTGCTTGGACGCTGTTTCTTGTGCTGGAAACTAGCAAATGCCCATCTTGGCCCTCTCCAATCGTGGCTCTTTTGAATCCTCTTTTAAGTCTTAAGATATTTTTGTTTGTTTGTTTCCAGCTTTCAAAACTGTTCTGACTTAAAGAGTTGGTGTGATAGATGCTTATCTGTTAAGACCTGAAGCTGAAGCTTCTCACCTCTCCATAATCTAGATCATATCATTTCCCTCCATCTCAAGCACTTCACTGACTTCAAGAATTAATCCTTTTACTTTCTGTACTTTTGAGTTTTCCCCATTCTGTATGCGCCTTCTCATAAATACTTAAGCAAGTCCAAAGCTCTCCAATTTTAAACATCTGTTCTTTAAACGCTCCAGGAACAGCAATTACCCTTTGACTCTTTTTCCCACATCCTCACCTTCCATGTATTCCTCAAAAAAATACATTCTGGCCTCCAATCCATGACCTCTATTGAATTTACTCTAGTTAGTATTACCAGTTACCTATTTGATGCTAAACATCTTAATAGTTTCCTGATTTATTTTTCCTGATCAGTTATCAGATTTTTTTTTTTTTAAGAGAGAGTGCAGGTGCATGCAGTGATGTGGGAGTTGGACAAGAGGGAGAGGGTGAGAGAGATGAATCTTAAGCAGCCTCCAGTCCCAGTGCAGAACCCATTGCAGACTCTGTTTCACAACCCTAACATCATGACCTGAGTCAAAATCAAGGGTCCCATGCTTAACTGACTGAGGCACCCAGGCACCCCCTAGTTACGAGATTTTTGACAATTACTCTTTCATCTCAAAATATTGCCATTCTCTGGACGTTGCTTCCCCAGTAGCGTTCTCTGACTCGTTGTCTTCTCTGGTAGCTCTCTTTCAGTTCTCTTTGTGAGTGCTCACTAATTTTCCCTTCTCATTTTTTTTTTAAGATGTGCTCTTATTTTCTAATACTTCATTCGTGTAAAATAATGTGTTCTCTGTATCTTTCTTCTCTCCCAGCAAAGTTAATTATCATTCTGATATTTGTGATTCTTGCTGTATTTTTCTTTATAGTTTTCTGTATATCTAAATATGTATCCAAATGCTGAAAGTTTTCCATGCTTTCAGTTTCATATTTATGGCAGCGTGCTGTATGTATTCTTCCCTTTCTTTCCCTACTCAAGATGATTTGAGATTCATTCATCTTGAAATTGTAATTAATTTTCACTATTAGATGTTATTGAAATTCTACACATTATCAGTTTTTTTTTTTGTTTGTTTGTTTTTTAGATGAGCCCTTGGATTTTTTTCATTTTTTTCTTTGATGAAGAATACTAATATAAATGTTCTTATACATGTCTGGTAAACATGCATAAACATTTAGGTATGTATTTATTTTTTAAGGTATATACTTATAATAACAATTGTTAAATTATGTGATATGAATACTTTCAACCTTACAAAAGAATTCCAAGGTGAGTTTTTAAATTAATGTACCAATTTTCTCTTTTATCAGCATTATGCAGGAGTCCCTGTTGTTGTAATTATTCTACGTCCTGACCAACATGTTGTATTCTCCTAACTTTTAATCTTTGTGAATCCATCGTTGCTCTTCCATGTTTAAAATGCTGGTATTTGGGGCGCCTGGGTGGCTCAGTGGGTTGGGGCCTCTGCCTTCGGCTCAGGTCATGATTTCAGGGTCCTGGGATCGAGCCCCGCATGGGGCTCTCTGCTCAGCAGGGAGCCTGCTTCCCTCTCTCTCTCTCCGCCTGCCTCTCTGCCTACTTGTGATCTCTGTCTGTCAAATAAATAAAATCTTAAAAAAAAAATGCTGGTATTTTTACTCATCACTTTTTAAGGTCACTCTGACATCATTCACAGGTGATAAAATCCTTTCCCACTGTTATACTTACCACTTAGTTTTTATGGCTCTCAGTGCATACTTCCAGCTCAGTTTCTTGCTCTTAGTTTTGCATCCATTTCAAATTTTTTTTGACACCTTCACTTGGATATCACACAAACAATGAAATTTCATTTTGTCCAAAAGTGAAGTTCGGTATCTCACAAGAATTGCTCTTCTTATGCGATCTAACTAAATAAATTGTACCACTCAACCCATGTCACCCAAGTCAAAAATCTGGACATAATCTTGAATTTTTTCTTTCTTTGTTCTGCTACATTTAGTTTATCGCCAAGTCTTCTTTGTTTTATCTCTAACTGGTCTTCTAATCCGTTTGCTTTTCTACATCTCTACTGAAAATACTATGCTTTCAGACATAAATAATCCAGATATCAGTCAATTATAATAATGATAGTGCAGGGGGACTTCCTGGTAGGGGATGTGCCCTACTCACATCCGAGTGGAAAAGATATTTTATTATTCTCATTAACTGAAAGGACTAAGAAAAATTATAGAAAATAACTGAAGTTTATAGAAAATAAACTTAAGTTTAGATATATTAATATTTTGATATTTAAAAAGTCAGAATGGATTAATAAAGATAACAAAATTAAGTAAAGAACAGTGCAGACTATCTTGGTGTAACATGCATGGTGATAGCATTTTAATCACAGCATCAAGCTACTTTCCTGCCTTGCCCTTGCTATCTTGTTTGGGCTGTGAGTGCTTATATAGTTTTGTAAATTTAAGTTTACGTACTCCTTATTTTCCTTTGATAGCTCAGTATTTCAACTGCCTTTATTTTTTACCCCCCAAATATGATTGATTACTATTTATTGCAAAATAAAAGTCTCTCTCCTTGAATCTTTCTGGCAGGCTGTCAGTAATTATGCCTTCCTAACAGCCTGAAGCCACTGGTATCTATCTTTCTGATCCTCTACTTCAGTTTTTCATTCTCTCTCATTCTTATTTCAATACTCTCCAAAGAAACATCTGAATACAATTTATCTTCCCACATATGTCTGTTTTCAGGGAGGAAAATGCACTAATCATACAAGAATATTTTTGTCTTTATATCAATGAATGATTTATAGTGGGTTCTCTTAATACATTATTCATTGGTATTCAATTTATGCATTAGTCTTGCTGATATATACGTATGTATCTATATAGATATAACTATGAATATATATACATATATACACAAATACACATGCAGATATAAACATATACATGTACATATACACACTAAAGAGAAAGATGGGTTCTGTCATCACTCAAATATTCTTATTGTATTACCTGTGTTATTTAAGGCATATAATAACTGCTGTTTTAACAAACAGATCCCCAAATCTTAGTGATTAGTGATTTAATCCAATTCATTTCTTGGTTATGTAAAATCCTACAGGATGAGCTTCTGTATAAAGCATTAAGATGTTGTAGGCCAGTTAGAGATGTCCTGGTGGTCTTCCTGCTGCCCAAGACAAGCCCTGTATTTAAGTTCCCTTGCTTAATAAACCTGACACCTACCAAAAGGAAAAAAAAATAAAAATCCTAGAGGGTGTGTTCTGCTATAAGCAAGGGCTCCAGTGACTTCCACTGCACCAGTGGGTTCTTTTGGAAGATGAGGGCAATGAGGGTGAAAATGATTGCATGTAAGGTTTTGATTTTAATTTATTTTTTTAATGGACCAAGAACAGAAATGACACATATCAAGTCCACGATAGTTAAATTGGCCAAAACTGCATGAGAAGCTGTCAAATGTTTTCTGATTTGTACCAAGGAAGAAAGGGGAGTGAGTCAGTCTCTGCCACAGTGGAAAAGCAGTAAGCTGGACTCTTATTTGTGTTAAATCATTCACCCCATCCATCCCATACTGTCTTATGTCATAGTATCTATTTAAACCTCAACATGTATTGATATCCCTGATACTTGGGCATTACCTTTATAAACCCTTTGTTTCTTTTTTTTTTTTTTTTTTTTTGGAAGGAGAGCACATTACTCAGTGGATTTGTATTCTGCTTCCTGTAAGTGTTTAATATCATACTTTATTTTCTTGGCCTCAGAGTAATGACTTATTGATTGCTTGCTAAGTAATATTCTAAAGATTGGAGTATGAAATGTATTACTTTCTATGAGTTATTCAGAAAATATATTAATATGTAGATATTTGTATCCATATGGTGGTGTCTAGCTAGAAAAGCAGAAGAGGATTAACAATCCGAGCCTAAAAAAAAAAAAGACTAAGAAAACACTGTGGTAGAAGACTGAATTATTCTGCTTGGTTTTGCCAGTGATCAGATTCACGGGATTTGCTATTTTACTTTGCTTTATTGACATTGGCTAACCCCTTCATCAATTTTAGCTCATCAAGTGTTTACATGTGTATAGAAAAAAACCTTTACTGGAATTTAAAGTAATCGACAGAGTTGGGGGGGTGATTATTATTACAATAGCTACCTAGTTTGAGTCTATTCTGAGAATAACCATGGTTTCAATAAATTATGAAACAAACTTCAGTGTGCTATAAGTAAATCTTCGATTGTTTTTAGTGTTTCATGAAGTTTATGTCTCTCCCCAAACTGTTTTTTTAAAAAAAAATTGCCTTCCAAAATTTCTTTCATACTGTCACCAAAGTGATTTATCTGGTATATAAATCTTGATTATATTTTTTCTCTTCATAGAAACTTGTAGTGGCTACATGTGATTACAGAATAATGGGAAACTTGTATAATCCTGTCTCCTGATAGTCTGTGCTTTATGTGTCATAACCTAACAGTATGGGATTACTTAGAGCAGAACGGGATGTTATGTTTTCCTGCTGCTGTTCATGGTGTTCTCTTTATTTAAAACTTATTTTCCCCTCGCCTGACTTCCTACCAATTCCTACTGATTGTTCACAGCATGGGTGCCACCTTCCCAAAGAAGTTTTTTTCTTATACTCCTGCTGACATAGGTTGAGTAATATTTTCCTTCATGTATGTTCCTTGTGTGATTTTATCATTTTGTTTTGGAATTATTTTGCAACGTGTCTCATTGTTCTTCTAGACTGTAAACTCTTACAAAATAAGAGAAGATAATTAATTTATCATAACTTATCCATAATGATATTCCTAATACAGAGTAGGTGTTCAATTAATATTATTTATTGAATTGACTGAACCAATAGAAACATATCACAGGACATGGAAGTACTGTCCAATGTTACAAAGATTATTGAAATCTCTATTTAATATCTAAATAATGCAGAGATCCCATGTATCTATTACTTTAAAGACAACAATAGTTATAATTTGGATTCTGATTTCCAAAATCAACAGCAATTCTTTGGCCGAATAATAGTTGTATCAGGTCCCCCTGGGACAAACTTGCTTTTGGTTTGAAACTATAATAGTTAAAATTCTCTTCTCTCTTACCTGTATTACAAATAATACTAGGAGTTGACCCAGTCTTATTTTAGAATGTCAGAAAGAAAAATCAGCTATCTGTTGGGAGCAAGACTTCATTGCATAAAACAGGCACAAAGGCAGATACCTAAAATTTCTTACTCTTTGGAAAGAGGCATATGATATTTACATAGACATACATATGTAGTAATACACTGGGGGATATATTTCTTTTAAAAGGTACCAAGTTATCATTTGCCCATTGCTGCTGCCTTAGCCATATCATCTAGGTTGTGCTTTGCTAACAAATTAACTCCTGGACATCAGTGATTTTGCTCATACGATTTATTTCTCATTCATGCTAATTGTCCAGCTCATACCTGTGCTTGCTCCACACGTCCCTCAGGGACCCGGGCTGATGGATATTCCCCAAGATGAATATTCTGCCTGGTGAGGTGAGGAGGATCATGCATGGCGTTCTCACACTGTTTTCAGATTCCTTAACAGCAAAGTGACATACGTTACTTGCACTTACAGCCATTCGCCAGAGCTGGTGAGATTGAGCTAGGGACTCTGGAGGCATGTATGAAATAAATTGCAATCATTACTAAAGCTACCAGAGCTACCAAATAAGATCTCTGGAACAATAACCTGTATTTTAGAAGGCTTCTGTAGGCAGCAGAGGTTACTTGCTATGTCCTGTTCTTGTACTGCGAATAATCAATACATATCTATAAAGAGAATAAAGGAAATGCTAAACTTGGGGGTCATAAAAACTTTGTGAATAAACATTTAATTCACTAAAAAATGTTTAATAAGTTCTATGGATTGCAGAAGGAGGAAGGATTTAGGACCCAGACAGGCTGGTGAAACAACATACCTAAATGCTTGAGACAAGTCCTTTGGCCACTTGAGGCCTCAGCATCTTCCCTCAGTAGAATGTGGTTACTTTTACTTATTTCTCAGAATTAAAGGAGGGAACATGATGTGCCTAGAATAATTTTGTGGAAGCGTGACAAACAGAAATTAAATAAACTATTCCCATAAACATCTTTACTCCGGTCCTTTTCTGCGCAACAATATCACTAACCAAAATGTGGTGGTATCCTTTAGTGAGTACACAGACAAGGGGGAAGAGAGGCAACATACATCACACAACTGAATCTATTACAATACAATGAGTACCCTAATAGGGGTAGCTGCTATTAGAATCCAGAGGAAAGAGTCATTAATTGGGAAAAAGTGAGCAGTAGAGAGAAAGAGAAAGTCAGGAACATTTCAATGATGAATATAAGTAAAATAAGAGACAGAAAATAATAAATAAGTAATAAGTAAAACAGAGACAGAAAATAGGTATAGTAATTTATAACACATCAAAATGCTTTAATATTAAATATGATATATATATAAAATACCCACAAGAATGTTTGGCATAGTGCTAGCAGTCGTCACATGGTGATTGTTAATACTCTCTAAAATGTAAGGTTTTTACTATATAACTTCTGCAAAAAATCTCCATGATTATTATTACTACTATTATTATTTTATTATTTTTTTAAATTTTGCTTTAGGCTCTTGACATCGATTGGAACACAATATTGATACTCAGACTTTGTAAAAAACTGCATAAGTCTTTCTTCGAAGAAAAACTTGTAGGGAAATCAACATATAAGACTGATAGCTGCATACCTGCTTAAGTCAAAGTGGGCATGAGAGAGAAGGAGTCCTGTTAATTGGCCTTTGCATGTCTTGTTGGCTTGAGGCAACTCTGCAGGATGGTTAGGATGCCGCATTTTGAGGAAAACAGCTCGATCAAAGGCTCTGATTTATTACTGTAGAGGAGATAGCCTTTTAATGAAGTAAGAGTCTTTGGAATACCTAATTTCATTTTGTCCTAAAATTCAAACCAGACATTTCTTAATCATTTGTTTTCATCATATAGTTGGACATAGTTACAAATTAATTTTTGTTACTTTTAATATATTATGTATAAAAAGTAGTTTTGCTTCCTGGTTTCCTAATCAATTTGGTTTTCTTGGCCATTTGTGCAGGTACCACACCAAGCTTCCTGGTATAAGTTCATAATTATTTATATTGCCTAATTAGAAACTGGTATCTTTCTTCTATGCAAGAACTCTTGCTTTTTTAGATGATGAGAATTCGTAGACATTGTGTCCTCAAATAACAGCTTTCTCTGTCAAAAATATTTTCTCCATTTTTTTTTTTTTTTTTTTTTTATGAAACTCAACTCAAATTGTGTTGGGTCATCTACTGCCTTTCAAGTTTTTTTAATCTCTCTTTCATGTTTTTCATTTCTATCTCTCTTTACTATATTCAACTATTTTTTTCTCTTTCTTTTTTCTTTTTAGAGAGAGGGGGAGAGAGGGTCATGGGAGAGCAGAGAGAGAGGAAGAGAGAGAATCCCAAGCAGGTTCCACACCCAGTGTAGAGCCCGAGGGGGCTTGATTTCACAAGCCCAAGATCATGACCTAAGCAGAAATCAAGAGTTAGACGTTCATCCAAGTGAGCCACCCAGGCACTCCAGTTTTCTCTCTCACTCTCTCTCTTTTTTAAATAATTACAACTTTATATTCCTTTTTAAATTTTTCTAATGTTATCTTTTACTTTATTATTAAGTCACTGGCTCTGTTTAATATACCTATAAATTTTATTTTAATGATTATATTTTATATCTAGAAATTCAGTGTGTGTGTATGGAAAATCTGTCCACATTTATTTTATAGTATACTATTCTTTTGACTTGATTTCTAGTCTATCAAAATATACCTGTCAACTTTTTTTTTTTTTTTGCAAGAGCAGAGAGAGAAGGATTACTGTGTGTGTGTGTATGCATGTATGCTTGAGTGTGTCTGTGTGTGTGTATGTGCTGTGAACTCCTGTTCAGTTTTTTTTTCTTTTTTAAAAAAATTCTGTTTGGATTCTGTATCTCCTGAATTACCAAGGCATTTAAAGAACAGAGAGAGAAGGAGAGAGAGAGAATCCTAGCAGGCTCCATGTCCAGTGCAGAGCCTGAGGGGGCTTGATCTCATGATCCTGAGACCATGACCTGAACCAAAATCAAAAATCGGATGTTTAACCAATTGAGCCACCCAGGCACTTCCATACCTGTCAGTGTTTTTTTTTTTTTTTAATTAATTTTTTATTTTTTATAAACATATATTTTTATCCCCAGGGGTACAGGTGTGTGAATCACCAGGTTTACACACTTCACAGCACTCACCAAATCACATACCCTCCCCAATGTCCATAATCCTACCCCCTTCTCCCAAACCCCCTCCCCCCAGCAACCCTCAGTTTGTTTTGTGAGATTAAGAGTCACTTATGGTTTGTCTCCCTCCCAATCCCATCTTGTTTCATTTATTCTTCTCCTACCCACTTAAGCCCCCATGTTGCATCACCACTTCCTCATATCAGGGAGATCATATGATAGTTGTCTTTCTCTGCTTAACTTATTTCACTAAGCATGATACGTTCTAGTTCCATCCATGTTGTCGCAAATGGCAAGATTTCATTTCTTTTGATGGCTGCATAGTATTCCATTGTGTATATATACCACATCTTCTTGATCCATTCATCTGTTGATGGACATCTAGGTTCTTTCCATAGTTTGGCTATTGTGGACATTGCTGCTATAAACATTCGGGTGCATGTGCCCCTTTGGATCACTACATTTGTATCTTTAGGGTAAATACCCAATAGTGCAATTGCTGGGTCATAGGGCAGTTCTATTTTCAACATTTTGAGGAACCTCCATGCTGTTTTCCAGAGTGGCTGCACCAGCTTTCATTCCCACCAACAGTGGAGGAGGGTTCCCCTTTCTCCGCATCCTCGCCAGCATCTGTCATTTCCTGACTTGTTGATTTTAGCCATTCTGACTGGTGTGAGGTGATATCCATTTTGGTTTTGATTTGTATTTCCCTGATGCCGAGTGATATGGAGCACTTTTTCATGTGTCTGTTGGCCATCTGGATGTCTTCTTTGCAGAAATGTCTGTTCATGTCCTCTGCCCATTTCTTGATTGGATTATTTGTTCTTTTTGTGTTGAGTTTGCTAAGTTCTTTATAGATTCTGGACACTAGTCCTTTATCTGATATGTCGTTTGCAAATATCTTCTCCCATTCTGTCAGTTGTCTTTTGATTTTGTTAACTGTTTCCTTTGCTGTGCAAAAGCTTTTGATCTTGATGAAATCCCAATAGTGCCTTTTTGCCCTTGCTTCCCTTGCCTTTTGCGTTGTTCCTAGGAAGATGTTGCTGCGGCTGAGGTCGAAGAGGTTGCTGCCTGTTTTCTCCTCCTTTCTCACATTGAGGTCCTTCATCCATTTTGAGTCTATTTTTGTGTGTGGTGTAAGGAAATGGTCCAATTTCATTTTTCTGCATGTGGCTGTCCAATTTTCCCAGCACCATTTATTGAAGAGGCTGTCTTTTTTCCATTGGACATTCTTTCCTGCTTTGTCGAAGATTAGTTGACCATAGAGTTGAGGGTCTATTTCTGGGCTCTCTATTCTGTTCCATTAATCTATGTGTCTGTTTTTGTGCCAGTACCATGCTGTCTTGATGATGACAGCTTTGTAATAGAGCTTGGAGTCCGGAATTGTGATGCCACCAACGTTGGCTTTCTTTTTCAATATCCCTTTGGCTATTCGAGGTCTTTTCTGGTTCCATATAAATTTTAGCATTATTTGTTCCATTTCTTTGAAAAAGATGGATGGTACTTTGATAGGAATTGCATTAAATGTGTAGATTGCAAAGAAACCCTAAGCCCAGCAGGAGAAGAGAAATCTTAAAGATCAGAGCAGAAATCAATGAAATAGAAACCAAAAAAAAACAATAGAACAAATCAACGAAACTAGGAGCTGGTTCTTTGAAAGAATTAATAAAATTGATAAACCCCTGGCCTGACTTATCAAAAAGAAAAGAGAAAGGACCCAAATAAATAAAATCATGAATGAAAGAGGAGAGATCACAACTAACACCAAAGAAATACAAACTATTATAAGAACATACTATGAGCAACTCCATGCCAATAAATTTGACAATCTGGAAGAAATGGATGCATTCCTAGAAACATATAAACTACCACAACTGAACCAGGAAGAAATAGAAAGCCTGAACAGACCCATCACCAGTAAGGAGATTGAAACAGTCATTAAAAATCTCCAAACAAACAAAAGCCCAGGGCCAGACGGCTTCACGGGGGATTTCTACCAAACATTTAAAGAAGAACTAATTCCTATTCTCCTGAAACTGTTCCAAAAAATAGAAATGGAAGGAAAACTTCCAAACTCATTTTATGAGGCCAGCATCACCTTGATCCCAAAACCAGACAAGGATCCCAACAAAAAAGAGAGCTATAGATGAATATCCTTGATGAACACAGATGCGAAAATACTCAACAAAATACTAGCCAATAGGATTCAACAGTACATTAAAAAGATTATTCACCACGACCAAGTGGGATTTATTCCAGGGCCACAAGGTTGGTTCAACATCCACAAATCAGTCAATGTGATACAACACATCAATAAAAGAAAGAACAAGAACCATATGATACTCTCAATAGATGCTGAAAAAGCATTTGACAAAGTACAACATCCCTTCCTGATCAAAACTCTTCAAAGTGTAGGGATAGAGGGCACATACCTCAATATCATCAAAGCCATCTATGAAAAACCCACCGCAAATATCATTCTCAATGGAGAAAAACTGAAAGCTTTTCCACTAAGGTCAGGAACACGGCAGGGATGTCCATTATCACCACTGCTATTCAACATAGTACTAGAGGTCCTAGCCTCAGCAATCAGACAACAAAAGGAAATTAAAGGCATTCAAATCGGCGAAGAAGAAGTCAAATTATCACTCTTCGCAGATGATATGATACTATATGTGGAAAACCCAAAAGACTCCACTCCAAAACTGCTAGAACTTATACAGGAATTCAGTAAAGTGTCAGGATATAAAATCAATGCACAGAAATCAGTTGCATTTCTCTACACCAACAGCAAGACAGAAGAAAGAGATATTAAGGAGTCAATCCCATTTACAATTGCATCCAAAACCATAAGATACCTAGGAATAAACCTAACCAAAGAGACACAGAATCTATACTGAGAAAACTATAAAGTACTCATGAAAGAAATTGAGGAAGACACAAAGAAATGGAAAAATGTTCCATGCTCCTGGATTGGAAGAATAAATATTGTGAAAATGTCTATGCTACTTGTCAGTGTTTTAAGCATACTATGTAATAGTCACTTTCAGATTATTCAGCTATGTAATAGTCACTTTCAGATTATTTAGCTAGTCTCAGTTTTTGTGCTGTTTTTATTTATGGGTAGACAGTTGATATTTTGGTTCCTCATGCATTCGGATTACTGTGTGAGTGTGTGTGTGTGTGTGTGTGTGTGTGTGTATGCATGTATGCTTGAGTGTGTCCGTGTGTGTGTATGTGCATGTGAACTCCTGTTCAGTTTTTTTTTCTTTTTTTTTTTTTAAATTCTGTTTGGTTTCTGTATCTCCTGAATTACCAAGGCATTTAAATAGCTTTGTTTGGTTCCTATTAGAGATCCCCATGAATTTCAGTGGCTCTCCTGGATTTTGTATATTTCTTATTTTGTGGTTCTGTATCATGTATTATAAATTAGGATTCCATACTCACATACATGAACTTTATATTTATTTCCCCACCCAAAGCCCGGAAAGAAGAAAAACTTTTGTAACTTTTCTTTACTGGGATATTGGCTGATATGTTTTTTTAGCTCATGAAGTTTGGTAGTGTCTTAAGGGCTCAAGGCTTAAGCAACTGGTGAAGTTCTAGTTTCCTGTCTAACTCTTATTCTTAGTTATATCCTTAGAAAGTCTTCCTGGTCTAAACATCTCATGGATACCTGCTTTATCAATCTTGCCTATCATTGTGGTTTTTATTTCTTTCTTTGAAGCACCTGGGGGACTGATTTCTTTTCTTTGCCTGACTTGGCTGTGTGCTTTAAATCTCTGGCCTCTACTTTCTGATGTAGACACTTCAGCTGCTGTTATGTTCCCCTTCCGTGTTGGATGCACCTAGAAGGCTTTGAACATTTGCCATGAGGGTTCTGCAAGTTTTATACTTTCCCCCCAACTCAAGCAATCGACCCCACAGGCTGTTTTTGGTTTTTTTTTTTTTTCCATTATTCCTTTACCCTCCTTCATATTCCATCATGACCCCAACATAGCGGACATCCCTTCCTTACTGTGTACCCACTGGGTATTTGTGCTCCTTCTGCTGGTCTTGGAATACACTTCCTACGCAGGTTCCTACTGTCTGCACTGTTTTTTTTTTTTTTTTTTTTTTTTTTTCAATTCTTTGGCTTGCCCACATATGTTTTGTAAAATAGGGGAAATTTTTTATTTTTTATTTTTTATATTATACTCAAAAAACGTAATGGCAGATCAGAGCTGTTTGTTCTCCAGTATCTTAGAACAGTCATAGGAAACCACTGTTAGTTTTTTGTTTGTAGTTCTCCCTACCTCTGTATGATTGAGACACTTATCATTTGGAGGTTGGGGCAAAAGAGAAGAAAATTCTCTAGCCATTCTTTCAGAGAGACTCCTGTCAGTTCAGTTCTGTCCTGTTGCTTGGACATGCATGGCAGTGACCACAACAGAGACTCAAGGTGGGACCTCTGTTATTTATTAAAAACAGACAAACACGTTTATTGAGGTGTGAACTCTACTTGATGACTCATTTGGAACAGATACGGTATCAAACGAAAAAAAAATAATTAACCTTACAATGGAGAAAACTGGCAGACATCACTTTAACAAAATGATCAGTTTTAATGTGCTCAGTAATGTGGACATGGGATTTTCCAGTATGAGATGATAAAAAGGGGACATCACTCTATGTATACTTCCAAAAAGCAATAAACCCAATGTAGTTATGAGAAGGCATTAAGCAAACTCAAAATGAACATCACTTTGGGAAATAACTGATTGGTTCTCTTAAGAGCATCAAGGTCATGGGAAACACAGAAAGACTGAGAAACAGTCACAAACTAAGGAGACATGACAGGACAGAACACTGTAATATCTTTATCTAGATCAGATCAGATCAATATCTGATTTATCAATATCTAGATCAGATCCTAAACAGAAAAATAGCTTTAGCAAGAAAACTGGTAAAGTCTAATGAAATATTTTGTTTATATATTTGTATTATACCACCATTATGAATTTCTTAATTTCAATAAACATACCATGATTTTGTATGATGTAAACATTAGGGGAAGCTGAGTGAAGGTTACTAACTAATACATTCTATTGTCTTTACCACTTTCCTGTAAACCTAAAATTATTTAAAATAAAAAAATTAAAAAAATAAAACGCTACCTTTCATAATTAAAAAAAAAAAAAGTCATGTGACTGCACCCTTAGGCTGTCCTAGACCTGCTTTGAAGAACTAGGCACCATTTTTCTAAAGAAGGAGTGATGCACTCAAATTCGAAGGATAATCTATTTTGTTTTGGATAGTTTTTCCTGAAGGGAATGACCCCTGGTTAAGTCAACCATCAGGAGTCCTCATTTGCTGGAAGAATCTTATCACATTCATAGTGTCTCTACCAGAATTGGAACTTAAGGAACCAGTGACATACTTGGGTGGAGAAATTTTCTGACGAGATAAGCATAGATAACCTGATTTGTCACTTCGCAAGCCTTTTAAATTCTAAATCAGATATTCACCTGAGGCTGGTTGTCCTGAATTATCTAATTCTAGATTTGAAACTGTCAGTCCTTTCATAAAGCAGAATAGTTCAATGGTGAATTTAAATTGAAAATATGAGAAAAAGTGCTCTCAAAGGGCAGAACACATTGATAAATTCTTGTGACATATCCTATAGCCTACTGCAGTACAAACAGGGCAGGCTGTCAAGCTTTTATATAAAATCTGATACTACCAGCCAATACCAACAAAACTCTGATTTTCAGCTTGTCTTGTCCTGGCTGTTAAGAGTGGAGGAGTTGTGTTGATATAGCATTTTCTGCCTACTTTTCCTTCCAAGAGCTGGGACATCTTCAAAGAAATAGATGTGTGTATATAGGGGTATTTTATTCTACCTCCTTGGAATAAAACGGGCTCTGGTTTTTCACTCTAGAGGTCTACTTACTGACAGATTAAATACCATATCCCTTTGACTTTATTTTCCTTTTAAAATCAATCATTCTGTGTTTGGTCTCCTCTCTAAATTGCAGAAGCAGATTAATGCTGCAATTATCTGTATTAGTAATTGAATGACTCTGATGGGCAAACCTCAGAGACACATTGATTTCCCAACCTTTTAAATAAATACCCCCCCCACCAGTCTTAAGGAAATAGCTGCCTTCTGTCCTAGACATTTCATAACAGAGTGGTTTCTTAACAAAGAATTGAGGGAGGCCACATGGGTATTCACTGATGCGGACTTTCCTTGCTAAAATATTTTTTTTTCCTTTTTAATCCTCATATTCCCCCTATTCTTTCCAGATAATATAAACCTTACACTCTATCCTATCATGTTAGACCCATCACAATATGCTTTTCTTTCCCGCTTTCATCTCTCCATTTCAAGTTTGGAACTTATTCTTGGATGCCAAGCTGTAGATATGTCTAATAAGTAGGATGACTATATGGATTGTTAAATGAAGGCCCTTTTAAGATGAATTTGGGGCATTAAATGGGGGACAAATGGGATGGTAGGAAAAGAAGCATGAAGTGACATTGTCTAGGAGAATTGGACTTACGTCAGCCTCCTGATAAAACTTAATATGATACTTTCCTGTAAGGGAAAAGAAAGCTTAGTAGAGAAAAACTTAAATAAAGCAAAAAAATATATATAATCATTGAATTTCAAATATAAGTATTATGTATAGGATTTTGATAACCAAGGGATGCCTTTCCTTCATCCATCTCTCCATATTTTGAGAAATGCCAATAATATAGTTAGTAATAGATATAATGAAAAAGTGCTTGCATATGCCTAGTGCTTTAAAGTTTTAAACTAGTATAATAGCTATTTTCATACTTATTACATAGGAACTGTATTATACTTACTCATATTAACATTGCTCCTTTTATAGATGAGATCATTGAATCAGAACTCCAGCCTCAATGGCCATCCATTTCTTCTTTCAGTAGTTAAAAAGCAAAAACAAGTATACTGCATACCTTCATTCTCCTCTTTGTCAGACTCTGTGCTAGATACGAAGATGAAGATGATACGGACCCTTCTTTCAATTTGCTTATTGTCTAATAGGAAGAGATAGATAGATATTATAGACACACTTTTGCATCCAGCACACTTTGTATTAAACCTTAACAACCTACTTCCACTTGAGCTCTCCTTGCGACAGCTGAAATGTTTTTTAGTGACTTCATATAGTTGTTGGACCTTTTTGACACAGCTTTTTTTGTTGTTGTTGTTAATTCTCTTTTGTTGTTTGCTGAGAAACTGGAAAAGAGCTCCTTTCCATGGAGCAGAAAAATAAAGAAAGTGAATTTCTTTTTTTTTTTTAATTTTTTTATTTTTTATAAACATATATTTTTATCCCCAGGGGTACAGGTCTGTGAATCGCCAGGTTTACACACTTCACAGCACTCACCATAGCACATACCCTCTCCAATGTCCATAACCCCACCCCCCTCTCCCAACCCTCCTCCCCCCAGCAACCCTCAGTTTGTTTTGTGAGATTAAGAGTCACTTATGGTTTGTCTCCCTCCCAATCCCATCTTGTTTCATTGATTCTTCTCCTACCCACTTAAGCCCCCATGTTGCATCACCAAGGAAGTGAATTTCTGAATGTATTCTTCTCTAGAAAAAAATGTGACTTGATGGCAGCTATTGGAAACCAATGGACAGGTGAACTAGGCATGGATGTGGTGTCTTAGAAGTATGTATTCCTTATCAGAAAGGAATAAAGATACAAGATGGACACAAGTTGCAGCCTCAGAAGCTGTGGAGCAACACAAAGTAGGCTGAATTAAGTCATAAGGAACAAGAACTAGGTGGTTCAGGAGTGGGCAAAAGTATTTTCAAATAATTTCAGAAAAAAAAGTTTTTTTGTGTTTAAAATGGTACTCATTGGGTTAGCTCAGTTAAGAACTTTCACAGCTACTTAATAACAGCATGCCACAGGAAAATGTAAAAAAAATGATGTTGGTCTTTTATACTCAAAGTAAGAACTATGGGGTCAGCATCATGGACATCAGCTAGGAGTTTGTTAGAGATGTGGGATCTCAGTACTGATCCCAGAACTCTTGAATCAGAATCTGTAATTTAGCAAGATGCCCAGGTAGTTCCTACACACATCAATCTCCTGAGAAACACTTCTGTGGTAGGATCATTTATCTGATTCATCCTCGGACCACATTTCAAAAATTGAAGGTTTTCCCAAGAGCTTTGCAGTAGATAGAGCTCAGGTCCATGTAACACAGTGGTTTGAATAGGAAGTTGCTTGAAATTTCAGGCAAAAGAGAGGAAATTCTTCTTACTTTGTCTTACTTTTTCTGTGAGCACAAGGGGTAATTACCAATGTTCTGTTTTGACAGGGGACCATGTAGGTCTGACTCTGTTTTACCTAATATAGCTTGCAGGTCCTTTTCCAAATGTTCACTTCTGGGACAGGCAGCTGATGAGATGATTTACTGTTCTAGTATGAGAGAGAGTCTATTTGCTTTCCTAGTGTTTTTGCATATTCACCATGGACAACATATTAACAAGGCCATGCTTTGGCAGTGCCATACCCTAAAACTTTTAATAAAAGGTGTCATGGTGGTAAAGGAACCATTCTATTTCAATTTTGTTGTTTGCTTGAATGAAACGGATATCCTTTGAGAAACTTGACAGATGGCAATGTTTAAGAAAATTGCTTAGAGGAAGGGATATAAGGTTGATGACTTTTTAGGACAGTACAATGTCATGATTCTCCAAATCTAGGATAGCATAAAGAGCAATATTATGAAATTTGACAGTCTGGTATTCACTTATCTATTTTCATCTTATGGCCCATATGACTTCAAGCAAGTTACTTAACGTCTCCAAGTTTCCATTTTCTCATCTATAGATGGAGATAATTATACTTACCTTAAGGAGAGGTGTGAGATGTAATAAGATGTTATATATAAAGTACCTGTGCATAATGCCCAGCCCTTTTTAGCCCTTTATAAATGTTAGATCTCCTCATTTATTGACATCCCATTTCTCTAAACTGATTAAAGTGTGGAGGAAAAGCCATTTGAGCTGTTTATTTTCTTATTATATCCTCTTGGAAAGCACAAACATCTAGGGAAAAGAAATTGCATAAATGGAATGAATATTACATTTTAAACATGATGATATCATATATTCAAACAACAGTGCTAGAATCTTATTAAGCTGGGAGCCCATTATAGTGCTATCCTTAAGTTCTGTGCTATGAAAATACCTAATATACTATCTTATGAGGTCTCAAAACAGCCTCAGACACATTTGCGAAGTACACAACATTTATTTCTCATGCATCATCTACTTTGAGCCTTCTCTTTGCCATGTGGGCCTCACAGATGGTGACCCCCTGCTTCTGCCCCTACCACATACGGATATCATGCTCTTGAATTTTTTTTTCCCATTATCTTTCCTCCATAAAAATTACATATCCTGTGTTCCCTTTATATAATAGTGTTTTCAGTTATGAAGATAATGAGTAATGGAATAATTCCTATTAATAGTAATAAAGAATATTTTTGCCTTTATCTTAATAGGTATTATAGATGCATTTTAGCAGAGATTTCTGGAAGTGCTCTTTTCAACCCCCGCAGGAATGACTTGAATGCTGTCCATATTAGATACAGTGGCAAAGAGAATGGGAGAAAACCTGTCACAGGAGGAGCCAGCAGGGAAGCTTCTTGCTTTCGTTTGATCACACACTACTAATGTGTGAGGCTTTCCCTATGCGACTTAGTCTTTAGTGATGCAATTTTTAAATACTTTTGCATCCATAATAATTTCTCCTTAAGAAACTTTTCACAGTACTCAGAGATGTGCACTTTCATCAAGAAAAAAAAAAAGAATACACCATTATGATAAGCACTGAGCAATGCATAGAATTGTTGAATCACTGTGTTGTACACTTGAAAGTAATATAACACTGTTAATTATACTGGAATAAAAAAAACGGGAGAATTTGGCAACAACAACAACAAAAAGTATAACAATAAAAAATAAACAATAAAAAAAAGATTTTTCTCCACAAAATATACTATCCTTAAATGATTATAGAGATATAATCACATTGTTCAGTGTTATGTTTAAGAAAGTTTGTGAAGGCAAGATCATAGGGTAGGTATTATAGAAGAGATAATGATTAGAATACACCTGTGAGTTTTTGTTCATAGTTAAAGATTCCAAGCTAGAAAGGAATCAAATCTTAGAAGGACTCTATTTCTGCCAAAACTGAATAGATAAATGTGTTTTTTTCCCTACCAAATATGTACTAAAAGATGGTTTATGCAGCCAGTGGAGTGGCAATCCGGGTCTTATTCCATAAAAAGCAGCATTATATTCTCATTATTAGCCTGTTCATTCGAATCTTGATTGATGGAAAAAATGGTCTTCTACAACTCTGTAGTAAGCTGTTAGTGCCACTGGTTTTGGAACTGCTTTGGGATGAGAAGTCCCTTCCACTATTTATGGAATTTGGACAAAACCAATAATATAGAGAGGCAGCCACAATAATAACTCAATCCTGATTATGTGAAAAGCTGAGAGTTCTGAGTTAATAATGTTCTCTAAGCAATGCCCTTAAATCTTCTTAAAGAGATGTTCTGTTGAAACCACTACAAGGATCAATTTATCACCTGTATCTCTATAGTCTAGAATCTGTTGTTTGAATGAGTGATTCAAGTTCACTGAAGCCATCATTCTTCCTGTATTATTCACCAATATACTATACACCAACTCATTCGTTACTTACAGAGCAGCACTGCCACCTGGGTCTATCATAACCTTGCCAATTTTCCAATTGTTCAGGCACAAAATCTTTGCATTTAACATTGATATTTTGTTCCCTCAGAATTGTCGATTATATATTCACATAGAATGCATTTGCCGAAGTCAGCCTTCCACATAACATACTCTTCATTAGAATCCCCATTAATGAGAATGGACCCCTCAATTGATATTTCAAATATGAATGTTACTGATTCATATTGAAATAAATTATTTTAGGTGGAATACTCATAGATAGTATTGTTTTCCCCATCACACATGAGAATTACATCAGTTCTCTGTTTCTCAATGACTGTTGTTAAGTGGACTCAGAGGAGAAAACAAGACAAACCTGCTTTAAGATTTAAGTTTCTGGCCAGAGATCTTGGACACTGAACTAAAATCAATCTTAAAAAAAAAAAAAAATGCAGTATATCTGATTGTGTAGTAATTTAGGCAGGCTTATGTTGAAAATACTGAATATGACAAAAACTGCTATTCTGAATTTCTTCCTTGCCCTACATCAAACCCCTTTTCCAATCATAGCTTGAGTTAGGGTCATTAGAAATATAAAGAGGTGGGGGTAATAACTAATCTCTAATGACTACATATTTAATAGATTCTCAACTCAAAAGAATGATCAAGAGGCATTAATGCATATTTATGGTTTTAATTGTAGCTCATCCAAACATTAACCAAACAAATACTTGTTGACCATCTCCTGGCATGTAAAAATGAATGAGAAACAACCCCTTCCTTTCAGGAGCTCACAGTCTACTAGAAGTAAATCAGTAATTATGTGATTACAAGAGAGTGAGGCAGTTGATGATAAATGTTACAATAAGCAAATGGAGAATGGAATCTATGAAAAAAATTTGCTTGGACATGAACAAGATGATATATTTAGGGGAAAAAAGTACCAGGATTTCAGTTTTATCTGATTTTCTGGGATGAGGGTTTGCATTCTTATCGCTTCATTTGTTCAGTAGACAGAGATAGTGTGTAGATGAAAGACAGTTTGATTTTTTAATTTTTTATTTTTTATAAACATATATTTTTATCCCCAGGGGTACAGGTCTGTGAATCACCAGGTTTACACACGTCACAGCACTCACCAAAGCACATACCCTCCCCAATGTCCATAATCCCACCCCCTTCACCCAAACCCCCTCCCCCCAGCAACCCTCAGTTTGTTTTGTGA
>NC_081572.1:27362498-27384601 GCF_022355385.1 Mustela nigripes
ACCAGAAGGCGAGAAAAAAAACAAAAAATGAAAAATAAAAAAATTAAATTAACTGCAAGACTAAAAAAAATCACAGGGAAAAAGCCATGAGTTCCGTGCTTGGCTTTCTCCTCTTCTGGAATTCTGCTGCTCTCTTTGGTATTGAAACCACACTCCTTGGTAGGTGAACTTGGTCTCGCCTGGATTTCTTGTTGATCTTCTGGGGGAGGGGCCTGTTGTAGTGATTCTCAAGTGTCCGCCCCAGGCGGAATTACACCGCCCTTACCCAGGGCCGGGGTGAGTAATCCGTTCAGGTTTGCTTTCAGGAGCTTTTGTTCCCTGAGCGCTTTCCGTAGAGTTCCGGAAGACGGGAATACAAATGGCAGCCTCCTGGTCTCCGGCCCGGAGGAGCCGAGAGCCCAGGGCCACACTCCTCAGTGCGCCCTCAGAGAACAGCGCCCAGTTACTCCCATTGGCCTGACCTCCGGCCGCGCTCTGAACTCACTGAGCCTGCGACCGGTTCAAGGTAACACCGAGCTGTGAGCTTACTGTCGGCTCTGTCTTTGTAGCCGGCTTTCCCGTTCCAATACCCGCAAGCTCTGCGACACACAGACACCCCCGATCCTTCTGTGACCCTGCGGGACCTGAGGCCACACTGACCCCGTGTGGGCTTTGCCCCGGGTAGCCTCTGGAGCGATGTCCCTCAGCGGAACAGACTTTTAAAAGTCCTGATTTTGTGCGCCGTTGCTCCACCGCTTGCCGGGAGCCGGCCCCTCTCCCCAGGGTTTATCTTCCCGTCGCTTTGGATTCACTTCTCCGCCGGTCCTCCCTTTCAGAAAGTGGTTGTTTTTCTGTTTCCAGAATTGCTGTTCTTCTTCTCTTCGATCTACCGATGGATTTTCAGGTGTTTGCCATCTTTAGATAAGCTATCTAGCTGATCTCCGGCTAGCTGAAGTAGTCTCAGCCTGCTACTTCTCCGCCATCTTGACTTCTCCAAGAAATCTAGATGATCAGAGTCACGTTCTTAATTGTGATGTTTGATGAATTTGTTTCTTTCCTGGGAACGCTCCTCGGGCAGGTTTCCGACGCTGGGGGCTCGAGTCTGGCTAACAAGCCTGACAGGACAGCAGATCATGGTCTATGGATTATTTACTCAGCGTGTGATCCCTTGCTAGAGCTCCGCTGTTTTCCTGCTGCCTCTGGACACGCTGGGAGGATCCTCCGAAAGACAGTTTGATTTTAATTAGGAAGGGTTAAATCATGGCTTTCCCATCCATAACTATACAAATTTGGTTAAACCCATTACTTTTGGAAGTCCAGTTTCTTTTTAACAAAATATATAGACTAATACTAATGCAAAAGATCAGTTTTTATAAGTAACGTGAAATAAGCATAAATATCTTGTTCATGGAAATAATTTACAGTGACAGCAATAGTAACAATACTACTACTATTATTAGTGACTGACCTTTGTACAGAGTTTGCAATATGCCAGGCATTGAGCTAAGCACTTCACATGCAAGATCCTTAGTCCATGCAAACACTCTATAAGAAGTTACTGTCCTTTTCTCTATTTTAACAAGGCTTATAAAGATTATTTTATTTGTCCATGGTGAGCTAGAATAACAATAATGGCCAACACATATTGAGTACTTACTAATCATCTGGCATTGTTTTAAAACATTAGCTATCTCTGTTTGTTTATGCTTTCTGTGAGATAGAGTCTATTATTTTTTCCTCTTTTACAAATGTCACGAGCTGAATGGTGTTCCCGTGAAAATTCAGATGTTCAAGACCTGAACCCCAGTATTTTAGAATCTGGACTGTGTTCAGAGATAGGGCCTTTTAAGAAGTGATTAAGTTAAAATAAGGTCCTTTGAGTGAGCTCCAATCCAATTTGACCAATGTCCTTACAAGCAGAGGAAATTTGAGCACACAGAGACACCAGGAGTGTATGCACACAGAGGAAAAGTCCATCAAAGTTGGAATTAGAATGAGGCCATCTTCAAGCCAAGGAGAGAGGATTCAGAAGATGCCAAATCTCATGAAAACCTTATCTTGGTCTTCCAGTCTCTAGGACTGTGAGAAAATAAATTTCCATTGTTGAAACCACCCATGCTGTGGTATTTTGTCATGGGAGCCCTCCAGATCAGTCCCATAGGTGACTGCAGTGGCACAGAGAGTGGCACTGGTATGCATAGCTAAACAGTTCCTGTGCAGAGCAGCTGGGACTCAAACCCAAGCGATCTCATGCCAGCGTCCCTACCCTTTATCTGTTCACAGAAAGCTTCTCATAACAGGTGTGGAAATTGAGGTAGCAAGTGACTAAGTCATGCCCGCTAAATTGCCCATCTGCACAATGTTAGAGCTAGGATTCATATCCAGGTCTGATTTCCTCCTAGTTAACTTAAAACTATTTTCATGAATCCTCGGATACCCAGTTTAGTTAAAAGCTACATTTCACTTAGTTTCAAATTTCCTATCAAAGAGGGTTAAGGAAATGCCAGCTTTGACACATGTATACTGGCTACTAAGTTAATTTCCATGGATGAAAGATGGCAAAACTTAGCAAAGGAGCCCTGTAGTCACTTAAAGCATTAGTGTCATATTCTACATCCACTGATAACTGCCCCTGGTAAGCCATACATCACACCATTCTTTGTGATACCAACTTAGACACAAATCTTGTTTGTTGTGCTGATGTTGAAAGCCTTTTACTGCCTTCAGTAGCTACCAGAAGAACCATTACAATAGATGTCCTAAATTACAAAGGGTTTCTCAGGGGCTGACTCTTTATACATTTTAGCTAGTGACAGAAGGAGCATCCCTCTGGATTGATTATCACTTCTATAATGACTTAAGTCAGAGCTGCAGCTTTCCTGGCCCAAGACAGTCTTTTCAAATCTCTGACCTCATTCTAGGCCACATACGGGAAAAGTTCCACATTCTAAGGGTTAGGAAGAAAGAAACCTTGTGAATGCCAAGCTAGATTCTCCACTTCAGAATTTTTCTCACAATGGCATACAAAAAGCTTTTCATGTTTAAATATACATTCCTTTTAACACAGTGAGTAATACTGAACATTACTAAATCAGCGACAACATTTTCCCATGGAGAAATCAGATCATATTACTTAACATAAATACTACCAAGATGAAACATTTTGACAAAGTACCATATTATAGGCCTTTAATAGTTTGCTTTATAGCTCATCTAACATTTGAACGTTTTAGCTTACACAGAGCAGCTTTTAAATGAACATTTAAAGCTATTGTAAAAATGAGCAAGGTGAAAAAATATGCTTACTTATTCTTTTACATCATATCTTTCTCAAGTATCTTTTTGGATTGTAATTAATTATTTAATATTAATAACATTTAATACAAGTTATCATATATTAACCAAATGCTCTGCTAAGCAATAATTATATAGTTCATGGAATTCTTAGAGCAGTCCTATGTGCTCAAGAATATTATCTCAGTTTTAAAAATGAGGACAACACTTATAAGTACAGAATTTATATATAGAAGAGACAGGGTTGTACCCAGTCCTAATTCTAGAGGATCAGTACTTAATTTGCAGTTGTTGAATGGACATCATACCCACCCACTTATCTGTCCATTTGTCCATTTATTTATCCCATAATCATTTGTTGAGTGCCAAGTGTGTCCTAAGCACCATGTTAAGAACAGATGGGAGGAGATAGATAAACATGGTTACTGCCTTAAAGGAGAACACCAGTTACTGAGCAGACGTGCGAAATGATGGTTCTTGTAGTATATATGATGCGGTTCCTCTATGCTTTTGTATTTACAATCATCTTCAACAGTATGTTCGACAGGATGTTCATTTCACAATATGCACAGAAAGAGTGGGAAACTGCTCACCACATCTACTTGTGGACTGTGTATTTCAGAGTTGCCTATTATAAACTCTCATAAAAAAAAAAAAAAAAAACTGCCTAGAGTATTTCCTAACTTGTCCTGGGGACTCCTGTGTTTTCTAGAAATGCCATTAATATTCTAGGGAATTCATTTCTCATGGAACAATTAAAAAAAAAAAAAAACCTGATCTAGGAGTATGTGTTATTACATAATATTAACCTTGTGTCCTTTGCCAAGATAGTGTTTGGACCAAAATTGTTTATCATTAGCCTGAAGGACATTATGCACTTCCTACAATTTAAAAATCTCTGGAATTGCTCTGAGTTGAAATGGCATTACTCTGGCCAGTTTCAATGGATTTACCTATTTCCTGGTGTCCACCTGTCATCTCTCCCTTCACTTTACCCTCCCCACAATTTGGCTAACTACTATCTGTAGGCCAGGAGGAGATAGAAATCAAAGAGGAGGAAAAATATAAGCAAGCTATTTCGTTTCATTTCACTGATTCTGAGCTATTCTGTAAATATTTTAAAGGGAGGATTTAGTCCCTATTACCTAAAAGGCAATTAGATTATTTGTGAAATAGTTTTAATTTTTTCAGCTTTGTCTAGAGAGTGACTCTCACTGTGTTTCATAGAGAAATTAAAAAAAAAAAAAAACACTTTAAGAATCAATACAGTGATAAGAGACTAGGAAATCTTAGGCAAAGTCTGGGCAGAATCTGGTCCAGAATGCTCCCAATAGAGCAGGGATTTAGTATTATAGAAAGTTTGTAGTAGTAATGTAACGTAGCAATGATGCCAAAAACCAGAGTCAGAGGAGTTAGGTGTCTGTGGTTTTTCAGAATCAAGGCATTGACAGCATACCAACATTTACTTAATTATTACTATATGCCAAATGATGTAGTAAATGTAGATTTTTTTTATCAATTGAATTCTTCCCAAATTTTAATTCTGTGATATAGAACACTCTTTTTTACAGATAAGAAGATAAAGTTTTGTGATATTAACAAAGGGTTTTAAGTTATTTATTTATAAGTATGTTTCCATGCTGGGTGTGTGGGTTATAAAAGTAAAAATAATAACAATCCTATCATGACTCTCAAATTTACTTGAGTAAATGGACCCGTAAACATAATTTTATTTGTTTTTAGTTCAATTATCTTCTTTTTTAAATTTAAATTCAATTAGCCAACTTAGAGTACATCATTAGTTTCAGATAGAGTGTTCAGTAATTTATCATCTGTGTATAAAACCCAGTGCTCATCACATAATTTTATTTTTTTTTAATTTTTTAAAGAAAGATTTATTTATTTATTTGACAGATAGAAATCACAAGTAGGCAGAGAGGCAGGCAGAGAGAGAGAAAGCAGGAAGCAGGCACCCCACTGAGCAGAGAGCCTGATGTGGGGCTCGATCCCAGGACCCTGAAATCATGACCTGAGCCGAAGGCAGAGGCTTTAACCCACTGAGCCACCCAGGCACCATCACATAATTTTAAAACAGTGTGCTGAGCCCCTGTGGTAAGAAGAGCTTGCTTTAGGAACAAGTGTGTCGATGGAACTGTTTCCTACTAGACCTGAGGACTTCACACAACCTCTTCAGACTTACGTGCTTCTTTCCATTAAAAACCCTATCTATCTGCTCTCTCTTCCTGCATACCTACCTGCTTGTGGAAGTAGAGAAATACTCTTTTCTATTCTGAAATGTTATAAAAGAACAACAAGTGGAAGTCAATTTATGACAAAATAATAAGTATTCCAGTATACAAATGCACAAAAGGAAATGCATTACAATTCAAAACTTCCATTTCCATTTTCTGTAATTACCCAGGGAAGAGCGTTTGTGTATGTGTGGAAGATAACTTTAGAGAGAATCATGCTCTAATCTGGTTTCTGAAAATAAAAGTAACAGTTCCATATTAGTCATTGAAAAAGAATCAAAGATGTGTCAGAATTTTTTTTTTTTTTAATGGGTTAGCTATTGAAAGGCCTGACCAAGTTTAATCCAGTCACTTGGGAAGGACTCCAAATACTTGTTTTTGGCCATCACTAGAGTGCTGTGTTGTTTGAAACCTGCCTCCACCCGTAGGTGTATAGCTCTCCTGATGTGATGAGTCCCCAGTGTTTCCCAGCCCGGTGACTTCAAAGACAGTTCTTGCTCAGGTGCAGTCTGCACTTTCTGGTGAACCACAGACATGTCTGTTGAACACTGCCCCACCAGTGTTACAAGCAGGCCCTTGGTAGCAGCTACCCCGTGAGCTCCGTACCAGGAGCTCTCTGAATGTTACTAAACAAATGTTACTAAACAAATGTTACTAAAACAAAATTTTTGTATAACCATATTTTAATGATGTTCATGATCATGTCTATATATATATTATAAGATACCTTTGTATTAATTTGCCATAGTTCTAACTTCATTCAAATTAATTTTCCTTAATCATAACAAAAGCAACATTCATGCCTTACTAGGTACCTACTCTCTGCTTGACATAGTTTTCTCATTCTCTTTCACATAGCTCCCCTCACTTGACTCTCACACGCTTAAACAACATCATCTTTGTAAGGAAACAAAAGCTCTGAAACACTGGTGTAAATTTATACCTTTTATATTCCCCAGAGCCATTGCTTAGATACAAGTCTTTTTTTTTTTTTTTTTTTTCTGTCCTGTGCTTGTAAACCCTTTTGCTTTACAGTGTGCCGTGCCAGAGAACTGATGGGACAGAAGAGATCATCCATCGTAGTTTGTGATCAATGTTAGAATGGGCATGTAAATATTTTCTTTTGATTCTAAGCTTCATGTCTAAAACCTCTAGTACTTTCCCATAAAACTAATTATTAGTAAGCGGTTTAATCTTTCCTCTCTGATCAGGCACCTCATTCACAAATTAAGGGGTTGTTTAATTGATTACCCATTTGTTTCTGGAAGTGGCTTGTAATAGCATCTTCAGTGATCTAATGCCATTATCCAAGGAGACTTCACCGTTGTTTTCACAGTGTTTTATTCACCAGAGGTAAGGATCTGGACTGCTGGACCATTGTCTTTGTCAGTAACTTGCCACTTAGATAAACCATTGATTTTTTCACCCTCCAGTCAACAGGCATTCCATAGGTAAGCTCTTGCTCTATCATTCATTTTCTGTTAAGATTCCAGTGAGCTTTTGCCAACTGGAAACCCATCTGTCTTCTCCTTCTCCCTGAGAAGGTTGGTGCTATGAGAGGCAGGAATACTGTCTGGCTGGGGAGACAGAGTCAGAAGCCTAACTTGCAGAATAGATTTATGCTAGAGGCAAATAGTGCATGTTAAAATGGGCTAGCAATGTGTCCAGCAGATTCCCTTTTCTACTAAAAAGTTGGGAATGGACCTTCACAAATGTGGTCCTGTAGTAATAGCTGTTTGAAATGTTAGTCTTTTTTTTTTTTTTTGAGAGACAGAGATCCCAAGCAGGCAGAGAGGCAGGCAGACAGAGGGGAGGAAGCAGGCTTCCTGCTGAGCAGAGTGCCCCATGCGGGGCTCGATCCCAGGACCCTGAGACCAAGACCTGAGCCAAGGGCAGGGGCTTTAACCCACTGAGCCACCCCGGCACCTTACCTCACTGAAAACCATATTCCATCTCTTTAACTTTCATTTGAGCCCTTCCTGCGTCTCCTAGAAATTTTCATCAGTTATTTTCTCTTTATATTCATTGGCTCAGTATATATTTGTTGAGATTCTGCTATGTGGCCATTTCCTGTGCTAGTCCCTGGAGAGCCAAAGTGAAATCAGATAAAACTCCAGGCCTTATGAAAGGAAAAGTGATTTTCCATTCCGGAAGAGGGAAACAAAGAACGTGCGAATGCGTACACTCAGTGCAGTTTAGAAGAGCTAGGGAGTGAAAAAAATAGAGTACGCAGGGGTGGGAGAACATTCTCCCACCACCCCTCCTACTGCCTCTTGTTTGAGTCAGGGAAGTGGCCATCCATGCTACCCTCTGGCCTCTGTGTTTTAGTTTTCCAGGCATAGAGAGGGAGAGAGCATCCTAACCCTGAATGCGCTTTACATGTCAAACCCGTTGCATTTAACCTGTTTTACACCCGAAGAATCACATCAGATTTTGTTGAAAGTTTTTTTTTTTTTTAAAGGAAGAACGGATATAAAAGTTGGCATGTGTGTTGGGGGGTGAGGGGGCAGGATGCCTACAATGAGCCCAACAGGTTTCTAATACCCTGGGCACTATTCTCTAAATAATAAAGTCCTACTGTCTCCAATTTCAGACTTAGAAAAGGTAGACATGCTTTTAGTGAGTCCCAGGTAGGCCCTCACTGGTTTCTCCAGGATCCTCTCCTCCACTCCTTCCTGGAAATGTCCTGGATATATCTAGTTTTCCATCCCTTCCTAACTCTCTTCATTTTTTCCATTCAACACATACTGTCCGGATGCCTGTTATGTATGACAGGCACTATTTTAAGTGCTGGAAAAAGGGCAGAGAACAAGACTGGTGGAATCCTTTCTGGAAGAGAGGAGAGGGACAATGACCAGATGAGAAAAATGTGAGATGGCAATAAAATGCTAAACAGGGGATTAACATAAGAGCACAGAAATACATAATCCAATGGCTGCTCTAATTTGAGGAGTTAAGGGAAATCATATCTGACTTTGTAATACTGGAGGTAAGATCAAAGGGACAGGAAAGGGCTAGCTATAGCATAATGAAGGGAGAGCATTACAGGTAGAGGGATCAGCTAGTGCAAAGACCACAGGACATATTCTAGAAGCAGAAAGATCATTCCTGATGCTCAAGTCGAGTGGGTATAGGGGAGACTGGAATCAAAGTTGATCACAGGGTATGGCAGAGGTCAGGATACATGGAGATTCATGAATCCTATTAAAGAGTTTGGGCTTTCTTGGCTATAGTCCAGGTAAAATGAGAAGCTATTGAAGACCTTTTTTTTTTTTTTTTAAGATTTTATTTATTTATTTGACAGAGAGAGCACAAGAAGACAGAGCAGCAGACAGAGGAAGAGGGGGAAGCAGGTTCTCTGCTAAGCAGAAAGCCTGATGCGGGGCTTGATTCCAGAACCCTGGGATCATGACCTGAGCCAAAGGCAGGCGCTTAACGAAATGGGCCACCCAGGCGCCCCTATTGAAGACTTTCAATCAGAAAGGCAGCAAAGCTTGGGGCGCCTGGGTGGCTCAGTGGGTTAAAGCCTCTGCCTTCGGCTCAGGTCATGATCCCAGGATTCTGGGATCAGTCCCCACATCGGGCTCTCTGCTCAGCGGGGAGCCTGCTTCCTCCTCTCTCTCTGCCTGCCTTTCTGCCTACTTGTGATCTCTGTCTGTCAAATAAATAAATAAAATCTTAAAAAAAAAAAAAAAAGGCAGCAAAGCTGATTTATGTTCTAGATCAGTGCCTCTCAAATCCCCTGGAGACTTTGTTACAAGGCAGGTTCTGGCTCTGAAGGTCTTGGGTGGGGACTGAGATTCTGCATTTCCCACCAGCTGCCAGTTGACGCTGCTGGTTTAGAACTCCACATGGTTAAATCTGTGTATTCATTTTGAGCAGTGAGCTTCATAAAATTAAAGAGGAGAAAAAATTGTTTACACATAAAACAACCAGCCAGCAATGGATTTTTTATTGCCTACGTGTCATAAGAAAGGTTAGCTCCCCCTTTGCTTTGTCAAATGTGATTAATGAGATGGGAAACATATCCTTGGATTTAAAAAGTCTTAAATTACAAGGGGATACTATAATAAATCCAGGGAACTAGAAGCCAGCAGGCTTGTGGCTTCTAAGATTGGGGGGCCAGAGTTCGTTCCCCGAGGTCAAAGGAGTATTACCTAACTCTGCTAGAGAGGCTGTGTTTGAAGATGCTGATTTTTAGTTCACAAGGACTACTGTTTGAAATGGGAGATATTCTTGAGCTTTCGTAGAAATCTGTGAGTCTCACTGTGGGCTAGACAGAAAGTCTGCTAACAATGACGGCTTAGGTAATTTGTTTGGTCTCAGATCTTGCTTAACAGAAGGGGAAGAGTTGACAGAGAAACTCCATCTTTTGCCCAATACAGTAAAAGCACTCTAATTGGTAGCGAAACCTTGGCAGTTAAGCAATCATCCCAATTATCTGGAGCTGGTATGGCTGGAGGACATTGGATTTTCACAGAGATATTGTTTAAAAAATATCAACTCACACCAGTAATTGGAAGATGATTGTAGGCCTAGTCATAAGTAACAGGAATATTTCAGAGAAAGGAATAATGGGTAGAGGCGATAAGAAGTGTGTTTGTGGAGAGAGAGTGGGCAAGACCGTTCATCTGTTGAACTGTTTTAAGAGTAGCCTGGAGAACTGCAGAGTGAAAGTAAAAGGTTCTCTCCTTTTTTCTCAGCTGAATGTAAAACATAGTAGGTTGGCAATTCATAGGTAAACCTTTCTTTGGAAGATACACAAGCCAAGTTCTGGTCAATTAGAATAATAAAGACCTCTGGGTTTTGCAAAAAGTTTTGAAGTTTACAAAGCAAAGCAAAGCAACTCTTCCTAGTACTTAATCATTCTCTGTGGCCCCAGAACCCTTATGACTTTTGCTAGATTGTATTTAAGGCAGCTTGCTTCCCCACTGGGTTTTCCACTGTTCCTGTGGCACTCCTCAGTAGGGCCTCCAACAACATCGAACGAGTGAGTGAACAGAAGTGTTTTCGAAGTTACCATCTCATTTGACCCCATTACAAAGATTTTTACCTTTAACTTCACTTCAACTTAAACACTTAAAAAGAAAGAAAAATCAAATCAAATATTCAGTAGGGATGTTAGGGTTCAGTGTTGTGGAGATGGGGCTAGAACACAGTTGTTTTGATTCCCAAACTTTCTTTCATTTTCACTTTTACCTGAAGATTTTCTGGGACAAAAGCTGAGTAGGCTTCCTTACTGCTCAGCCAGGTGAGGAGTGAAATAATCACTTGATTATTTTAAACAGGCTTGAATACTCCAGTCTTTTTCCTAGTAGCGTCTTCTGGTTCCTCAGAGTCCAGTACCCTACCAACTGCCCACATTATTGAATGATTTTGTGGGTTCTGTGTTAGAAGATCCCAGGAACCAGGGATGTCCATTTCAGCATTTTAAATGACCTTAAAGAAAAGGAAAAAAAAATATCTGTAGGGAATTATGTACTGTGATATAGGCTTTTTACCTATGCTCTCTGTGTGGTAGCTCTTATGCTTATAGGACACACACACACAGTAAAAATCTCTCACAATCTCTCCACTATTCAAAATGCTTATAAAATATGAAGTATGAAGTAAAACTCTGCTTCTTGAGTCCCATCCAATCCTCATTTTCTTTAGATTCTTCAAGACTTTTTCCAATGCCTTTCAGATAGAGCAGCTCCTACTCAGTTCTTCTCTGTTCCCTTATATTCTCACCTACAACTAAATGGGAGAAAATTATACTTACTCATCAGCAGCTTTCTTTCTTTCTTTCTTTTTTTCCTTCCACTTAATTATACATCATTCATGGCCTCACAAATTTAACCTTTAATACAGCCTTGGAGAGAAAGTGTGATTCTTTTCAATTACCCACACAAGGAAGGACATTGACGATCAGAAATTTCAAAAATCCTGCCCAGGGCCACAGAGGAAATAGCAGAGTCAAGGTACAGACCCAATTCTGCCTTATTCCACAGTCTGCAGTCTTTTCTGTGAAGCAGGGAGTCTCCCTCAGAGCAGAGAGAGCACACTCGCCCACCGCCTTCATTGTTTTATGCACAGTCTGCTGATTACCATCAGATGTGCTAAGTCTGTATCATGTTCGGATCTGCTCCACCACACTTGGGTCTCCCTGAATTCCACCTGTTACTGAGCCCACTCCAAAAGCAAAAGCTGTGAACATTTCGAGAGGCACAGCCGGCAGAGGCAGCTGCAGGGCTGGTCGGGACTGGCATCTTCTCCAAGGCTGACAGCAACCACAGGGATGCTGGGGAGATGCCTGTGGCTCCTGAGCCAGATCTCCGTGCTCTGTTGCTGGCATCAGGGTGATTCCAGACCTGGTCATGTGCATCCAAGCATTGTTCACTTAGTGCCGGGTTAACACAGTGCCATTAACATCTGAACCACACCATATGCTTTGCTTTTATGTAGACTCCTGCATGCTGGGAGGGTTGGACTTTTCGAGTTGACTCTTTCTGTCATATCCTAAAGGCAATGAGATACACTGTGGTCTCAGGCATGTGACCTCATTAGCATGCAAGCCCAGGTTTTAATGACTAGCCCTCTACATGGTGCACAGAGACTGCTCCACCCCTTTTGGCTGATAGACAGAAGGAACCCATATTGGGTGGTACTGCAGGATCCTACCTTAGGTTTTAGTTGCTAACAGGGTCCGAGGTCAGGACTATAAGGGATTCCTCTCAGAACTACTTGACTGAGCCTTCTGTAGCCTACAGGAAAAAACTTGCAACTTGGGAAAAGAAAACCAGGTCCTTGTCTTAGATCTATTCGTGGCTATGGGACTACAGACGAGTCACTTAATCCATGTCTCTGACTTTTCATCTTCATAAAAAAGGGAGGAGATACTAATATAATAGCTCTATTTCAGAGTCCTTATGTGCAGGGAATGAAAATAAATGTCAACGTGGTTTCCTAACTCACCACATAAAACAAATCAATGTTGGGTATATAGAATTTTTCATCTAATGGTTTGAAACTACACAAAAGATCAGGTATAGTCGTTGTGGTTGAGATACTTAAAAAGATAATCATGGCAGCAGGGTAAATGTGAAATCATTGGAAACATAGAATTTCCCTAATGTCCCAGCAGCCAGGTGAGCTTGGAGGAGCACTGTGTTTATCAAGGTGGGAGTCTTCTGAAGGAGATGGAATTGAGCATAGTGCTTCTCACATAGTTGAAAAGGTAACTAATTTCTGAAAGCTTTTTCCAGCTTTTGCAAATGCCAAAATTAATTTCTCTCAACTAAGGCTATTTTGGACTCTGAAAACCATGTGGACTCTGTTTCCTAAATCCTTCCATACACTGGTTCTTTAAGTAAAAGCCAACCTGCTCATGCATCGCAGGACAGATGGAAAAATGAGTCAGTCCTTAGCTACAGCCCGTCCTACACCATCTCTTTCTCTGTGCCTTGTTCTCTGCTTCTGGTTCGCCACTCTTGTATCTTTGGTTTTAGATAACATTTCTGAATTCTCCATTGTCTTGAGACTTTCTTCTCTGTGTTGATTCTCTGCAAGAATCATGGAAAAAAAAAAAAAAAGCCAGCTTCACTCCCTGACTGTCACACGGATTCTCAGTCTCCCCATTGTAAGAGGAAGAAGAGAGAGAGTTCTGATTCCTGCATAGAGATGGGGACTGGACGTGTAACTGTGTTCTTATTTACCATCTCTCAAGATTCCTCTTTTACATCTCCATTTCTTCTTTTGTTTAACTGCCAAGTTCCTAGGGGAATAATTGACACTTTACTTGTTTCAGTACACTAGGTGATCTGCGGCATTTTACATGTAAACCTATATACAGTAAGACTGGAAAAATATTTTTATTTATTTATTTATCTATCTATCTATTTATTTATTTATTTGACAGAGAGAGAGAGATCACAAGTAGGCAGAGAGGCAGGCAGAGAGAAGGGGAAGCAGGCTTCCCAGAGTAGAGAGCCTCTGCGGGGCTCAATCCCAGGACACTGGGATCATGACCTGAACTGAAGGCAGGCCTTAACGCACTGAACCACCCAGGCACCCCTAGAAAAATATTTTTAAAGAAAAGATAAAGTGATCAAAATGCAGTAGTGGGCAGGAAAAGGATCTTTGGAAAACCAAGGCTGCAAAGTGTTACAACCGTTGAATCCATCATTTATGGTCTATATTTCCTAGCTTCTAATGGAAAGACACTTGATGTGTCATGAAGTTCTCATTCTTTTCCTAGTAGGAAATGTGTAAGTTCATAAATTACAAACAGTTTATATCTTGGTTTGAGTTTTGAGGGAAAAAATAGTTTTTAGTAGATTCACATAGAGGATTTTGAATAAAAACAATGGATAATATTGTCAATAGTTGTGTTTCTTCCTTCCCTCAAATAAAAATTTTATTTTTATTTGCAGACTATTTCTAATGTTGAAACTTTGTAAAATTTGAGAAAGTGTATTGCATCTTGTTCTTTACAAATTAATCTAGCCATACCAGAAAGAGGGGATTTACCTTAAAACAAATGGTGCCTAAGCTTCAGAGCCCCTCACAAACTCGGGCCCTTTTAGAGATCCTACACCTATTTGTTTTTGTAATTTATTCTGTTTTTCTTAAGGAGGGTCCCCTAGTTGTTTGTCATTGTCCCCCAGACCTGTGTCTACTCCAAATATCATATAATCTAGGTCGTCTCTTTAAAGTAGTTGTAGAACTTGAGGAATGACTAACAGACAGATTTTATGGATGAACCTTCTAAAATATCAGTTGTCAATTCTGGGCCATTAACGTTATCTTTATGGCAGTCAAAAATAGCTGAGCTTTCATACCAATATCCATAGGAAAGCTCTTCATTATTGCTGATGGAAAGTATCCAGAAACCCTAGATAATTTGTTTTATTCAATGGCTCTTTATTAAAAGCTCACAATAGATTTGTCACTTTGTTCAGTGCAGCCGGTACTAAAATTAAGGGCATGATTCCTATTTTTTTAGAACTCCTGGTTTAATAGGAAATAAATATGCATTACAATATAACATCCTGAGTACTATAATTACATTATATATAGGAAGTAATGAGAGAATTAAAGAAAAAATAAGCAAACTATGCTTAACTTTGCTGGAAGTCTTAGAAAGGGACTCACCCAGAAATAGAATTAACAAATATAACGTTTTGCTCTGAAAATTGGTAATTACCTCAAATTTCCTAGTCATTTTGGTGATATTTTTAAAATACTTGATAGTGATCCTTAAGGATAGTAAAAAAGAATTAGGCGATCAAAAAAGGGTAGGAGAGAATTTATAGAAATGTATGAATCCTTCAGAAAGATAAGAGAATCTGAGGCATTTGGGCTTTGACTGGCCAGGTGGAAGGGAGCTACGGTTAAGTTGGAGAGGCTATCTGGGCCAGGTCCGAGGATCCTGAGTAGTCCTGCAGTGCTGTGTATGGATATCTGATTTACAGAGCAGAGAACATTTTTGGAGTAAGTATTTCAAGTAAACAAGGATCCTGCCAAGGTTTTTCTATGTAAACTGTCAACTTCTGCTGCATCTCCAGAGCCATGACTATGTAAGGAATCAATATATGTATTAAATCTTTCTGTGTCACTTGGCGTGTTTCATTGCCAGTAAATCTGGAGCTCAGATACATTTTTTGATACACAAGGACTCACCAACTTTCATCTTATGGTGGGCTTTCTACAGAGTTCTTCAGTATTGATGTTGCCACTGCTAAGATAAGAAGCCCAGTATTGCTAGGGATACCAGGGAATCCTGAAAAGAAATACCGACTTCCTTTGCATCTTCTACAGTGTCTATTGGGATATCTTCTTGTGTCCAGAGTGCTAGTCCCTTGAGCTGAGGTTCAGAAATCTCTTTCCTGCTGTACTGTGTTCTGATTGCTTTAGAATGGTTGAACCTCTGCCTCTGTACCCCCCATGCATAGGCCTGGTGTCATAACTAAAATCTGCACATCAGAGCATTATTACTGTTCATTTCTTCTGCACCCTCCAGTTCATAAACATGTAAGAGCTACCATCAATGTTGTGGCGAATCTTGATCCTATTCTTGTTCTTCTCACTGCCATTAGTGGAGATAATTATCTTACTTCTGTAGTTCTCCAAAGAGAACCATAGGATGACAACTTTCTTGGCATTATATTCACTTAGGAGTGACTCATTCCAGAATGTTCTTCAGCATTACATTTCCTTATATTCATTTAAGTCATCAGTTCTCCCAGGCCATCTAGATGGTTGCGGCAGGAGAGGGTAGAGGGTCTACATCCTTCTTGATAGCAGCACTCTCAAATTGCCCTTATCCTCAACCCCTCAGCTGAGCGCAGGGCCTAGTACTCTGGCCTCAACTCTTCCCAGGCATGTGGTAATATTCATGGGAGAAGCCTTGTTTCCTTAACTGGGTATCTGTATCTTGATTAAAAAATCTGAGTCATTCAGAAAGACTTATGGGTAAACCAGATAAGAGTTTGTATCCTTCCTTTTTCTTGATTTCCACATGACACCACCTCAAACCCCACCTCTTAGCAACCTTCAAGCTTTGCATATCAGTAATTTTTCTTGCTGTAGGAAGGAAAAAAGTGCTACCTCACCACATAGCACAGAGACCCACATATGCAATAGTTTATATTTAAGGACACAGATGTAAACCTCAAGAAGTCTGTGGTCTCACGGGGAGTGTGAAAGCTGAATAAGTGTTTATACAATATTGTGATACCGTATAGAAATATGGGCTGTAACGAAACCATACTTTGAAGACCTGTGGAACTAATGCTTCCTAAAACAGTTACAGCAGAACACAACCTTTAATGGATTACCTTTTATCTGTGCTGGACCAATCCAAATAGATTGTTTAGAAAAGCACAGAGCATGGAGTCAGGAAGTTTTTAGTCTTTCAGATTGGATCTGGAAATAATCTCCCCCCTTCCTATATTTGCAGGTGCTTCTAAATTGAAATTATTCCACCTCCACAAAGATGAAAGCCATCACACGTCTTCCTGTCTCAGCAACTTTTGCTGGGAAGTTGCCCAGACCTGAATAATACCAGATCCTGTATTTTCCTTTATAAGAAAAAAAAAATTATATGACTCAATAAAAACCTTCCCTGAAGAACAGAATTATAGTATTTCAGTGACAATCTGTTATTGTGCTGTTTTCTAAATGAGTTGATTAAAATTCAAGGGATCCTAAGTTCTGCATTACCCCTTCCCCCCACATTGCTCTCCTGTGTTTACTGCCCAACTTGTTGAGTTCCTAACCAAAAATGTTTTTTTTTTCCTTCTGTAGGAATCCTTTGAATGGAGAGGATGAAGTGAGCCAGTTGTAAATGACTCTAAATGTTAAAACTCTTAAGGATTTTTTTTTTAGCATTCAAAATCAATGTTCAAATTTCCCAATACATTTCAAAAATCAAACAGGATCTATTTCCGAGGTTCAATATTCTTATTCTAAAAAATATTAAACTCAGAAGAGAGAGAGAGAGGTAGAAAAGGAGATTATCGGTTATCAATTGATTATCAATTATTCTCACTTTTTAGGTGAGAAGTTCACGGCGTAAAGTTAGTGATTTTCGCAGTGTCACCAAACTCCTGCTGGAGCTACATCCATTTGAACCAACTTATCTTTCCAAGCCTGTTCTCTTTAAGAATCACTAAAGTGGCCGTTACTATATCTAGATACTATTCTAAGCACTTGACAAATGCTGTCACAATCCTATGAAGCGGTACAGTCATAATCCCCAGTTGCGGATGTTGAGAATCAAGGACAGAGTATCTCTATATAGCAGAGCTAGGGTTCAGACCTATGTGGTCTGAAGGGAGCAGCCAGGCTCTCACCGTCTGTGTTGTACTGTCTTCTCATTGTGCTGGAGGGTTATTAATCATACCTATGCACTAGAATCATATGGGATAGTTTAAAAATCTCTGATTTCTATTCAGATCCATGAAGTGGGAGTCTGTGGGGGTTAGACCAGGGGGTGGGTGTATTTTCAAAGCTTTGCAGTTGATTCCATGTGCAGCCAGGTGTGAGGACCTCTGTGCATCAGAAAGTTTCAGGAGAGTACAGGGGACAAGAGCACGAACTGTATATAATCCAATGATCCTGGGTTCAATTCTTAATCTTTTCATCTAGTAGAATTGTAATGATGAGGAAGTTACCTTGCTTGCAGTGTCTTGGTTTTCTCATCTATCAATTGGGAATAATAATATATCATATATACTTGATGGGTTTGCTGTGGGGTTAGTATTTATGAGTTTAATCGCATTTACTGGCATGTAATAAACATTTAATAGATATTAACTAAGAAGAGCTTTGTGCATCCTTTCGGGAATTGAATAGATCTGGAGAGGGTTTGGGCTGCAGTCATTTGACAAGATATGGGCAAGATAATGCTGGTTGGTGATCTGGCTCCTGCTTATTCTCTATTTTATAGTATTTCGTTTCATGGTGTTCAGGATGTCCAAAGTCATTCCTGTAGTGATTTAGGAGGTCCTTGAATGTTGATTCATTAACTCTGATTCACATGTTGTAATTACCATTTTTATTTTATGTAACTTTTATTAAAATGTCTATAAAATTTGAGTGTAATTATTGTGCAACAAATACTGGTTAAACAGTGGACATGCTATTCAATTAAGTGTTCATATTGTCTTTGTGAATTAGCTACATGCCTTTCAGATTTACTAGGTAGGAAATTGAGACACAATAGCTAATATGTTTTACAATATCAGGTCCTGTGTACGCCCTGCCCTGTCTTGTTCTGTTCTCAACCACCATAACACATTTCGGTTTTTCTTCCAACAGTGTCTTAGTTCTGTAACTGATGTCTGGATTAGTCAACAATTGCCACTGTAATTCTGTCTAACAAAAAATAGCACAAAACAAGACTCAGTGTCCTCTAAAAAGCATTGTTTTGTTTTTGTTTTCTCATTCATGCAGCTGCAACTTGGCAGTGGCTTGTTGGAAATGGCTGGATTTGCTTGTTTGGCTCCAGGCCTAGGACAGGTTCATGTGAGTTTTGTGCATCCCTCATTCTTCTGGGACTCTGGGTCACTTAGGACATGCAAAAAAAAAAAAAAAAAAAAATTACTTGTAAGGCTTGGATCCAAGTTGGCCCACTGTCACTTCCACTCACCATATTGATCAAGCATTGGTGAGGAAGGACGCATTCTCTGCCTCTCGTAGGAGGAACTGCAGAGTCAAATCGAGAAGAACAGAGAGGCAGGGAGCGGTAAAGAATCACAATCAATGATCAGTAATCCCTTTCAGTTAGTAAGTGGCATAGCTAATAGCTGAAACTGAAATCTCAATACAGAATGGAGTGTCTTTTGTGAAATCTTTCATTGAGAAATTAGGACTGATAATATTGAAAGGCTGAGGAAAATGACCAAATGAATCCTCCGAGGCTCTCTTCCACTCCCTTTATCTGTTAAAGTTAGGATTAATAGTTTTATTAGTTTTAATTAATTTATAGGATCCCTCAAATTTGAATGTTTACCAGTTGGTAATTCATGGGATTACCTATCTATACAAGGTCAGAGGTGTGGTGTATACGTTAGTGAGAAGCAAGCATTCGTGCACATACTCACAATTACTTTGAAGATTATAGTAATGGTAGGCTATTTCTCCTTCTCTATCTCAGTCTTTTTTGGCTCCTTTTAGCTGATTGCGTGAGGGAGTTAGGCTAGTCCAACTTAAAAGCAGACCCCGAATGGTTACATTATATCAGCTGTGAGGTTTTTAAACTTGTGACAAGGGACCTAAAGGAAATTCTACTCATTGCAAGGATATCCTCACTTAAGCTTCAGTGGGCCGGAAGCACTTAAAACCCACGAACCTTCAGCTGGTCATCATCCTTAGCCAGTCCAGTCTCTCTGAGGAAATGGCACATGTTCTTGCACTGGTCACCCTATAGCTGAATTACTTCTCCATATTCTGGATGATCAATTACAGTACCACTGCAGGCAAATTTCTTAAATGCCTTCACTAGTTTCTTTTTATCATAACCATCATCGATCCCTTGGACAGTGGTAAGGGTCTTCCTGTCATTTCTCTGTTGAATTCTTATATGGATATAATGCTCAGTGCTAGCAGGAAGCAGATCCTCACCCTTACTTGCATCAGCAAAGGGTCGAAAAGTGGAGGTTCTGGGTAGCAGACATCCGGACAGAGCATAGGATTTCTTTTCCTCCATGGAAAAGATGGAATGTAGCTGCAGGAGGAGGCAGGGAGCAGAGGAAGGGGTATGGGGGGGTGGGGCCTGAGTCTCAGGAAGGGAGGGATTTCAAGGGGGAAGCTCTTTTGAGGCCTCCATGGTTGCGGCTGCACACTGACTGGGGCCTCTCCTCTTTTAACCTTTATACCCATTAATACTTTAAGCTCTACTTGCATTTTAGAAGTCAACTTTGTATTTTTCAGTACATGAATGAAGGTAGTTCTAATTTGCTTTCTATAGTGTGTCAGTGGAGATACAGCTCTTCTCCATTTTTGTATATATCCCAATGCATTTGTAAATGTGATGGAAACTTTTTTATACGAGAAAAGCAAACAGGTTAGCTCTAAATGAGTGGTCAAAAATTCGATTTTTTAAAAAAAATTATGAAAAAGGGTATCATACATCTATATATATATGTATACACATGTATATTTATAGAGAGAGAGAAAAAGAGGGAGGGAGGGAGGGAACTGGCACTCTCCTTTTCTAGGTTTGGTTGGAATATGAATTTGGGAAACATTGCACCTTAAGACCTGAATTTATTGTTTCCATTTAATCGAGAAACAGTTCTTTGGTAAGTTGCTTTACCCCTGATTTTGCATGTGTGTCATTGTTAAAATTTGAGGGGATAGGGGCACCTAGGTGACTCGGTGGGTTAAAGCCTCTGCCTTCGGCTCAGATCATGATCCCAGGGTCCTGGGATTGAGCCCCACAGGGGCTCTCTGCTCAGTGGGGAGCCTGTTTCTACCTTCTCTCTGCTTCTCTGCCTACTATGTGATCTCTGTCTGTCAAATAAATAAATGAAATCTTTAAAAAAAATTTTGAGGGTATAGGAGAGAAAGAAAGGGGGTTTTCTAATATATTTAATTCCTACAAAAAACCTCAGCATGAATGGAAAAGGCCTGGGAAATTTTCATTTTCTCTTAAAGCCAGGATATAACTATATTGGACCACAAAGGGCTACACCCTGATATGAAATTCATTTTCCCTAGTGATCCTATTTCCTTAAATATAGCTTGTTCTGTATTTATATGTTGGATTAAAAGCCAAACCTACCTGAAGCTCTCTAGGCTTGCAAATCAGTAACAGAGAAGAGCAGGAATGGTGTTTTTAGATTCCACAAAAGAATCAATCATTTCAGTAATAAATGTCAAAGTCTCTCATCTTTAATTCCTGTAAGAGAAGACACATTTGAGGCTTGAGTTTGCCAGATAATCTGATAGAGTGTATTTTTATGTGCGGCTGACTCGTTTAGTCCTTATTAGAAACTCACGACTTTATTCTAAAGGATCAGTTATAAAGAAGATGCTTTTAAAGAGAAAAGCCACGGTTGACCCATAAAGGACTTGGAACAAAGCGTTCATGTTGGCATTGTTCCTTTTTTTTTTTGAGATGGAAAAACAGGTGTGCCTGGGAGGCTCAGTTGATTAAGCATCTTGCTGCTTATCCAATACAATCATGCCTTCCTCATCTATTAGCTGAAATAGTTCTCATAGTCCCCCCTGTTCAGTGGTTTGGATAACTGAGTTATATCTTGTACAGGAAATCAAGGTAGATGTTTAATTTTTTTAAATCTGCTAGTGTTTGTATATGCCAAAGATCTACCAATACCTCATTTTCATCATCATCATCATCATCTCAAGGATTTAAACACAGTTAATATGTTTAAACACAGTTAATATGTTTAAATCCACCAATTATTGTTGATCTCAGTGATTAAATGTCTCAACTCAGACCAGTGGGAGCTTTTAGTTAACTGAATCCTTTTAACGCCGCCAAAATGGTATTAGGAATGTTCCCTGCTTGTCATTTGCATGAGGAGATGTTCCGCATTTATCTTCTACATGTGCTGTGTTAGACGTCATATTACACATCCATAGGTGCCTTGGTGGCAGATAATAGTTGGAGACAAAAATCTGGGTACATGGTTGCTTATTGCCACTACGTCAGTCATTGTTTAGAAGACTTTTCAGTGGACAGAACTGGGATATGGGAAAATGGTTTATGAATTTATATTGATGTACTTCAAATTCTGGGTTTCAGAGTTGTCACGTAACCTCTTCTATCTTCCCTCCATAGTTCTTTTTCTCTGTGTTGAAAGCGAGTTCTTTAAGATGCAAAAAAAAATCAACCATTTTCTTTTTCTTTTCCTTTTTTTTTAAGAATCAGCCATTTTCTTTTTTTTTTTAATTTTTTATTTTTGATAAACATATATTTTTATCCCCAGGGGTACAGGTCTGTGAATCACCAGGTTTACACACTTCACAGTACTCACCAAATCACATACCCTCCCCAATGTCCATAATCCCACCCCCTTCTCCCAAACCCCCTGCCCCCGGCAACCCTCAGTTTGTTTTGTGAGT
>NC_081572.1:27389601-27424188 GCF_022355385.1 Mustela nigripes
CAGAATTGCTGTTCTTCTTCTCTTCGATCTGCCGATGGATTTTCAGGTGTTTGCAATCTTTAGATAAGCTATCTAGCTGATCTCCGGCTAGCTGAAGCAGTCTCAGCTTGCTACTTCTCCGCCATCTTGACTCCTCCCCCAATCAGCCATTTTCTTTATCCCACTTTTGTCACACAAAAATACTAGAGCCACCAACGACAATATGACTGACAAGTTTAAATGTGTTTCACATTTGTTTTTGTCCTTAGGACATATACCACTCAGGATATACCTCATTAGGGATATATAGTCAATTTACAGTGTTTCACAGCCACTTAGAGTTGTTCCTCCTTTCCTGTTACCACATCAGCCTGATGCACAGTTAGCTCATTTGTTTCATTTTGCTTCTGTTTCTTGGGACTTTTCAAAAGTTATTTCTGTTTTAAAATTATGTAAAATATACCAGGCTCCAAAGAAGGCCAATCTAGTGATATACATATTGAGAGAAGTTTAGTCTGCGTAACTGTCCTAGTTACCATATTGCCTCCTTCCCTTTAATAGGTAAAACATTTGCTTTAAGTTATCTTTTATTAAGCTGTTTCATGTTGTTACATGCAGACATTTATCTACCATTCTCCTCTTTATACACATGCATACACACACACTTGTTATCAGAAATGGGAGAATATTATATGCACTTACCTCTATCTCACTTTTTCAGTAACCTTAAATGTTGAGTGCCATTCCATTTTAATATCCACAGAGATACCTCATTCCATTTTTCCAGCTGCATTTTTCTCACAGCTATGAGCTGCATTGCATGAATATTGCATAGTATATTCAGTGGGCCCCCTTTTTGGTGGGCAATTGTGCTTTCGTTACTTTGTTACTAAAATTACTGGTTCAGTAAATAGCTTTCCTTAATTTTGCTCATGTAATTTTTGTATGTGTTGCCAATTTTACTCCATAAGAGTAGTAACATTTGTATTCCCACTAGCAATGTCTGAGAGTTTTTTTCCGTACAGCTTTGCCAACAGAGTCAATTGTCAAGCTTTTGATTTTTTGCCAATTTGATAAGTGAGAAATGCTAACTCAGTGAGGTATTAATTTGCATCTGTCTCATTATAAGTGAGGTTGAGCATCCTTAAAATGTTTAAGTTCCATTTGCATTTTTCTGTGAAGGTCATTTCATATTTCTAGCACATTTTATCTAACTTAGCTGGTATTTTTCCTTTTTATTTTTAAAAGCCTTTAAAACATGATAAATATTAACTTTATTTATAATTTAAAGTACAAATATTTTCTGCAGATTGTCATTTTGTTTACTTTGCCTTTGATGTTTCTGCCATGCAATTTATTATTTACTTTTTTTTTATACAATTAAATGTCAATAGCTGTTTTCTTTTGGCTTCTGTTTTGAATCATAGTTAAGAAAGTTTTATCACTCCATGGTTACGGAGAAATTCGTCCATGTACGAGACTGATCTTATGAATAATTGACCATTTATTTTACATCTGTCAACTTTAATGGGAAGGGCATAAAGAGAATATTATGTCTAGATCTCATTCCTGGCTACACCACCAAACAAGTTCTGTGAGTATGCATATACTACTACTAAAAGAATTGGAGACTTCAATAGCTTTTTCAAAATTGGGCTATTAACTATCATAGGGATTATTATCAGGATTAATTGAGAATATTAAATTCCATACATATCTTCCTTATCATAGCAGTTTCTTTAAATTTTCTTTTGATTCTGAATTTCCTTTGTGTATGAATTTTTGATATAAGAGAAATTATTTGGGCTTGGCCCCTCCGAAAGTAAAATTATTTCTTGGCTCAAAATCTGTTAACACTTAACAATCATAGCTTATGGGGCACCAGAGTGGCTCAGTTGTTAAGTGTCTGCCTTTAGCTCAAGTCATGGTCCTAGGATCGAGCCCCACATCAGGCTCCTTGCTCAGCAGGAAGCCTGCTTCTCCCTCTGCCTTTATCCCACTCTCCTGCTTGTGTTCCTGCTCTCACTATCTCTCTCTCTGTCAAATAAATAAATAAAATATTTTAAAAAAATAATTATGGCTTACGCATTTATATCTATTAAATTTCCATTTCTCAGTTCCTCAGTAACAAAGAAGACTATCATTTTTGGAAGGAATGAATGAGTTTCAAGTAAAGATTAAACCAGGCATTTTGTTTCAGTATCTCAGAACCCTGCTCACATTGTCAAATTTATTTTCTAATGTTCTTTATAATAATTTGACAATGCTCCTTAGAGCCTAACCCTCATCAGTTTCTTCCCGTGTGCCTTATGTGCTGGGCATTCAGGACTCCTTGATGTCCTTGGAAATCTTTCTCACCTTTAGACATTGATTTACTCCAAAGCTTCCTGGAGTGCTCGTATGTCCCAGGAACTCTTCTAAATCTAAGGAGTTCACCACTGCTGCCATCATACTTGACTCTTGATGCCCCTTTGTTGAAATGTGCAACATTCTCCCTCCTTCATAGAACACTACTCAGTAATTTATAGAGAGCATCTGGCTGTTACCTCTCTTCAGTCTATAACATCTACAGTGTTTCATTGAATAAAGCCCTTTTTTAACATTAGGAATTTTTTTATACTATTTATTGAAGTGTAACATAGTGCAAAAAAAGTACATAAATCAAAAAAATATTGAGCCAAATGAACCTTCATGGAGTTAACAAATCTGTGTAACCAACCCAAGATCAAGTCATACACCATTACTAACACCTGAGAATCTCCCTTCATGCTCATTCCAGATGAATATACCTCCCAAAGGTATCCTATCCACTAACCTGAATTAAAACACCATAGATTGTTTTTGCCTCTCTCCACCCCTTTTTTCTGAAATTTATATGAAAGGAATTTTATAACATGCTCTTTTGTTCCTGGATTTTCCAGGAACTTACAATGGATTAATATCTGATTCTGGTTTTTGACTCATAGATGTTGCTGGATGAACATTCTTGTACATTCCTTTTGTTGAATATATGAATAGACTTTTGTTCGGTATATAGCTAATAGTGGAACCAATGGGTTATTGTGTGTATGTTTGTGTGTATGTATTCATTTTTAAAGGATAGTACCAAACAGTTTTCTAGAGTAGTTATACAAATTAATAATCTATGTACAACAGCAGTATTACAGTTGTAGCCATAATTATAGTTGTTTCATATCCTTGTTAGCACTTGGTTCTTTTTTATCCTTTCCTTTTCCTTTCCTATTCCCTCTCCCTTTTTCTTTCTTTCTCTCTCTCTCTCTTTCTGTCTCTTTCTCTCTCTCTCTTTCATTTTTACAGCTCAGGTATGTCATTGTGGTTGGTACACCTTTCTTACATATTTATGGCCATATTGGGCATTTGGCTTTATGCATTAATTCTACCAAATGTTCAAAGAAAAATACTGATTCTTCTTGGGGCACCTGGGTGGCTCAGTTAGTTGAGCATCTGACTCTTGGTTTTGGCTCAGGTCATGATCCCAGGGTTGTGAAATCAAGCCCCATATTGGGCTCCACACTTATTGCAGAATCTGCTTGAGATTCTTTTCTCCTCAGCTCTTCCTCTCTCTCTCAATCTCTCAAATAAATAAATAAATAAATAAAATCTTTTAAAAGATTTTCCAAAAAATCTCAAATAAATAAAATCTTTAAAAAATCATTATAAGAATACTGATTCTTCTTAAACTCTTTCAAAAAACAGAAGAAAAAGGAACATTTTCAAATTCATTTTATGAGGCCAGCATCACCATAATACCACAACCAAACAAAGACACTATAAGAAAAAAAAAATTATAGGCCCATATCCTTGATAAATATGCATGCAAAAATCCTCAATAAAATACTAGCAAACTGAATTCAACAATGTAGTAAAAGGATCCTACCTCATGACTATGTGAAACTTATCTCTGTGATGCAAGGATAGTTCAACATATGAGAAACAATCAGTGTGACACACCACATCAACAAACTGAAACAAATGAGCAGAACCTACATGATTATCCCGATAGATGCACAATGGGCATTTGATGATGTTGCACATCTATTCATGGCTAAAAGTCTCGGCAAAATAGGTAAAAAAAAGAACTTACCTCAACACAATAAAGGCCATTGAAAAGTTCACTGCTAGTATTATGATCAGTGGGGAAAAGTTAAAACAAAATTTTTAAGATTTATAGAAGGGAAGGATGCCCATTCTTACCACTTCTCTTCAACATAGTACTGGAAGTTCTAGGCAGAGGAATTAATCAAGAAAATGAGAATAAAAAGCATCCAAAATAGAAAGGGAAAAGTAAAGCTATCTGTGTAGATGCCATGATCATGGGTGTAGAAAACTCTAGAGACTCCCAACAGAAAAGCTATTAGAATTGTTAAATTCAGTAAAGTTGCAAGATACAAAATCAACATTAAAAAGTTGGTTGCATTTCTACATACAAATAATGATTTATCCAAAAAGGAAGTTAATAAAACAATCTCATTCACAATAGGAACACAAATAAAATATTGAAGAATAAACTTTACCCAAAGAGATGAAAGGCTGAAAATCACAACATATTGATAGAAGAAATTAAAGAAGGCACAGATCAATGGAAAGACATCCCCTATTCATGGATTGGAGCAACTGCTATCATTAAAATGTCCATACTGCTTAAAGCAGCTTGCCTTTTACTTTCTTCATCGTGTCAGTCTTTTCCATTTAAATATTCTGTATTCTTTCTTGAAACTACATTGTCTCTTCACATGTAAATTTATAAACTGTCTGGAATTGATGTTGTGTATGGTGTGAGGATTTCTAAAAGAATGGAATTTATATAAAAATGAAAATTTTGTAATTGCACAGTTTCCTACATATACTTAACTCTTTCACTTCAACGCCTGCCAGTTCTCCCACTTGGGCCCCAGATGTAGGAGATAGTCATGAGTCTTGGAATTTATCCACACATGAGCGATGCAGCACACACTTATGATAGCATGAATGGCTTCTGCTGTTTTCAGACTCGAAAACTGCTAGGTAATCATTGTTCTTAGAGTTATCAGAATAATGATAAGGAGTATTTGCTATGTGTTTGCATGTGCCAGGAAATGATCCAGACAATTCATGAATTCTACACCATTTAATTGTTACAGCAATTCTGTTGTTACATTTTCCCGTTTTGCAGATGAGGCGTTGAGTGAATAAGTGGTTTTCACTGGTTACACATCTGGTAAGCGTGACAACTGGGATATGATTACATGATATAAACTGAGGCCACCACATTTCTGTGCCGCTAACTACTATGCAGTATTGCTTTTCACCGCAGATTGTATTGGGCCTTCCCTGTAAAGGACTGATGCTATGCACTGTTAATGAGAGTATCAGCAGCCTCCCTTCCTCCTACACATGGTAAACTCAAAGGATACTTTGTTTCTTCTCAATCAGTTCTTCCTTTCAAGACTTCTGTTAAATAGTGGTAATCAAGTTATTCTTGGATCAGCTAATTACCCTTATTTATACAGTACATTTTAAAACACAGAACTTTCTTTTGAGAATGTATTGACCAGTACATGTTTACTCTTGCCTGTGATGCACGGTGGAGTCAGATTCCCACCATATGAAACCCAGTCTTTGCTCTAATTTTCAAACCGATAAACACCTTGGCAATATTCTGCGGAGAAAAAATGGTCTTACAAGATATAATGCAACCTTACTTTTTCATGCCAAACTTCAAAAAGCCTTTAATACATACCATTTAAGAAATAATCTTTGTGTTAACTAATATTTCAAGAATTCACTCAAATATCACCTGTGTTTTTTTTTTTTACCCCTACTTTTGCTGCCCCTGTAGTAAAGTTCCCTGTTTCCTGTAGTAATTTATGCTCTCATTCTGTAAGACTTAAAGAGGGCTGTAGAACTTAACACATTGGATTATAGCTACTTCATTTGCCTATTCTCAAAGTCTGATTATGGAAGACCAGAGTTGCCACTAGGGTGTATAGAGCCCCAGGAAAATATTTTTGAGGGGTTCCTGTTTATACAAACAATTTGCTATAAAATACATTATAAATCTAATGGGCCCATGTAAGTTATAGTGATTATTGATATATACTTAGAATTATGGGCAGAGCAGAGGTAGTTTGCTTATTGTCCCACCAGGGTTTGTGAAAATTCTTCCGGTCTCTAGACAGCCTCTCTCCCTATTCTAGTTAAAGAACCAACTCTTCTTATTTTTCACTGTCTGATATGTTTTCTGTGGCTAATTTGTATCTCTCACCACTACAAAAAGTTAGCAAAGCTGTTATTTCTTACAATGCCATGGCTCTTTGGGACCAGTTAATATAGAAACAATATAGATCTTCTTGCCTCAGCAGTTCCCTGATACAATTTGTTTCATGCTGACTACATTATTGTTCATGACATTGCATCATCCTTCACGCTTCCTGTGAAAACTGGCTTCCAGTGACTTTTTCAGAGATTGGTACTGTGCTTTGTTGATGATGAACTCAAAGACAAATCTTATTCAGGCTACAAGGAAAATGTGAAGGATGGTTTGTTTTTGTGCGTGTGTATGTGTGACGTGAATCTGATCCTTTGTAAACATAGAACAACACATCTTCCAAACAAGTATTCTCAAAATCTTAGGCTGTATTAATAGTGTTTCTAGAATATCTCTTTCAATATGATGACACTCCTGCCTTCCACACGGTACCACCTACAAAGGTTGGATAGTCTAGAAGCCTCTGGATGGAATAAGATCAGTTCCATTTGCATAAGAAATTCCCATTCTTCTCCTGGCGCAGCTCAAGAATGACCTAGGAGAGCACAGATTCACCACATTGATCTGAGGCAAGAGAGCATCAGAAGAGCCTCTTGGCAATATGGGGCAGGAATCTGGAAAATCCTCAGAAGAGATAGGCATGACCATCCTGAAGGAATGACTGACCTAGGACATGGAGCTTTCAGAGGGACAGGAGTTACTATCCTGGGGTTTGCAGCAGAAGGTAGGGTAGGAGATAGCCAATAGGAAAAGGATGGCTTGCATCATCCTCATTGACCTCAGGCTATAAACTGGAGGTACAACAGAAACCAGAATGTGGATATGCAAGAGCCAGTGACAAGCATCCACCTCAGTAGGATGGCACTATCAGCCCCAGGTAATCTCAACATCTGGAGAGGGACTTACACATTTTCAGGAAGTACTATGGAGGGGTGCCTAGGTGGCTCAGTTGGTTATGTGTAGGACTGTTGATTTCCGCCCAGGTCATCATCTCAGGGTTGAGAGATGAGCCCTGTGTTGGGCTCTGTGTTGGGTGTGCAGCCTGCTTGGGATTCTTTCTCTCCCTCTCCCTTTCCCCCTCCCCACCCTGCACTGAGAGAGACAGACATGTGCTCTGTCTGTCTCTCTCAAAATAAAAAAAATATATATTTTTTTTTTAAAAAGGGAAGCCACTATGGATACTGGTATATTGGCACTGAAAGTATCAGTACAAAATGAGGTCCATAGATGCCTTGAGGCATGGATCGAGGCAGCGCAGGCTTCCCCTGGCCTCAGAGTAGTACTGGTGACAAGAATAGATAAAAATCTATGTTCACATCTTAAATCTACAATTCACTTAATACATGAATGAGGGCAAATTCTCTCTCTGTAAAATAAAATTCTGTTTCTAGTTTGAATGGTTCTCCTGACAGTCAGAAATCGAAATGGAAACAATTGAGATGGTTTATTTGGTCACCAGTAGCTATGACTGTACCATGGTTTGCTTGTTTGTTTTTTTGCAGTCATCTCTCCTATCCTACTGCCAGCCGAGATGTGCATTTTTTCCTGAGACCCAGATGTGAAATGGACTATTTCTCTGGTTATCTTTTTTTTTTTTTTTTAAAGATTTTATTTATTTGTCAGAGAGAGAGAGGGGGAGAGAGCGAGTACAGGCGGACAGAATGGTAGGCAGAGGGAGAAGCAGGCTCCCTGCTGAGCAAGGAGCCCGATGCGGGACTCGATCCCAGCGTCCTGGGATCATGACCTGAGCCGAAGGCAGCTGCTTAACCAACTGAGCCACCCAGGCGTCCCTATTTCTCTGGTTATCTTAATTGTTCTTCTTTTTTTTTTTTTTAAAGATTTTATTTATTTATTTGAGAGAGAGACAGTGAGAGAGAACATGAGCGAGGAGAAGGTCAGAGGGAGAAGCAGACTCCCTATGGATCTGGGAGCCCGATGTGGGACTCGATTCCGGGATTCCAGGATCATGACATGAGCCGAAGGCAGTCGTCCAACCAACTGAGCCACCCAGGCACCCCTATCTTAATTGTTCTAAGGGTAGATACCTAATCCACTCTGGGCTAATATTGTAAGACTTTGGACATTCTCCTAATAATACTTGGTTAAGGGCAGAACCCCTGAGGACTCTTCTTCTTTTTTTTTTTTTTTTAATATTTTATTTATTTATTTAACATAGAGTGAGCACTCAGCAGGCAGATGGACAGGCAGAGGGAGAGGGAGAAGAAGACTCCTTGCTGAGCAGAGGCCCCTATGCAGAGCTTATCCCAGGACCCTGGGACTGTGAGCTGAGATGAAGGCAGATGCTTAACTGACTGAGCCACCCAGGTGCTCCGCATGAGGACTCTTCTTAAGGATGTCTCACTTTTGTAGAGTTGGGGTTTGGAAAATCCTTTTTTATCTGGAAGCAAGACTGAGGAGATGCAGCCCTCAAGGTACTGGCAATCTTTCCCCTCAGCCCCTTAAAGAAATCAATAAGCATTATTGCCGTAAAGAAGGCAATAAGCAAAATAACAACTAGGAGAGAGAAAGAGAGTCATGTGGAATTTTATCCCTAATTGTCTCAAAACTTAATCCTGTTTACTAGTTATTATTCAATGCATTTCCTCTTGTCATTGAAGCTGGTTCAAATGAGATTTTTTTGTGCAAATAAAATACATGCCCTAATGTATAAAATAAGTAGCATGATGCCTATTTAGGTAAACTTCCAAAAATTGGTTATAATTATTGATAGTAGTATTACTTGTCTGCTGAGTATACTAATAATAGTTCTGGTAGGCATATATTTATCTATGCCTGATTATAACTGTCTGTCTGGCTGCCTTCTTCTTTCTCACCCTTCCTCACATGTACTCTCAAGTGAAATTTTGACATCCATCATCTGATGCCCTAACCCAGAACTCAGTGTTCAAGAGAATAGAAACTTAGCACAAAATCATTTAAAGTGATTTAGATTTAGTCTTTGAGAAACAAGAATGATGACCAAGATTTTCCAAATATTTCAGGTTTTGGCTGCTTCAGATTTCCCTATATAGTTATTTCATAGTGAAATTGTGCCTTGTATCTCAGCATGACAAGGACCAGTGGAATACTAATTTGTATTTATACAGACTTGAACATGATGCGGTTGAAAAACTTTGTCAACTTTATATGGGGTAGTTTAAAAAATTCTATGACAACAAGGCTTGCCAGTATTTCTATATTTATTAACTAGGTTATTAAGTGAAATTGAATTTTTAAAGGTATAATTATATTAGCAAACCCCTAATAAAACAACTAACTTCAAATAGTAATTCTGGGTTATACACTTTTTACAACTGTGAAGAAACACTTTAATTTTTTTCCCCCCTTTTGCCTTGGGAGATCTTTTGCAGGGCTTTCTATGCAGAAACTAATTGTTTCTATGGAGAAATAAATAATAAATTCTGTGATTCCTGCATATTTAGGAAAATGCAGAAAAATGTCAGACTTCTTCTTCTTTAATATAGCTTGCCTTTTCTATCAGTGAAAATATATTTTGTCCTTAAATGCAACCATTATTTGTTTAAATCAGCTGTAAGTCTCAAATTATGTAAACTTTTGATATATTGTCTGTAATCTATCAGCATTTAGGTGAATTGAATCTCCAATTTGTCAGAGGTTTTGTAATTAATCCTGATTGTAAGAGATGAAATTCATCATTACATGACTCTGAATCTTTCATTCATTTTCTCTTCAATTGATCATCAAGTAGCTAAATGAAACTGCTTTCTCCTCCCCAACATTCCTACATCATTACCTGCTTACTCATTCCACTTGGCATGGAACAACTGGAACATGATATATTTTAAGGCTTTCGGAAAATCTAACAAGCTATCTTCTAAAAAAATAATATTTAAGAATTTCTTTAGAGCCAGAACTTAAGCTGTAGGGGACCATACATTAGCCCTATGTCATTAAGCCTCAGGGGTATTTATCAGGTCTGTTTTTTTTTTTTTTCTTGCTACAGGCTGCAGAGACTCTAATTGTTTGCCTCTTAGTCAATGGTTCTTGTGATTCTATTTCTTTAGAAACTGGCTCTGAGGAAAAATATGGTATCCATAGCTTCCTCCTTTTTTGACTGTCCCTTAAGACAAACCTAAAGACTCCTCTGGTGAAGAAAAGGGAAGCTGGGGAATAAGCCCAAGAAATAATAGCAACAAAACCAAGAGGGAATTATAGTGCTTCCAACATCTCATAAAACTCTGTATTATCATGAATCTTACATCCAGAGGCCTTTCTGAGATAGTAGCTTTATGTGCGGATAGATTTCTTCTAGCCAGTTTTATTCACCTAAGGACGAGACCCATAAATTGGTCCTGTTCCTTTGGACTTTTTTAGAAAAGACCACAGTTGTTATAGTCTCTATAATAATCCCCCTACCAAGCCATGGACAGTGTAGTCACCCTCCTTCTGTGTGCGCTTTCCATGTATAGTCTTTATCCCAGGAAATTAACCCAGAAGCTTCAATGGATGCTAAGGCTTTAACACTTCATCCTAACACAGGGAAACTTTTATCATTTATATGAAAGTGAGATTCCCTAACGTCTGAACATTAAGAAAGTGAGTGAATGGAAATTTCAGAAACAATGCTAAGGATAGAGAGAGGGCTCTGTAGAAGCATATGAGACTTTACATTTCCATGACCTGGCGGATCCTTAATAATCCATTTATGTTGTTCTTAAAATCCTTGGAAACTTTTTAAAATGTAGATACTGGTTTCATTGATCTGGAGTAGGAACTGAGACCGCCTTTCCAATAAGATCCCAGTTACTGCAAATACTGCGGTCTTGAGACCACAACGGAGGAACAAGGGTCCAGAGAACATGGGTTAAAGAAGAACCCAGAATGTGCAGTGGGTGATGTGAGAGCCAGCATGGTTACCTTCTCTGTGTTTAAAGTAAACATTCCTTTCTGCTTCTCACAGGACTGGGAAGTCTTTCTAGGAATGACTGATGTATTATCCCTTGCTGACTATTATTTAGTAGGTGAGATAACCTCTTATCAAGATGCTATGGAGAATATTCATTTAATTGGATGAGAAAAAAAGTCCTCCTCCTATACTGTTTTTAGAAAAATAATGTGACTGCTAATGGTTTAAAAGCTTTGAACTAACTTTAAAAATGGATCTAAGCAATTTAATAACCTAAAACAAAGTTTTTTCCTTAAATTAGCAAACATTGATTTTGCCACATAGACCTAAACTGAAGCAAAATGAGACTGTGTTGTTTTGCTTTCCTTTATTTTACTTAGTGTGAATATTGATGTCCCTTACTGCCAAAATAGTGATGTATGTGTTTATGGAGTACTGCTCTGTCCACAAAGGGTATTTATTGTTTAAGAGCTGGTATGTGCCTTCATATTTCTTTTATAAAAATTTGAAAAATTCTTAACTCTGAAAACCGTCTATACTCAAAAGATTTCCATAAAATAGTAACACCTATATCACATGTGTATAAAAATGAAGTGCCCTAGATACCTATTTTAAGGTCTCTAGGACCCTCATTTTAATACAGTTCATGACCTCTAAATATTTATATGTATGTTAGTTTGTTTTGGCTACAAGAAGCAAATACTTAATTGACTTCTGGCCTCTTAAACTAGTTGTTCCAAAATAAATTTGGAAAAAATAATGTTTTGTATTACAAAATTTAAAGATACTAAAAGAGAGAATTTGCAGTTATTTTGGTGAAAATAATATGGGTATACACTAAACCTGTTCCCAGTGAATATCAATCACTGTTGTCCCCTACAGCAAGTATCGGTCTCCACTTTACATTCGTCAATATTTAACTACTCAATTAATAGTGTTTGATATTTATCCATACAGTAATCAATACCTATTTAATGTTTAAAGGAGCAAAAGATTCTTTTGCTTCTCAACTATTCCCACCTCCCATGAAGTTGTTGGCCTTTAATTAAGTTTTCTGTAATTATTGTTAATTTTTAAATTTAAGCTCATGATTTTTAAATCCTTGAATTTTCCAAAGCTCCTGTCCTGTTTGCAATTTTACCACACTTATCTTTATTGTATTGGAGCAGGATATAGAAGGATCCTGGTATTCATCAAGACAAAATTTTTTATTGACCATCGTTTGTAAAATACTGATTAAAAGTAGTAATATTGATGATGAACATTGTCATCAAGATGGCCAGTGACACTGAAGGAGTGCTGAATTTATGTTAGATATGTTTGTTTTCAGTATAAATGAGATGTTGAAAATATAAATAAAAGAGGATTGATTTTTACATGTCTTTAATACCATTTGTGTAAATTCACAAATTGCCCACTTACATAAATGCACACATACATACACACACACACACAAATGTGTCAAGTTGTCTATATTTTAGAGGTACAAATTATGCTTACTTTATTTTAAAGTAAAAATGGCTAATTAAATGAAGTCCTGTTGAGTGATTTTTAATCAGTTTTTGTTCGTAATTCAATTTCAGTCAATAACAGGATTTCAAACTAGGAAAAGCTTAGTGGACCAAATACGATACTAAGAATTATCACTAAATGTCCAAGGAGTAATGGTTACTTTTTATCTCTAAGTACTTCATATCATCAGTTACCAATGTTGATTCTCATACATTGTTTAAAATCAATGCCATAGAATTCCATTGACAATATCTGAGAACCCATGTAGAACAGTTGTCCTTTATTTCTCATAACTGGAAGAATAGACTGTGTCATACTGTAGGGACTGTACAGTGACTTGAAAGAAAAAAATAAAAGTCACCTAAAACCTCACCAGCTCAGCAGTAAGGCTGATGGCAACATTGTTTAAGTCCACTAGCTGTATGGTCATCAGATCACGCCTCTGTTTGGATTTAGTATACCCATTCCTGTTGAGTGGATCGGGATAGCAAACTGGAGAACAATGGAGAGAATCTCAAAATGCTTGCCTGGAGATATAAATGGCCATGAGCGATAATACTCTATTAACAATATTGGTTCCAATCTGTAAATCTTTTTTTTTTAAGATTTTATTTATTTATTTGACAGAGACACAGTTAGAGAGGGAACACAAGCAGGGAGAGTGGGAGAGGGAAAAGCAGGGTTCCCGATGAACAAGGAGCCTGATGTGGGGCTGGATTCCCAGGACCCCAAGACCATGACCCGAGCTGAAGGCAGCTGCTTAATGATTGAGCCACCCAGGTACCCCAGTCTGCAAATCTTTAAAGTAATTGAGGTCCAAGAATCATGTATTTCTTTAGCATCCTTGACATTTTGCTGGATCCCAGAACTAATATTCTATTATGCCTGTGGTACTCACTCAACAACTCCTTTTCCAATATTACCATGTTATGGTGCCTTCCTCCACTGTTCCCCACCCCCCACCATTTTTACCATTTCTGCTGAATAGCTTTCTGTAAGTTTTTCTTTATCTAGGCTAGCTCCTGACACTGTTGATCAGGAATCCTCAAAGAGGAATTTCCCACCACCATAGAATAACCTCCCAAGAACATTGGAGGAACTCTGCCAGATTTAGATCAGGCACCTTCCTTGTTGACTGGTACTCAGATCAATACGTATCATGTTTAGGAGGGTGTCTCAGTTGTTAAGCATTTGTCAAATGACTGAATGTAAGTACACATCATTTTTTTTTAAGATTTTATTTATTTATTGACAGACAGTGATCACAACTAGGCAGAGAGGCAGGCAGAGAGAGAGAGAGAGAGGGAGGAGGGCAGCAGGCTCCATGCCGAGCAGAGAGCCCGATGTGGGGCTCGATCCCAGGACCCCGGGATCATGACTTGAGCCAAAGGCAGAGGCTTTAACCCACTGAGCCATCCAGGTGCCCCCATTCTCTTATTCTTGAATGAAGATGAGTTCCTTCCCGGATACTCCGTTATGTCCTCGATTTTGTTGCATCGTTGGTGTTCTCTTTTCTTTTTTGCTAAGCTTGTTTGGATGCTTCTGGGCATTAGCTCATCTATCTCCACTCCTTCCAATGGGAATTCAAAGTTTCAATGAAAAATTAATTCTCCATGTCACCCTTATTATTGCAGAGCTCCAAATCTGGACATGCAGATTAGTCCACCGTCCTTTTGTTGGATATGTAAAAAGTGTTCAAAGGAAATGAGAGAATGCCCAAGAGGAAAGAAGAGTCCATTGGGGTATGGTAACTGTTTGGTTGGGTTTTTAAAGATGTGTGTTATGCAAGAGGAATAAAGAGTCTAAAAGTAGGGAATCAGGGTACCTGGGCGGCTCTGCCTTCGGCTCAGGTCATGATCTCAGGGTCCGGGGATTGAGCTTTGCATCAGGCTCTCTGCTCAGCAGGGAACCTGCTTCCCACTCTCTCTCTCTGCCTGCCTCTCTGCCTACTTGTGATCCATCAAATAGATAAATAAAATCTTTAAAAAAATAATTTGCCAGGAATCTCAGATAAGAGTAGATTTGACCAAAATGCTCACTAGCAACAGATTCTGCACAATATTAACAACTGTGTGGTTGTAATAGTAAAGCTGAAAGGAAATAAAGAAGAAATGGTACTGCGATAAAAATCACCCCTATTGGAAAGAAAATTTTGAGAACTGGCACAAAGCACAAGTTGCAGATTAAGTACAAAATGACAGAGGGGAACCACTGGACAAATGTGGCATGATCTGAACATTATAACAAATACTGCAAGTGACTTTTCAAGAAAGTATACGAAAGCCAGGAGCTCAAAATAGCAGAGCATCTCCCTCCATAAGGAGGAGATGGAGGGGATAAACATGAGAGAGAAAACAAAGTGTTGCTTATCAGACACCACTGAAAGTTGTTAGGACAGTAACTCATTATCCTGAAAATTCATAATTAATAGGAATTTAACATCTATTCCACTTCGGTGACATATGTTTCTGGGTTACCAAATAAGTCTAGTGAATGACGAAAATTTTTCTATAGAGAAGAATTTGAGCTAATAAGTACAGAAGGAAATGCAGAATTAGAATGTAGAATTATAGAATTAGAAAAATCACAATTTTACAACCCTTAATTAAATACCATCAAGAGAGGGTGTGCTGGGTTGTGTTATGTCAGCATGGTGAAGGCCGACAATTACGTTTAACTAGAATTCCCTTCTTTGTATGGGTATACATTAGAGTTGCGTCAAAAGAGGTTACATGTCCAAAATTTAGAAGGCAGTGTGAAGCCAAAACTATAAATTTGAGAGGGTCAGTGTGAGTAAACATGGAGACAGACCGATGCACATTATCTAGCCAACCATATATATCCTCATTTTCCTTTGCTGTGCTTTCGGCCCGTTTTCCCAAGGGCTGGCCTGGGGACCAACCGTGGCCCCAGTCTAACTGGAAGATGTTGAGCTGCAGATCCTAGAGGTGAATGCAGGAGAAGCATGGTCTCCCAGAGATTCCACCTAATCTCTCTTGAAGCCCCCTTTTCATCGGGCTTCAGTGGCTATATGCACAGTTGCCCTCTCGAACCTTCCTGTTGCAGATTTTCAGGCGTATAAGTTACTGATTGTTTCTTTGGTCCTGACGCATCCCTTCCAGACTTGTGCCTTTCCAGCTCCCCCATCATTTACCAAGCTCAATTTTTTTTTTTTTTTTTTTTTTTTTTTGCCTATCATTAGAACCATAAATAGAAAGAATGGCTCATTCTTTCAGTTTTTTGACTGAATTCTGATTGGGCCCAGGTGATAAAATCAGTGAAGGTAGAGGTGATTAGCGATCTTACATTGAAGGATCAGGCAGTCCAGCCTTGAATCCCTTGCTCAATTTTACATCAAGGAAAGTGAGACAGTAAAAATTTACAAATCTTCTGTGGGGTGTGGTATGAGTCCACAGACTACCTAGTCAGGCCAAAGGAAAATAATGAGCCCAAGTCTAATCAAGTCCTTAGATTTGACTTCCTGTGTTCAGGAGATAACAGAAGAGTAAAGCAAGATCATGTGTGACGGCTACCACAAGAAGAAAATCAGCCAGTTCTAGAACATAGACGTTCTGTAAGGTAACTGCTGAATTATTTTCAGCAAGTCAATGTCCTAACCAAAGAATGGGGATGGAGAGTAAGAGAGCGAGAGGTTGGTGTAGACGAAAAAGAACCTAAAAAATATTTAAGACATAGAACAAGAAACGTGATGAGCAGTACATAGTTGGATCCTGATTCCAATAAGTTGATGGTAAAAAGATGTTTCTAGGTAGTCAGGGACATTTATGTGGATGAATAATATTTGATGATTTCAAGAAGTCATGATTAACTGTGTTTTGTATAATAATGTCATGTGGTTAGGTAAGGAGATTCTATAGTGGCTTTGGATATATAATGAAATACTTCGGAACAGAATGCCATGACTTCCGGATTTCCTTTACTGTCTAAGCAAACACGGGAGTAGGGTACAGGAACAGTTATGGCATATGGGGATGGCTGTTGAAACTAGATGAAGGGTTCACAGGGATTTTGTTTTGCTCTTATTTTTTTTTTTTAACGTTTGTAATTTTTCTAATAAAAATTGAAGGGGCATTGTAAGAGATACGGAGTTGCCTGTCATTACATTTTTCTAAAGTGTTATGCATTTCAAATATAGTAACTCCTTATGCTGAAGAACTTGGACTCAGGAATCAATAGGAGTTTAAATCACAGCCCATCGCCTCAATTTCTGTCTCTTCTACAGTGCCTCTCTTACGAGCTGTAGGATCTTAAATGAATCCTTTCCCTAACAGTCTCAGTTGGATCAACTGTAAAATTCTGGATAATACCTACATCAAAGGGACATTTATAAATGACGTCGTACATGTCAGAGCACAGGGCCTGATTCATCATAAGCACTCAGTAAGTGTTATTATTCATACTAAACTTTTATAGTGTTTTATTGTTACTATTTTTACTATTTTGTCATTAGTATTTTTGTATATTGGGTGAATAATTGAAAGCCTGGACCTTGAAGATGTGCTCTGGAATGTGCAAAATTGCCTATAAAAAGGATGGAGTGATCTGAATTGTGAGATGGTAAGGGTTGTCAAGGCATGAATGTATTGCAGCCCTTTCCAGCTACTCTCCCCTCTTTCACTGCCTTCTGAGTCTTCGCATTTGGCTACTTGGTTTTTCTGCTTCTTCAGCGCCTGGCACACAGAATGACTTCCACTGCATAACTCAGCTGGGCTCGGTACAGTCTTACATTAATCTGACCTTTGTGCCTTTGCTTCAGGACTTTCTTCCAATGAACCATCTCACATTTAACTCAGGGTTTCATTTAGTTCTTGCCACAACCCCCTTCTAGATTGCAGTCTTCAATAATTAAGTGCTGGGAAAAAAAAAAAAAAAAAAAGGTTGTTGAAGTGGATGAGCATTTAGGTCCCTTCCAGCTAAATGTATGATCATGTCGTGTCCGTCAGACAATACCACTTCACCAGAGTGCTCTAGAGCAGACCAATCAAAGCAACTTTCATATCCAGATTTTCTGGAAATTAATTTTTAGTTTCCTAGACACCTTTAATTTTAGTTGATTTAGAAATTTTCAGTTTTGGGGTGTCTGGGTGGCTCAGTGAGTTAAAGCCTCTGCCTTCAGCGCAGGTCATGATCCCAGGGTTCTGGGATCAGGCCCCATATCGGGCTCTCTGCTCAGCAGGGAGCCTGCTTCCTCCTCTCTCTGTGCCTGCATCTCTGCCTACTTGTGATCTCTGTCTGTCAAATAAATAAATAAAATCTTTAAAAAAAAAAAAAAATTTCAATTTTCTTTAGAAGCACATTTTTAAAAGTTTAAAAAAGCAGATAGAATTATTTTCGATGTATTTCATTTATTTCACTACATCTCTATTATCATTTCATTATGTAATTAATCCTATGGGATGTTTTTTTTTCTTCTATACCAAATTTTTGTAAACTGTGTGTAATTATATACATTCACAGATACCTCCGTTTGGACTAGGCATATTTCATATGCTCAATGACCACATGTGTCCGGAGGCTAAGGTAATGGCTGTTACAGCTCTTGAGAGCAGTCTGTTAAGCCGTACTATTGAAACAATGTTTAATTTGTATATAGGTGAGCAAAATGTTATAATTAGAAATTAACCCAGGCTTGTTATTTCATGGGGAAATATCAATCCTAAAATCATGTGCAGTTTGGAAATATATTTCCTTAGAGGCTTGATTTAGAATAGAAAATACAAAAGTGGGGGCACCTGGGTGGCTCAGTGGGTTAAGCCTCTGCCTTCAGCTCAGGTCATAGTCTCAGGGTCCTGGGATCGAGTTCCACATTGGGCTCTCTGCTCAGCAGGGAGCCTGCTTCCCTCTCCTCCTCTCTCTCTGCCTACTTGTGGTCTCTGTGTGTCAAATAAATAAATAAAATCTTAAAAAAAAAAAAAGAAAATACAAAAATAAGTAAATAAAGGAAAAATCAGATAGTAGCAATCATTCATTTATTGAACAGTCACCGTACTAAGGACATGGAAGGCACATTCCATTTGGTACTTAAAGCAGTTTGCGTAGTACAGTCGTGTTGTGTCCCTGTTTTATAGCTAAGGGAGCAGAAATGCAATGACATTTTATAATTTCTGGAGAAATACCTGTGGCAAGATTTGGGCTCCCTGGAATTCTAAACTTATATCTGACTGGCTCTAATTCCCAGAGAACTTCTGTGACTGAACCAGGGGGAAAAAATTATATTGTTTAGACTAGGACATGGTCAAGGGGAAGAAAAGGGTAGAAAAGGGTATTGATGTAGATATGGAGCCAATGATGGTGATGATGCAGAAAGCAGAAGTTAGAAGATTAGGAACCACAGATTTTCTTGCATCACTTTGAGGTTCCCAGTCTGTTACAGAAGATTTTTTCACCTAAAAATTTTCTTGAGTCCATGCTTTTGTGTGGAGTGTCTGTAATTACGGAATTTACTCTATCTTAGTTAAATTTAGAATGGCTTAATGGATGGCTCTCTCTAAAGCCTATTACTGTATACCTAAGGTCATCACAATATTAATGGTTTCTTAAAAAGGAAAGTGTCTTAAGACTACTAATAAGCACCACGTGTGATGCATATTTTATGCCAGTCACTTAAAATTTATAATGTATGTTGCTAAAACATTTATTCACTATTGATAGCTCATTTTATGCCACTTCTAATGGGTATTACAAATATATTAAATGGCTAAAATGCATACACCCTTTCTATCAACATTCACTTAATGTTAATGCTTTCTAAAACATTCATGGAATAATAATAACCACTCACATTCAAAATTATTTATAATCCACTGGCAGTAAGTTGCTGATTCACCAACGGCAACATGTTAATACATTAAAATTACTGTACAACAAATGCAAAGATAAGATGGCAGTCTGCCCCATAAATTAAAACAATGACCTCAGATCTGATAGGATTTCTGTCCTACAGTACCCATTTGGTAAGCTGGGCACCAGTTATCCCGGAAGAGTGTATACTGGCGTGTATTTGAATCCTTGGCTTTTCTTCCTGTCTGTCCTTTTGATGACCACATAAGTGCCACAAAAACAAATGGACTGACCAACCGGTTTTTCCCCCAAATAATACATGCTTGCATGAATAATTACAAAGATGAAATAAATGATTTGGAAGTATTTAGTAAGTTATTCAAAAACGTTGTGGGAAGACTGACTATAAGCAACAAAATGGCTAGGTTCTTGTGCTACAAAGAACGGGATATGGCCACAGTGTCTGAGGAGATCACAGTAATGAAGATTGTGACACAATGAAGATGAAGATGAAGATATTTGACATCAAGTCAAAATAAAGCAGTAGTTAGTATCATAGTTGTAAAGATGTAATAAGTGTTGTAACACAACTATTGGAACTAAATTTCTCTTAAGGAGAAATTTAGAGAAAGAGACTCAATTTCTCTAAGGCAGTAGAGGCTGAATTCAGAAAGGAAATGATATTTGAGCTGGGTCTTGAAAATGAATTGATAGATTACAGCCTGCTTTGTTCAAGCAGGTAGGATAAGAAAGGAAAGGAACTCAAGTTAAAACTGCATAGTTAGTCTGGTGCCAGAAAGAAAATAATTTTACATGCCCCACCAAGCATTCTCTCCTACTGGCAAGGGAGTGAAATTCATGATTTTGAAATATATGACTAACATGCTTGGAACTCCGTGTTTATATTTAGGGTAACTGGTACTATGGAGGAGAACGGAAGGAGAACAGAACAAAGGCACTGAGATATGGTAGAGCGTAAATGAGATGTATTTCACAGATGCAGATGACGTAGACACACACATTTTGGCCCAGGTGTTAGTCTTTTTAATAAGGAGCCATGAAAACATTATTTTGGAAATAAAAGAGAAATCAATTTCAGTTGCTGGATCAGGAAAAATAAGTTTGTTTTTGGTTGGTTTTGTCTGAACAATGCTCATTGCTTTTTATAATGTTGTTGACAGTAACAGAAATGAGAAAGAATGCAGGATCTGTTTATGATATGGGAGAGTCTGTCTACCTGTGCTGGTGCAGTTCTATTTCTACGCCAAAGATGTTGACGTTTTATTTATCACAGTCCTGTCCAAACGCTAATCCACTCTGGATTAATTGCTTCCAAAACTATATTTTAAATGTTGAAGCTGTAGTGAAATAATTAACTATGTGACCATTTATCATATCATGTTTTAATGCCAAAGGAACATTATGAACAATGAGTATTTATCGATGCTCTAATTGTAACTGAGCAGTGATGCCCTTGTTTATTATTATTATTATTATTATTATTATTATTTTAAAACAGCATTTTAACACCTGGCATCCATAAAAAACAATTTTCCTCTTAAAGCTATCCTGCCCTGGGATCAGGCTGGCATTGAGAGCCCACGAATTATAGAGAATTAACCACCTTTGTGAGAAAAGGTGAAGAGGGTATGGAACTCAGTCTGCCCTAAATAGAGGACAGGTTTTCTCAACCTCAGCATTATTAAAATTTTGACATGAGTCATTGTAGGACGTTTAACAGCATCCCTGACCTCTACCTCTTATATGTCCGCAGCACTCACCTATAGTTCTAACAACCCAAAATGTCTCTAGACATTGCCCCGTATTGCCACTGATATAAGGTAATGAATGTTAAAAAATCCCTTCACTTGAAAGGTACACCAATGAAATAACCCACCATGTGTTTTTACCACTAATTATTCAATCTTCAAAAATAAACAGTTGCAAACAAAACCACAGGAGATCCCCTAAACATAATATTAGCCAAAGCTAAATTGTGAATATATGGGCATATATTTTGGCTTTTTGTCCATCAGGAACGGTGTTCAGTTAACTCTTATTTTTATCCATCTGTCTGGATAACTGGCACAATTAACCTCATCTTGCTGGAGTAGCCAAAAATTACATGTATTTACCTATAAATCCTTTGCTAACTAAGTATATTCTATATTTCCACATTCAGATGGATTTTTATAAAAACCAAGTTCAGATTAGTGTCCAGCTTTTTTCTCCTCCCCCAACTACACATTGGTGAGCACTACCTTGTTTTCTCTTTCTCTAGCTTGGGGAAAGGGGTAAGATTTGAAAACATGTCTAGACTTTCCTCTAAGAAAGTCATGATCTTAATTTAGAAAAAAAGCTGTAGCAACGTCAAAACTGCCTTCTTTGAAAGGGGAAAAATAAAAATTATATCTTGCAGAATAAGAAATTATTAATTGAATTATAGAAAAATGGTGGGATAGAGAAATGAAGGGTGAGTCACTGAATTTAAGTATCATTTATCCTGGATACTCAGTCTACTTGATTCCTGTCATAAAGGAAGGGGGAGGGGCGCCTGGTTGTCTTACTTGGTTAAGCTTCTGCCTTTGGATCAGGTCATGATCCAGGGTCCTCTGATCTAGGCCTTCCTCGGGCTCCCTGCTCTGGGGGAGCCTGTTTCTCCTCCTTTTCTCCTCTTCCCCCCAACTCATATTCACTCTCTCTTATGCTGTCTGTCAATTAAATAAATAAAATCTTAAAAAAAAAATAAAAAGAGAAAAGAAGGGAGGCTAACCCTGTACATAGGGAAAAGCTAGGGGCAGTGTGGCCTAAGAACAGCATGGTCTCCAAATCCCAAATCTGCTGATTTCTAGCAGAGATTCTGGCCAAGTTGCAAACTTCCTGGCTCTCAGTTTCTTCAGTACAGGATACTATCATCTTTTAGATTTGATTTAGAGATTAAAATAATGATAGTTGGCACTCATCAGTAACTTCTATATACCACACATGTTGTCTGAATGATCTCTGTGTGTTATTTTAATTGAGATAATGACCAGCCAATGAAGTTGGTGCTATTCTTAGAGCTGTTTTATAGAAGAAGAAGCAGAAAAGCAGAGAGAGGTTATACATCATAATCCATGAAACTGAGATTGAAATTCAGTCATTGAAACTCCAGTGTAGTAGCTCTTGAAGTTATAATATGTTATAAAGGACCTAAAAAAAATAAAAAACAAAACAAACAAACAAAAAAAACCAAGGTCTTGCATGTAGCTAATTCGCAATGATAGTTCTCTACCTTCACCTTAATACATGAAGAAAGAGAAATCGCCAGTGTCTGGTGATTCTCCCCTTTGTGACCATCTCCTCAGGGCGTCACCTTAGTTCAGGTCTTCGTACATTTTTACTCAACTCCAGTCAAGTTTGTATATTGCTGCCAGAGATTTCTAAGCCAGAAATCTGATCATTTCTTCAGTGTCCTTCAAGAGTTTTCTCCGGCTTCTGGGATAAATCTAAATGTCCTTTTTCATTTAGCAACATCTACATAATTTAAGATTAGTGTATCCTTAGACCCAGTAATTTCGCATCCAGGTATATCCTAGATAAACTTTACATGCATCTACCTGGAGACATTTACAAAATGTTCAGTGTAACATTTTTTTAATAGTGAAAAATGGTAAATAACCTGAGTGACATTTTTTCAGAACAATGACTAGAGAAATTATGATATAGTCAAGTAATTTAGCACTATACATTTTTATAATTTTAAATGAATGTCCTGCCTTTATATAAAAGTATACTATTTTCTAACAATAAAAATAGTAACAATAGTAACAATGTAACAATAAAAAACAAGAATGCATACAGCGTAATATAGTTGTGTATCATCTACAAAGAGACAGTAATACAGTTAGGGTTACATTGCTGTGTAGGAAAATTGGGGTCAGTTGTTACCTATAGTGATCATGAGGAGAAGGTGAATGAAGAATTTTATAGACAGAATACTTTAAAAGTATTTTAAATTTAATTTTAGATCTTTTTTGCATGCTTTAAATAGTTAATGGTCCCAACAAAAATGGGTAACTGAGAATAAGCCTATGAAAAAAGGCATACCATCAATTGATCTTGTATATCTTCCCAGTATTATTTATTGGCAAGCTACCGATGCTTGTCCCAGTCATGGTGAACCACGTACAGGTTTTTGAGCACATTATTCTCTTTTTCGTACGGCTTACATGAAGCTGACATACTTTCCATTCACGTTACTCCTACTAACTTTTAAGGCTCAGCTCAGAGCTCTTATACTCCAGGATGATTTTCTTGAAGTCTTTAGTCTGGATAATGCCTGTCTCTGATTTCTCATAGCACCATTTCTCCTTCTGTGTCAGTTCTTAAAACAATAGCTGTTAACTCGTTGCCACATTGCATAGCCAGTGGAGGTTGGCGGGGGGGGGGGGGGGTTTGCTTAAATAGGTATTGAGGGGGGCACCTGGGTGGCTCAGTGGGCTAAACCTCTGCCTTAGGCTCAGGTCATGATCTCAGGGTCCTGGAATCGAGCCCCGCATCGGGCTCTCTGCTCAGCAGGGAACCTGCTTCCCCTTCTTTCTCTCTGCCTGCTGCTCTGCCTGCTTGTGATCTCTCTCTCCCCCTGTAAAAAAAAAAAAAAAAAAAACTTAAATAGGTATTGAGGAACCCAGATGATGGAGCCTACAGTCGGACCAGTGCCTTACAGTCACTGTGCCAGAAAGAAAGGAACATGGTAGACCATGGCCTAACTCCTAGAACTAACCAGAAATGATCAAAACCAGGTGCGCTCACATTCATTGACCAACACAACTCAGATGGTCTCTGCTTAACCTCAAATGGAAAGGGAAGTCAGTCATCACAATGTGGTTAAAAGGTGAGAGTGGGTATGTGTAAAATATGGGAGGAGTCCTAATGACAGTGACAGTAAAACGTTTCATGGTGTATTGCCATGAATTATTTCCTCTCCTGTGCAGAAGTTTTGTCTTAATCATCTTGCTGTGTCTACCACCTTCTCACAAAGTCAAAAGAGTATTTGTTGCTTTGATAAGTCAATAGGACCTCACTAAGTTATGCTACTTTTAGATTGGTCATGCAAAAAATAGTATTTGTGAGGGACTCTTAGAATTTCATTATTGGCTTGTTTTCCAAACCTATCGTGCTTGGTTGACTGTAGGGTTATCAACCTATAAATTTTCAGAGCAGGCCGTATTTAGTTCAGCCTCCCCACAGAGGAAGGGGTACCTCAGCACCTATTCACTTTTATGTGCCTGCCAGATGTTTGCTGGAAAGTGATAAATCAGGGAGGTCTATTGGAGTGGTTTGTCTATGATCTAAGAGTAGAAAGTCAGTTTCTTCAGTTTTCTTGGCATAGATACTCACTGTGAAAATCCACACTTCACAAGGTTTTTCCAAGGTGGTTACTCATTCAGAAACATAAGGATCTGTCTCTTCTTGAAAATGGTTTACCTATTTAGCACAAAAAGAATAATGTTGCTAGAAATCCAATTTTTCCTAAGATTTATTATTTCTTAAAATACGTTTCTTCTTACGCACTTTTTAAAAAATAAAAATTACTTTGGTATGTTGAGAGATGGGAGGAAACATTTTCCTTTTTCTTTCTCCTTTGAAATCATATATAATCATATTTTTAACATTTTAGGGAATTTATGAGACTTGAACTAAGCATTTGTTGGAGATAACTGATCTGATAGGTAACATCTTATTAAAAAGTCATAATAAGCATCATTTGTATCTTCATATTGTAAATTGAATTTGTCACCACATTTACAAAAGCACAACATAGTTTCATCTTAAACTCTTTCAGTATGTACAAACACTTTAGCACAATCCCATTAATCTAGCAGCAAAACCATATTTTAAAAACCTAATCAGATTAGGATTAGTTTCTGCTCATCATCTTCAGGGCGCCCCCTTGTGGTGCAGGCCATCATCACGTGAACAATTTAGCGGTTGGTTGGTTCTCTCCAGAGACAAGATGATCCTTTTATAATTCAGTTTAGTAAGATGACAACCACATCAGTCCTTTGCTTACAATTCTCCAATGGCCACCCTTCTCACTCAGCCTGAAAACCAATCCTCAGTATTGTACACAGGGTCTCGCATTAATTACCTTGCTCCTGGCCTGTTTCCCCACTTTCTGCCCTTCTCAGTCTCTTGTCTACCACTTTATCTACATGGCATCAATTAGTTCTCCATCCACAAAACTCATATATAAATTTAATTGTAACTGTTTTCTGCATTTTCCAAGAAGAGTTATATATTTATTTATTTATTTATTTATTACCAATTCTGCCATGGAGAATCATGATTCTTCTCTAAAATTTCCTATCCAAACTCGACTCGGTGAACTTACATATAGATTTCGATGCAGAAAAAAAGTTGTTTTATTTTCCCAATATGAAAAGATTGTGTTTCTCTTGGCTTAGTTTGTAGGCATGTAATGACAGAAAGATTATGATGATTTGCTCCAACACAGGGTCATCAGTATGGAGGAGGATAAAATGCTGAAAAATAGATCTGTAAGAAGTCTCTCTACTAATTCCTTCCTTAGTTTTCCCGGAGGATTGACCACAGGTCAAGAGAGACCTAAAAACCGCTTGGAAGGAAGATAAAGATTTTACTGGCAGAGGAATACCACACTAACTTAAAAAGCATATTTTCTGGGATAGGATATCTACTTAGCAATATTTGGTAAAATGCCATTAAAATTACATGTTTGGTATTAATATCTGCTATTGTTGTAGAGAGTTTTCCAAATATGAAATCCATTTAACATTTATAAAAAGGTAGAATTCCATTAACTTTTAATTCATTAACTAATTTCATTATTCACATTAACTTTTAATTCATTCTTAACTAAATTTCTCTTCAGCACTGAATGAGCACAGACGTGTTTTGACTGTCATTGTTTTTAAAGATACTAATTCAGTCATCCAGTATAGTATTGTAACAGCTTTGATAAGAAACTGAAATGTTCACCTCCCATCACTGATCTTTTCTTGATTGGAGTTTTTCAAGTGTTTCTTTTATACTCAGTTTTATAATCACATTGAAATATATCTAGATTTAAATAATAACATCAGTGCTTTCAACTTCTAAAAATGAAGATAAGCTGACTTAAGAAATAAACATTTAGAATTAATACATATTTTCCCGTTGAGTTCTAGGGTTATAGTAACTGTCACAGTAAATATCTTACTTGGCCCATTGTTTTAGATCAATTTAAAAAAAGCTACATTATTCTTCTAACAAAAAAGATTCTGTCAGCAGAGGAAATCAGGCCAGGCATTTGTAAAGATCACCCAACCCTTTTTGTTTAACACAGCCATTCAGTACTTAAAATGGTGACATCATTTAATGCCAGAATCTCTAACTTTCTATCAGGAAGTGGAATTAGATGTTTCCAAGGCTCTGTGATCCACAACCCAGGCTCTTTCTACCATCACCTACATGGTTATTATATTGCAAGTTTCTCAGAGTCCACTAAACAAAATTCATTTTATTTTATCTTATTATTATTATTTTTATCGTTATTTTAAAATCATTACTTTAAAAATTCACTTTAAGTAATCAAGTATAAAATAACTTTTGAGGAAGCTTTAAAATCAGGTAGAATAGTAGATTAAAAACTGCCATGAATGTGACCAAACAAGAAGACCTTTGTTCTTGCATCCTTCAGTAAGACTTGTCCATTTAAATTTGAATACTATGAGTCTGATTGCCATACCTCATCTATCAGTATATGACCACTTTTCCTTCTCTCCAGAGTAGCTTAGTTTTCTATCGTGGATATCACTGCTGTGAACGTTGAGGTGTAGGTGCCCTTCTTTTCACTACATTTGTGTCTTTGGGGAAAATACTCAGTAGTGCCATTGCTGGGTCATACGGTATCTCTGTTTTCGACTATTTGAGGAACTTCCACACCATTTTTCAGAGTGGCTGCATCAGCTTGCATTCCCTCAAACACTGTAGGAGGGTTCCCCTTTCCCTGCATTCTTGCCGACACCTGTTGTTTCCTGTCTTGTTAATTTTAGCCATTCTGACTGGTGTGAGGTGGTATCTCATTGTGGTTTTGATCTGTGTTTCCCTGATGCCGAGTGATATGGGACATTTTTCCATATGTCTGTTGGTCATTTGTATGTCTTCTTTGGCGAAATGTCTCATGTCTTCAGCCTATTTTTTGACTTGGTTTTATGTTTTCTGGGTGTTGAGTTTGAGAAGTTCTTTATAAATCTTAGATACTAGCCCTTTATTTGCTGTCATTTACAGATATCTTCTCCCAATCCATAGGTTGTCTTTTTGTTTTGTTGACTGTTTCCTTTGCACAGCAAAGGAAGTTTTTTTTATCATTTTAAATAATAAAATATTTATTTTATTTTGATGAAATCCCAATAGTTCATTTTTGGTTTCATTTTCCTTGCCTTTGGAGACATGTCTAGCAAGAGGTTGCTGCAGCCAAAGTCAGAGGGGTCATTGCCTGTGCTCTTCTCTAGGATTTTGATGGATTCTTGTCTCACATTTAGGCCTTTCATCCAGTTTGAGTGTTCTTTGCATATGGTGTAAAAAAAACTGTGGAAAGAGCCAAGCTGTCTATCGACAGATAAACGGATAAAGAAGATGTGGTATATATGTATACAATGGGATATTACTCAGCCATCAGAAGGGATGAATACTTACCATTTACGTTGACGTGGATAGAAATGGAGGGTATTATGCTAAGCGAAATAAGTCAAATCGAGAACAGTTATATGGTTTCACTCACATGTGGAATATAAGAAACAACACAGAGGATCATAGGGTAAGGGAGGGAAAACTGAATGGGGCATCATCAGAGAGGGAGAAAAACCATGAGAGCCTCTTAACTATAGGAAACAAACTGAGGGTTGCTGGAGGGGAGGTGGGTGGGGAGATGGGGTAACTGAGTGATGGACATTAGGTAGGACATGTGACGTGATGAGCACTGGGTGTTTATGCAACTGATAAATTACTGAGCATTACATCTGAAACTAATGATGTACCATATGTTGGCTAATTGGATTTAAATAAAAAATTTTAGAAAAGAGAAGCTCAGTTTTCTTTCTCCAGTACTTCTTCCCGCAAGTTCTCAACTTGGGAACTTTATATTGAGAATTATATTTCTCAACAAAATATAATTTCATTGGTTTTTTTACCTTTCCCCTTCCCCTGCATATCAATAAAAACAGTTGTGGTGTACCCCTCACTTTACTTACAACTAAAGAAAAGGCATTACATTTCTCTAAACTCATGCATTCTTTGATAAAATATTTTTTTGAAATCCTAATGTGTATGAGGCATGGTTTAGATGCTGGCTGCCTTTGACACAGTCTATACCTGGACGGAAAAAACACACTCACCACAAAAGATGATAAATTGTGAGATCCTAAAATCAAGGATCATAATTGCTCCTGCTTACGTACCTCTACCCTCATCTAAATCTCCTTCAGAGAGAGTGTGTCATATGAGATATGCTAAGTAAATATTGTTAACTGATTACAGATCACCCTGTAGTATTATGAACGTACTGCTTTCTAGCATTCTTCATACTAAATAGCTGGTTGTTTGCTTTAGAATGAACACTCCAGGCACAATCATGATTTCTTATTCATGATGGTGAATTCACCCATAACCTGATAAACAATAAATACTGAATATTTGTTTATAAAAAGTGAATTTTAATTTAAATTATGAATTATGAATGACAGTGTGAAGAAGGGAATGAAAGATATAGAGGCAAACCCAGACTGATACCCCATTTTTCTCAGTGCGTATAGTTTTAATTAATAAGTGATCAGGGTTTGGCCTAGATGCTGGTACAGTCAGTATCTGTTTACTATTTAAAATAACAGATTATGATAGCTGTTACAATATTTATTTCAAAATTGTGGGGAAACTTTGGCTTGTGGCCCAAGATGGAGGGAAAGCTGAGTTTCCAATCTTGGTCACTTGAGTCTAATTCCTGTTCTCTGTGCCTTTTTTCCCCCCAGTTATCTCAAGAACATTAAATAAAAGAACTTCTGTTCCTAAATATATAGAAAGTCTCTTTAGGCTCTTCACTGAAGACGGGGCAAGGCGAGAACAGAAAGGGACATTATTATGTATTCAGCTGTAGCAGGACAGATAAATGAACACACCTGAGACAGCAGTGCCCTAGATTTAGTGATTTAGCACAAAACAGAACAACTAGTCAAGAAAATGATGTGGTTAGAGTATGTGATGAGACAGTAATAGGAGGAATATTGGCTGTCATGACCCTTTCACTACCTAAAAGCTATGATTACTTTCCCAAATGCTAAGGCAGTAATGTATAAAAACTAAGGGAGGGAATAAAGCTTAAACTCCTCCAACGTGGCACATTTTAGAGTATTTCCAGTTATATCACTATATAATGGTCTTAACACCATTCTGGTCTGAATTTCATCGAGGATTAGGGTTCAACAAGAGACCATGCCCAATCATGAAGAACACTGGTATTTCATCTTTTTGTTGTTGTTATTTTGAGAACGACATTTGTACAGAATCACTTACAGATGTTTCCCGTGTGCTGTTTTCGCCCAGAACTTTGAAGTCTCTTTAGCAGATGAAACAAACAAAGTGGCTTCATTGACAAGGAAGGCTCAATGGGGGGGAGATACTCAGTTTTGACCGGGTGCAACCAGATGTCTCCATTTTAAGGTCAAAGTCTCATTGTTTCTCATCACTGACCTAACTTGAACATGAAACCCTTTGCTTCAACTTGACTTCCACATTGCCACTTACTTATTTAAAAATAATTACTGAATTCCTATTAGCCACTGTTTTAAGAGTCAGCTCCCCTGCTTACTTTGTATATTCTCAGAAATCTGGCCATGCTAAAATTGTTCATTGTACTTCCTTCCATTTTGCAAAAATTTTCTAGTCAGAAACCTAGCCTTTTTAGCTTACTTCCTTACACTCAAGATCATTCCTAACTCTGTGTTCTTTTAAAAAAATTTATTTTATTTTATTTTTTCATTTTTATTTCTATTTATTTTTAAAATTTTAGGCTTTTTTTTTTTAATTAAAAAAATGCTTTTAAGGGGCATCTGGGTGGTTCAGTGGGTTAAAGTCTCTGCCTTCGGCTTAGTCATGACTTCAGGGTCCTGGGATTGAGCCCCGAATTGGGCTCTCTGCTCAGCAGGGAGCCTGCTTCCTCCTCTCTCTCTCTCTCTGCCTCTCTGCCTACTTGTGATCTCTGTCTGTCAAATAAACAAATAAAATCTTAAAAAAAAATTTAAAAAAAAATCATTAAAAAAAATGCTTTTAAATTCCTGACGCTGGGTCACCATTTTGTTCCTCTCTTGGAATGCCTCCCAATTTCTCTTGTACCTACCCAAATTTTATCCATTCTTGATAATCTTAGGAGGATGATTTTCTGTTAGAACTAAAACTTGTCTGCCCTTGAAACATGAGAAATACAGGCTTCAGAAATGGTTAGTGTCTTATTCGAAGTTACATAGTGACAAAATGGCAAAAATGAAACCAGAACCCAAGGGCCCCTTTGCATAAGTTTTCTGTGTAGCAATGTGTTGCTGAAGTAAACAGTTAAGGCTCCCAATTTCTCATGAAGTTTATTTTGACCTACTTTAGATGTCCGCTTTCTTAGAGATTCAATGAATACCATGTTTTCTGTTTCTTTAAACAATTACGTTTCATCTGTCATGTTGGTTTTCCCTTCTAGCCTTAGACTACAGGTGCAAAGTTTAAAATGTTTTGATATAGAAGTTCTATTTTTTTCAGCCAAGTAATTGATAAACATGTTTGAATAAAAGAGGATAAAGGACCAACGCCCAAAACACTCTTTAGAAAATCCATTTACTTTTATCTTTAAATTTTGAACAAATTACTTTCTACCAGGTACAGAATCATCCAACAAAACTCTTAGTCACCCTTTCAGTATTTTGTTCACAAGAACATTCGTATGTGTATTTTAGTCTTACAGGTATTTGGTATCTTTCATAACTATTTGTCACTTTGGTAAATAATTTTGAGAGAGAAGTGAAGTGAACATAGCAGGGCTTGCATTCGATGAAGGACTTTAGTGATGTCTGATGATCATTGTGTTTAAAATATTCGACTCTGTAATCTGACTCAGTGATCGTAAGCTTAATGAGTTTTTCTTACTGATTTTTAAGATTTTTTTTTTTTCTTAATTCTTTGGACACAATATGTGCCACCAATTTCATTTCTAGGATCTGGGTTTCGTTTGTGTGTGTGTGTGTGTGTGTGTGTGTGTGTGTAAAATTCCTTACCCCAGAAACCTACAAAGATGACTAGATCTTCTTAGTTGGGTGTGACATCTCAGTCCTATGAATCCTTGGGAGACTAGAATGCTATGTGATTCATAATCTAATAGCAAGAACACCATTCCAGCTGATGAACTTTTCTGACCCTATTGACTTCCCAGCAGGCCTGTCTCACTGGTTCTCTGCTTCTTATCCATGCCAGGACTTCTCATTATTATGTTCTCCACTCCTGCTAATTATCCTTGCTGAATTTCCCAGACATTTCCTGCCTGCTTAGACTGGCACCCATCGCTTATCATCATAATCTCCAGACACTGGGTTCTGGTTCACTGGCTAGGTGGGGGAGACTTGTCTCAGAAATTCACTCCTTTGCTGAGACCCTGTCACTTGCTTTGCTGCTGCCAGATTCTGTGGCTACTGCCTCTCTGCCTGGAATGTCAGTCCATCACCTAAGTCCAGACAGCCCTGACAATTCTCTGTTTGCCAAGATAGCCTCACTGACACCAATTGCCTCTGCATAGCTAGCTCCTTTGCTTTTGCATTTGGTCGCCAGGCTCTTTTCCTGATGAGTCCTTCTAGTTTGTGCACTCCAGCACTTGGGTTAGTTCTAGGGCTCTTATTTCCAAACCCTAGTTTTTTAATACTGTCTCCCACATGAAGCTAAAAGTTAAGTAGAGGGTATATGTGTGTGTGTGTGTGTTCTGATCTTCAAGATCTCTCTCAACTGCCACCTTGGTGAGACCTCACTCTTTCGTTACTAGAAGGGTATTTTATATCCTTTTTATGGACCTTTTTTTTTTTTTTTAAAGATTTTATTTATTTATTTGACAGAGAGAGATCACAAGTAGGCAGAGAGGCAGGCAGAGAGAGAGAGAGAGAGGGAAGCAGGCTCTGCGGGACTCGATCCCAAGACCCTGAGATCATGACCTGAGCCAAAGGCAGCAGCTTAACCTGCTGAGCCACCCAGACCCCCTTTTTATGGACCTTAACACAAGTCTACATTTGGGGCACCTGGGTGGCTCAGTTGGTTAAACATTCAGCTCCTGATTTCAGTTCAGGGCATGATCTCAGGGTTGTGAGATTGAGCCCTGTGTCGGACTCTGCACTGGGCATGGAGCCAGCTTGGAATTCTCTCCCTCTCTCTCCTCCCTTCCAACCCCTGCTGTATGCACTCTCTAATTAAAAAAAAAAAAAAAAAAAAAAAAAAGCAGTTCTGCTTTTTATGTGTTTGTCTCTTCTCTTGGACTAGTGTTATTCTGGGACAGAAACCACATGGTTGTTCATTCACATAAACACTTAACACTTATTAAACACTTGCCACATGCCAGGCACCATGTTTTTTGACAACACAGATAAACAAAAGAAAATACACAATTTTATGGTGTTAGTAAACTCAGGATCCCAGGGTTTTATTACTGGTGTAAGTAGTCTGGTTTAAATATTCCACAGAAGTTAATTGAATGAATGAATGAATGAATGCTTGCAGAATAATTGACTATCGATTTTAAAATCTGCTTTCTGAAATAATTATGTGCTCTAGTGCATGCTCCCTTGGAAATAAATGACACCAGTTGAGCAAAAACAAAAACTTGGAATAACTGTCGAAGTTGTTGTAGAGTCTAGGATAGGGAAGGTTATTTATCATAAATAATACAAGGCTCTGAGGCAGACGCCAACAAACGTTTTCTGGAAAAAGCCAGATCATAAGCATTTTCACATTTGTGGTCTCCGTCACGACTGCTCCGTTCTGGTGTGTAGCATAGAAGCAGCCACAGACAATGCATGGACAGATGGGCATGGCTACGTTCCAAAGAAATTTTATTTAAGGATGCTGAAATTTGAATATTATATAATTTTCATGTGTCATAAAATATTCTGATTTTTTTTTTTTTCCTCAACCGCTTAAAAAAACACATTCATGACTTTCAGGCCTCACAGTACCAGGTGGTCAGTGGGATTTGGCCACTGGGCCCCCGTTTAGGCTCTGTCTAGGTTTTACTTCTATATTTTTTCCCAGAATGCTTGTATTAAGATGAAATCTGGGTTTCCTGATATAAAATAGTTCTGGAATGTTTGCAAATAACAATGGCTTCGATCCGGTTGAGATTTTTATATACAAAGGGAAATGGAAGAGTGGTTGCCGTGTCGACCCGTGTAAACAAAGCAGAATGTCACAGCGCAGTGCAATGCGAGGGGTACTTACGACCTGCCTGAAAGCAGAGGCCTGTGTTGGCTACTCTCTAGATTACCTTTAATCTTCAGATTCAGTGATTCCTTTCATTGGCAGTTTCATAGAGGGGACCTAGTAAGGTTCAATAACTTACCCTTTTGTGATTAGGTTAGGAGTATCTCTGGGCAGTGCTTGCTTAAAAAGAAACTCTCCTTATTAGTATTGTAACATAAGAATTGAAGTAGGTGGTTTGATCCTGGGAGCTTGGGTCAGCCCTTGTCTTAATTCACTCCAATCTGTGCTCGTGTTAAAAACCATGATATCGGGGCACCTGAGGGGTGGCTCGGTCGGTTAAATGTCTGACCCTTGGTTTCAGGGTCATGGAATCCAGTTCTGTGTTGGACTCAGCCCTCAACGTGGAATCTGTTTGAGATTCTCTCTCTCCCTCTCACTTTGCTTCTCCCCCTGATCTCTCTCTCTCTGCCCCATTTCTTCTGGTTGGGTCAGTTTAATCAAATGAATTGTTCTTCTATCTACAAGTTCAATAGGATGATCCATGTCCTGTCACCCTATTCAAGGACATCCCCTTCCCCTTCCTCCTCTACTTCCTCTTCCCCTTCCTCCTCTACTTCCTCTTCCCCTTCCTCCTCTACTTCCTCTTCCC
>NC_081572.1:27424198-27448547 GCF_022355385.1 Mustela nigripes
TCCCTCCCTCTGTCCCTCCCTCCCATCCTCCCTCTCTTTCTTTCTCTTTTCCCATCTTCTCTTTTCTTTATTTTTTCAAATGATCTCTACTCCTTTATTATTATTTTCCCTACTACCAGGTCAAAACCCAGTAGGGTCTTGATATCCTTTCCCCAAAATGGTGCTAGCTCATGCCCGGGCAGATAGGACTCGAGGTTGGAGCCAGATACCACCATATCCTGTCCCCAGTGCCCACTTTCAACCAGCCCAGCCTACTTGGGGGGGAGGTCACTCCTGAAACCCATGCCCCCCCCACCCCCCAGGGCTGCTCTAGGATCTAGATGTACTCTTCCAGGGAGTTCCACCCAATTAGAGCATCTACTATGTGTGGGTTAGCCACTCCTGGGATCCCACTACCTCCACCCCCAGGCTGGCTAATCTCCTGATACAACCTGTGAGGCTCCCAGGGCAGGGGCTGCTTTACTCTCCTACCCCTTCCTGCTGCCATTGCTTATTGGGGAACCAAGGCCAAGAGGACCAATAGGTGTCTGTGGCTGCAGGGATGTCCTCTTTTCAGTGCTTCTCCCTGAGACCATCTTCAACTCCAGGCAGATTATAAGAAATAGATTTCCTGAAAACAATTTTATTTTATTTATTTATTTTTAAGATTTTCTTTATTTATTTCAGACACAGAGAGCAGGAATGGGGAGGGGCAGAGGGAGAAGCAGACTCCCTGCTGAGTAGGGAGCCCAGAGTGAGACTCGATCCCAGGGTCCTGGGATCGTGACCCTAAAACCAAGGGTCAGATATTTAAGCCTATGAGCCACCCAGATACCCCCTGAAAATGATCTTAAAGGCTGTATGACTTTGAGAGGCTGGTCTCAAGGTCATTTATTTTCTTTCCTCTTTATCCTTGAACATCTCTCCTTTTTTCTTTATTTCTTTTTCTGTTGTGGCAAGCCCTGTATTTCTCTCTCCCTCTTCCAAGCAGAAGAATAAAGATGTGGCATTAAACAGAGAGGACTGTGGTATTGAACCAAATCAGAGATTCAGTAAACCTTTTCTGTGAAGGGCCAGATAGTAAATATTTTAGGTTGTGTATGCATATGGTCTGTGTTGCAACAGCTCATCAGTACTGTAGAGTGAAGGCAGCCATTGGTCAGTAAACAAATGAGCACATTTCTGTTCAGTATATTTACAAAACCAGGCGACAGGCAGGATCCAACCTCCAGCCCATAATTTGCTGACCTCTGAACCAAAGTATAGGCTGTGTCTGTTTCATATTTTGATACTCTGTATTCTTAAACTGGAATACGATATTCTTTATCTTAAAACGTCAAATGAAGTTTCAGTCTCTGTGTATCTCTATGTCTCTATCTATATCATCTGTCCATCTATCTGGGGAAGTCTTTATATTAACTGAGGAAACAACTCTCTCAGTACCTACACTGTATCTCACGCTTGGTTCACAGAGCCTGCTTGGGCAGCAGACATTCTCCTCTGTGTTTCTTTGCAGAAGTGTTTGGAAGAAACTGTGACTTTAACCATGTGCAGGAGCAGAACACAAGATGGATCACAGTATAACGTGACAACCATTTGATTTCCAATGTTCACAGACTCCCTCCCTTCCCCCGGCTGGTGCCATAGTGTTTATGCCTTTATCATATGCTGGCTGAATCGGGCGGCATATTCCTCCTTTCCAGACTCTAGTTTTGAGTTGATAAAGTCTGTGGATCAATGGCAGATTTACACATGCTGTTTGTCCACCTGGTGCTTATTTCAAAACTGCTTCTCTCAAAGTGGACACTTGATAGTGAATGTGTTTATTCATTCTATTCTAGACAGATCCCCTGATGCTATCTTTCTAATGTCTGTAAATAATTCTTTGGTCCAACAGCAGTGGAAGCCTAAGGCATTTTTCATGTAACCATTAGCTTCTTTGCAGTCCGGACCAGTTCTCTCCTGGAAGTCAATCATAGATTCTAAGGAAGTGCCTCGCTTGGAAATAGGTACAGATGTTTGTTGGTTCCCTGTCATTTTCCAGTTTCTGTACTTGGATTTTTCATTTATTATGTATCATTTAATCATCATAAGCAACCTTGTGAGAGATAATATTAACCCCCTAGACTAAAAGTTACAAAACAGTGTTACAGAGAAGGTAATGAAGCCTCCCAAGGTTCCATGTATAGCAAATGGGCAACATTATAGCCTAGTATTGCTGAGCTAACTCTGCACCAGAGTAAGAGACATGAGAACTCGGTGCCACTTGCACTCTTACTGGCTGAGTAAAATCACCAAGTTATTTTATCTCTCAGAACCCATTTCTCCATGTGAAAAATATAAGGCTGTTTTGTTTAAAAACAAAAGATATTAAGACGATGCATGTGAAGTGCTTAGCAGAGTATCTAGCTCAAAAGAATATGCTCGGGGCACCTGGGTGGCTCAGTGGGTTAAGCCTCTGCCTTCAGCTCAGGTCATGATCTCAGGGTCCTGGGTTCGAGCCCCTCATCAGGATCTCTGCTCAGGGCAGAGCCTGCTTCCTCCTCTCTCTCTCCTCTTTCCCTACTTGAGATCTCTCTGTCAAATAAATAAATAAAATCTTAAAAAAAAAAAAAGAGAATATGCTCAATAAACATTAGTGACTATTATTAAAGTAAAAGATTCAAAATATAAATCCCTTTTATCAGCGCTTCATAGCCCTTGATCTTTCAACTATGCTAATGTTATCTTTTTTTTATCTTAATGATCATTCACATTCATAAAATATGCTCATCAAAAATCAAAAGAAATTAAGGAATCCTTTAGTACGGGGTCCAATTTCAAATGCCTGTACAGCCAGGCAGTCAGCATGATGGACTCAGGTTGGCCGGGTGTCGTCCAGTACAGTTGCTCTGTGAGTAGCGGGCACTGGAGCGCACACACCTTAAACACACACACAGAAAAACGTTGCTGATTTCTCTGGCCCCCGCTTGCACGGGTAGAATTCCATATTCAAACAGCTTCCTATGTATTTACTCTTCTCTTAAACATAATAGCTGACAAAGATGTCAGGCTTCTCTAGACTGTCTGGTCTTATGTGGCCTTATTTCCTCCACGCTTTTATTCTATCATTTCCCAACACCTCCCCGGAATTCTATGTCCCCTTGTGGTTTGCCCCCAATCTCTGGTGACTCTGATAGTCACCACTACCCTGCAAAATTATCTGTTGCATCCCTAAATAAGGGGAAGAAAAATAAAGATGTTTTTGAGAAAATAACTCCTCAGATCTGTGCCCTGATATCTGCCCATTCTTCCCTCTACTTCTCCACATTTTCCTGCCTTACATGGGGAGATAATGTAGAGTGTGAAATTGATTTAGGGATGGTAGACTACCACTACCTCTTTTCTCCGGGACCCATTGTTCTAGGATACCAGGGCATCTATTGGGCAATACTTCTGAAGTCTAGAGAAAGCTATATCATGATATAAACTCCAGAAAATAAAACATGTCCCATAGGACTCACAAGTAGATTACATCAGATAAATAGAATGCTTTTATTAGCATATTTGTTAAGTATATTCCTGCCTCCTGCCTCAGTACTGGGGTAGTAGCTCTTCCCTCTGGAAAGCTTTCCCTCCAGCATTTTAAATGGATGGCAGTGTTTTATCTGTGGCAGTTGCTCAAAGAGATGCCTTCTCAACCTGTCACTTAAAAGCAAACAGCAAAATCATCTTTTATCATATTATCTGGTCTAATTTCACCTAAGCCCAGTCTCTATGAGAACAAGAACTTTTCTTATTCACCATTGTATCTTCAATTCTGGAATAGTATATGACATAATACAAGTGCCCAATAAAATTTTGTTGAATGAATGAATGAGCTTTGTATCATCCTTTAATTGTTCATTAGTTTAGGTCTGAAATATGGTATTCTGTTTGAAAAAATGGGCTATTGAAAGCAACAGGGTATTGCATTATATGCAATGTAAAAAAAAAAAAACAACCCTTTCATTTTAATAGATAAGCCTTGATTAGATACTGGGTTATAAAACAACAAAATAACACGTGAGCAGAAAACAATGTTAAAAGACATCTTTGGGACAAGTCAGGATATTTAATTGCACTACATTTTATATAATAATACTAAGTTAATTATCTTACTGTGGTAATGGTTATACAGGAGAGTGTCTTAGTTTTAGGATATAAATAGTGAAGTATCTGAGAGTAAAATTATATATATATATATTTATATTTATATCAGAGAGAATAGGCAAATGAGACAAGATTAATAATAATTAGTGAATCTAGTGAAGTAATGTTATGAGTGTTCATTTTGCAATTATTTCAACTTTTCTATGTGTTTGAATAATTACAAGCTAAATATTTGAGATGAAATAGCTTTTTAAAAAAGAATTTTATTTATTTATTTTAGAGAGAAAGCGAGCTGGCACACGTGAGCAGGAGGAGACTCAAGCAGACCCCACCCTGATCATGGAGCCTGATGCTGGGCTCAATCCCAACAAGCCCTAAGATCATGACCCAAGCCAAAGCCAAGAGTTAGACATGCAACTGACTGGGCCACTCCGATGCCCCTGAAGAAATAACTTAAAAAATTCCATATGAAGTAAGTAGTTAAATTTTTGACAGAAGTTTACTTTTCAGTTTTTGTATTTTTAGTATCTATATGTTGCCATAAAAATGCTAGAAAATGATTAATATTTTCCTTTATTTGATAACATTTAAAATTTTATGCCCAACCTTAAAATGGCAAGGTGAAAAGCAACGAAGTTTGTAAAAAGCTGCCCGTGAGTCTTGCTTACTAAAATAAGATCTCCATTTTAGTCCCTCTCTTAAAAATTTTATAGATACACTTGAATTGTTAAAAGTTCTCTCATTGAGTCTAAAGGAGATGGAGTTTGATCAACTTCATGAAAAAAGTCTTTTCTTCTGAGTTATCATAGGACATAAATGAAGTGTGTCACCACCAAGGGCAGTTATTTACAAGAAGCTAAAATAGATTTTCTATCTCCAAATTTATACACTTTCTGTACTCTAAAATAATTCAATTCAATGAACTTGGAAACTGTGGTAGACAGATATTAAATAACTAAGAACAATAAAACGAAAATGCATCTCACCTTTCCTGTGTTTTTATGAGCATCTTTCAACACTAGAGACAAAATAGTATTTGCCTCTGGGTCTTAATGTTCAAGTACAGAGAAGTAATTTTGAAGATTGCTAGCTTTGTATGCAGATAGCTAATTATTGATTAGTAGCTTTGCTCATTACAGGGAAAACCGATTATCTATTATAGTGACTTAAGAAAATAAAACAAAGGGACAGTTAATGTTGTGTAGTCATGCATTTCACAAAAAAGTTATACTTGGGACTGTGAAAAAGTGCGTGTTTTTATTTTATACCAGCTAGTAATTTTTAACCAGGAAACAGTTGGCACTGAAATGTATTTTCATTACTGAGGTTTGGATAGATCCACTAATCTTGCACCGAAATATAATTTAAAATACTTTTTAACACGGTGTTTCACAATGGAGAATGTGGCAAATGGGAGATGTTCCTACAAATGCTATTTTACTTTGTCAGTTTCATTTAATTTATTCTGTGAAAAATCAAAGACTAAAATCAGAAGTTCCTACCTTACTAATCCCTTTACAACATATGGGATTTTATGTGATCTTTTAAGAAGGCGATTTAGAGTTTTTGATGAATTCTAGTTTAAAAATTATTATGATACTTTTCACAAATTAGTTAAATAATATCAAGAGCCTAGATTGTTGGTAAAGATATCTCACCAGTAATTGTTCCTTCTCCAGACTCTTCTTTCTTAAATAGCAAATAGCAAATAGCAAATACTGTGCTGTCACCTTATTTTCTTTGGATCATGTAGTATCTATCTGCTATTACTGTGTGTTATTGAACACAGAATCCTTCTTCTATCTGTGAACTCTTGCCCCAATGACCAAACTTTTCTTTCTTTGTCTCAGCTATCACTCTCCATTGCTGAAGAGTTATTCAGTCATAAATTTAGAAAGCATGCACATTTATTCAACAGTATGTTTCAGTTTATAGTGGCCTGAATGTGTGACAGTAAAGATGAATCCCCTGTTTTGGATATTCACTGGGGATAAAAATATCAACTAACATTTACAAGACAAATTATTACCCAATACCATCTTGGTTGATCTTCACTACAACCTTAGAAATGGGTGTTTTGAGCCCAAATTTTATATACTTAAAAAAAAATACAACAACCCACATTGCATATGTAAATCAAACTGTCCAAACTGTCCAAAATCAAGCCCCTTCCCTGAAAATAACATCAAAACACTGAGGGATACAGATGCACCACTTTTAACACCCTCAAAGGTCAGGACTGTAATTCCCAACTCCCCTGTGCCTCTGCAGGACCACTTGAATCAGATAATTGGAAAACTCATGTTCATAGAATTACAGAGCCTGAGATACAGAAGGAATACTATTGCGTAAGTGGAGGGTGGAGGTGTACTCCAGTAGGGTCCTGGTGTGACCATGTGGAGATATATCAAGGAAAGGTACTGGCCCCCTGATGGTTTTGAAAAACTTGAGACAGAAAATGGTGGGGGAGTCAGGTTACTGATAGTAGGAGAAGCAGATTATAAAATAGAGCTAGAACTCTTCAAAGAGAAAAGCAGAAACAAGCAAAGCAAGACCAACTGGGTGGTCAATGCTGTATGTCGGCCTGCTGAGTCACTCTGACAACCCCTTGAGTTCGCAGATGAAGGGGACAGAGTGGGTGGTAGGTAACCAGGAAAACAAGGGCTCCAATGTCGCTACTAAAGGGGGCCAAGGCTGCTCTTGCAATCTCCAGTACCCGTCAGTGTCAAAATGATAAAATGATTAATGCTTAGGATGGAGGGAGCTCTCGAAGGGTTGATAATTGTGCCAATGTTTCCTCATTTCAGCACAAATTTCATGTGAGGAAATAGGTGTAAAAATACCATCACTGGCCTTCAAGGGTGTCCTAATTTTCACGGTCATGCCTTCTCCATGCCTTCTCCTAATGGTGAGTTATGAATCCTACTTAGTACTCAGTGGCTTGGCTTACTCTGCCCCAACCTTCCCTTTACTGTTTTCATTCTTTCATTTTGTTTTTACTTCTCAGGCAGTGTTTTAAATCTCCAATTATAAACCAGTGCTTTTAAAATATGAAATAAAAGGGAATTGCAAGGAAACTAAATATCACACATTTGAATACCACAGTAGTGTCAGGTTGCTCTGCACATTGCTGCACGCTAACTTAATTTCAGTACTTATCTTACCCCTGTCCTATAACGATTTTTGGACTGGTCACAATCCAGGGACTGCATATTGAGAAGCACCTGTTCTCTTGGTGCCTTTACCATTTTACTCTGTCATAATTCAGATGTTGTTTGATTAGTCATTTGTATATGTTATAACATTTGTATATGTTATAGATGTAAGATTCAGTTAAATTTTAATTTTCACGAGGCTCATTGTTTATTTGTTTAAAATTTTATTTATTTATTTGACACAGAGAGAAGGAGAGAGAGAGAGAGAGACCACAAGCGGGCGGGAGCGGCAGGGAGAGGGAGAAGCAGGCTCCCTGCTTAGCAGGGAGCCTGATGTGGGGCTCTGTCCCAGGACCCCAGGATCATGACCTGAGCAGAAGGCAGACACTTAACCGATTAAGTGTCAGGTGCCCCAGCTCATTGTTTTTAAGCCATTTATAACGTAATGTTAAAGTGGTTCACTCAGGGTTTCCTTGAACTAAAACTTTTTTTTTTTTTTTTTCCTGAGAGAGATAAATACAAAATGTTGATTATAGTGGCCTAGGTCTTACTGCTCCCTGTCCAGTGTTTCCAGGCTTACAGATCTATACCTGGATGATAAAGCATTGCTCTTCAGTGTTGATAAGTTCTACAGACTCTCTGGTTAGTTTCTGATCAATTCAAAATATTATGAACTCATCTTTCCCTAGAAAGCATAGGTTGCATCAGTGGGTAAAAATTGAGAAATCTCCATGGTAAAGGTGCTGTAAATTTAAATGTTCTGAGTTGTTCATGCTTCCTGTGCTTATTGACCTATTGTCTGACTTTTAGGAATTTTTAGAAATGAATAAAATATTGTATGTTGCAAAGACTGCATGGAGGCAGGATTTCCAGTCAATCTATGTGTTATGTGATACCATTATGCCAATACAGGAGTTTCTTCGGCCAGTTGTCCCTTATCCAAACAATCTCAGTATCAGCAGAAGTATCATAAGTTACTAATGAGAATCTATTTTGCATCTATTTTTTGGACAAATAAATAGAGATGCAAGAGTGAAATACAGGTACATAGCATGTTGTATAGGCCAGAAACTATGCTAAATGTATCTACATGTATCAACACATTTTTCCTACCTGACAACCCTATGAAGTGTTGTATTGTCTCTATTTTCCATTGTGTCATTATCCTATTTTACTATTTTGTTAGGGTGAATCCATGTTGTCTTTGAGGATAGGGCAGAATCTCCTCCCTATGTTCTGTTCCTCTTTAGAGGAATGCAAATGTCATTTGCAAAGAGAAGCTACCAAAGACAGTGAGGAAACCTAAGCAGCTCTGGTGAATTAGACCAAGTAAATGGTTCTGTTACATTCATAAAGTAAGCTGAACATTTCCATGATTCTAGTTCACCAGGCAGAACTGTAAGAGGAAGCAATTCAAGGATCTCTTTTCTCATTACATCTCTGCCTTCCTATTAACCCTATTCAAAAGCAGTGTTTCCCTGACATTAAGAAAATCCACTCTGTTATCCAGATATTTGCAGATTCCTTTGTATTTAAAACATACAAACAGCACTGAGATGTTTGTCTCTTTTCACTTTAAGATTTTTTAAAAATTTTTTTTAAACTTTATTTATTTGACAGACAGAGATCACAGGTAGGCAGAGAGGCAGGCAGAAGCTTTAACCCACTGAGCCACCCAGGTGCCCCTTGTCTCTTTTCACTTTAAATCCACTTGGGGTGGGAGGTTGGGGTACCAGGTGGTGGGTATTATAGAGGGCGTGGATTGCATGGAGCACTGGTTGTGGTGAAAAAATAATGAATACTGTTTTTCTGAAAATAAATAAATTAATTAAAAAAATAAATCCACTTGTACTCCTCTGAATATCCTGATTTTATTATCAAAACTGGTCATTCTTGCCTCTGTCCCTGGCAAGCATGTTGTATGCTGTTAGCACAGTAGAGTGTCCGTGGGTTAATGCAATGAAGCAGAGCCAGGATAATGGTGCAGTGAAGGAGTTTGTATTGATGATTCATTATATAAGCTATTAATTTCTTCCTTGCCACACTTTCTTAAAGCCTTTTTTTTTTTTCTTAAATTTTGGTGTCATTGGTCATCCTTTAACAAGCCACAACCTGAAATATATTATGGTGGCATTATCAGGAATGAAAGCTAGAAATTTAAACTGCTCTCACATGAGTTTTTTTTTCCTTTTCTTTTCTTTTAATCTGTGCACATTTAGTAATCATATGTTCTTCTTTTGGAAACATGACCTGGTCTAATACTCAATATTTTCTAGTGACTACTGGAAAACATTGTGAGATTCCATTCATCTTAGGAACACAGATGCTGCTTGGGCTCATTGTGCCTTCTCCAGTGTCAAACAGTAATAGATAGATACTAAGCAAAAGACAGTGAATGATCTATCACTCTGTTGTTGAAAGTCTTCTCAGGAAAGCACATTATACTTTAAAACTAAATGGCTTATTTCTGGATAAGAAAACAGAAATTGAACTAAGTACCTAAACTAGGACAGAAAAAAAAAGTATATAGATAATATATATATGTGTGTGTGTGTATATATATATATATATATATATATATATACACTATTTGTACAACTGGGTAACTGTTAAACCTTCTTTCAACATCAACCGTAAACACCCCTGTTATATTATTCCAACCCTATACATATATAATTTCCAAAGTATATGGACTTCATTCTTCCTCTAGAGACATTAGCTTGGTTTATTCCTTTAGCTCTTGAGTAAGGGCTTCTCGCTTTTCAGAATTCACTACCCACCCTGGCAATTTAACTGGTACCCTACCTTGTCAATTCCATTTTCTCTTTTTAAGGAGAAGGAAGTCGTCACGATGAGTCAGTTCCACTTCCAGTGTTAGAGAAAATCCTTGACAGATTCTGCATCATTTTTAGACCCTGTATTTCTCAGGCTTTACTGGCTATGTAGTTCACACTTAGAAAAACCCAAGATCTCATTTTAAGCTGCTGCTTATGGGTTCACAGGCACATACACACACACATACACATACACACACACACACACACACTAAAAATAGTAAAATGCAGACCGACTTTGGGCCTGTGGACTGCTGCGTATCCATTTATTCTTCCCAGCTTTGCATTATGATCATGTGGATTTTTGCTAAACTGATGACCCCCAAACTACTAAGTATAATTTGGATAACATGGATGATATTCACCCTGTAAGGATCTGTGATACCACTGGACACAAGAGATGGCTGGCCATTTCTACTTTTATATTTACGTTTATATTTAAGGTCCTCTCGAGAATCTTGCTTTTCTCTGCCCCTTTTGATTTTACTCTATCTGTAGTATCATACTTTCAGAAGAAGAGAATAAACTACAACCCATTGTCTCACACAAAACATATATTCATTGAATCTGTCAGGTGACTCTAGGCATCACAAAAGAAATATTTGAGTGCACATTTCATGAATATGGCAAAGATGAATATGTCTCGTATACATACACCAGATTCTCACTGCTTCTCCTTTCATAAAACTTGGATTTGCCTAAATTCTCTATATGAAAAGGTCATAGGAAATGCAATCTGTGACTTTCCTAAGGGAAATCAAGGAGTCCTCCAACACAAAAGAGTGAATAATTTTATTAAGTGTACGGACTATAAATAAAGTTTCCTAGTTTTGAACCTCGTGACACTATCTACTTTAGCCTACCTGTGTTTCAATTTTCTCTCTCTTTTTTAAAATAGATTTTATATATTTATTTGACAGACAGAGATCACAAGTAGGCAGAGAGGCAGGCAGAGAGAGAGGGGGAAGCAGGCTCCCTGCTGAGCAGAGAGCCCGATGCAGGACTCTATCCCAGGACCCTGAGATCATGACCTGAGCCAAAGGCAGAGGCTTTAACCCACTGAGCCACCCAGGAGCCCCCAATTTTCTCATTTTTAAAATGGGGCTAATGATGGTAGTACCTACCTTACTAGGTTATAATAAGGATTAAATTGGTGTACGTGAAGTGATTGAGCAGTGGCTGGCATATAGCATTTGTTCTACAGATAACTATCATTGCCATTGGGCAGGCATTATTCACAGTACATTTGGATCTAAGAGGAGAAAGATGTCAAACTAGATTAGCTGCCTACATGGAAAAGAATGGAAATTTAAGGATGAACAAGTATCAAGATAAATCTTTTCACTTAGACAAAAGTGGTAATGAGATTTATACTATTTCATTCATTCATTTTATTCATTCATTTCCCTTTTCTGGGAACGGGAGTTAGGGTAACGGGATGAGAGATAATATTGTTGATACTATATTTTAGTGGTAGGAGACAGAGGAAGAATAATGCATTTGATTGATAAAGGCATGAAATATGAGGTTGATAGGAGAGGGAGAAAAACTGAACTAGAGGAAGTTTAAGAGCAGACTGTAGGGAACTGCTGTTTGAGCTGAAAACTGGAGTTAAATGAGTAAAACTTGTTAAGAGCTGGAAGAAGAGAAATCCATGGGAATGAAGGGGTAATTTGGCTGAAATATGATAAGCCAGAAGGAGAGTGATGGAGATGAGATCAGAGACAGAAACTAGGTCAGGTAGGACATCATGTGACAGAATAAGATATTAGGACTCTTCTGAGTACATCAGAAAGTGGTATGACCTGCATCTACATTAAAATTACTCTGACTGTTGTAAGGAAAATGGATCTGGATGGGTGGGGTATGCGGCAACAGTGAAAGCGGAAGGACTGATTAGGAAGCAGCAGGCGAAGCCAAGGGCAGAATTGCTTACCATGGTGGGAGTGTAGCTGGAGAAGACGGGCAGCCCTCAGTTCTGTTTCAGGAATACAACTGTTGGGACCAGCTGGCAGATTTGGTGCAGGTGAAGAGGGAAGATGGTTCTAACAACTATAAATATGGCTTAATGGATATCTTAGACTACAAGACTTGATGGGACAGTGTCTGCCCATATTTGGCCAGTTCCTTGTTTTCTCAATCCTGTCATTTGATGCAAGCCCTTCTCACCTTTGGCTTTAGCCCATCCATTTCTGCTACAGTTTCCTTCACCTCCCAGCTGGATGGGGCTGGAATTAACCTCAGGAAGACTCCTGTCCATGGGAGTTGTGTAAATTCTGCCATCCATCTACTCATGCAAAAAAAGTGTTCTCCTTGACTTCCATTGGGTGTACCTACTGTTTAGAACTAGATTTCACTTTCACTTGGCCAGATTATGATTCTTTAAACCAAACAGCTTATCCCAAATAATATCCTCTTTGGTAATATTCTACATGTTGAACTATTTGTTTTGTCTCCCCCTACACCTGCTTTACAATTTGTTAAGAATCCTCTTACCACTTTATTTGTCACTTCATCCTGAGTTTACACCTTGGGTTTGTCCCATGATACTCCTCTCCTATGACATGTGATGGTTTGGTTCATCACTTTTGACTCAAATGTATCCCTTACGTTATACTTACTATTAATGGGTTTATGTGAATAGTCCACCTGAGTCTTATAGTAAACTGTCTCTGCCAGAGAATGCAAGTGCCAAGTCTCCTGCTGGTTGTTTTCTAGACTGTAAGTGGGATATGGAAACACAAATACCTGACCTGATTCATAACCTTCTTCAATAAAGCATTGGAAATGAAAATTTGCCGAAGTCTTGCTAATACCTTGTCCCTTGGCCTGGACCCTCATCTCCCTAATAAAGCATGTGTTTACTAGGCTATAAATCAGAGGTGAACAAAAGAAATGAACAGAACCATAGTATTGCCATTATGACATTTCGAGATCTGTCTCTCTGGAAAGTACAACTTCATTCTGGCCACAAAATTAAATACCAGCACTAGTTCAGGTGGAAGTTAAGCTTGCCCTCTGGGCATTTTAATTTGTGTTATTGAATTTTCCCTTCAGGATCAAGGACTATAGCCAATTCTCTCTAGCCTGACTTCTGATGCCCCTTTTTTAAAAATAAATTTATTTATTTATTTATTTATTTGACAGAGAGAGATCACAAGGTAGGCAGAGGGTGGGGGAAGCAGGCTCCGTGCTGAGCAGAGAGCCTGATGTGGGGCTCGATCCCAGGACCCTGGGATCATGACCTGAGATGAAAGCAGAGGCCTTAACCCACTGAGTCACCCAGGCGCCCCCTGATGCCCCATTTTCCCCCCCTTACTAGCCTACAGTCCAGCCCATCTTTCAATGTACCAAGTATAAATGTGGGGTCCTAAATATTCACCTGTAACCTAAAGGCAACCCTGTAGGTATTAAAATAGCCCATTAGCAACACCACAGAGTGTTGCACAGCCTCAAATCTTCCATTAGGTATACCAATTGTCCAGGGAAATTTTTTTTTTTAAATTTTTTTAAAAGATTTTTTTTTTAAAGATTTTTATTTATTTGTTAGAGAGAGAGAGAGAGATACAGAGCGCAAGCACAAGCAGACAGAGAGGCAGGCTAGAGGCAGAGGGAGAAGCAGGCTCCCTGCCGAGCAAGGAGCCCGATGTGGGACTTGATCCCAGGACGCTGGGATCATGACCTGAGCCGAAGGCAGCCGCTTAACCAACTGAGCCACCCAGGCGTCCGAAGGGAAATATTGTTTAGGGAAAAAACTAGGCTGTCACTAGCCAGGACACTAGCCTACACATTGCTTCTTCAAGGTGCCAATGAGCAAAGCAGTTTTAATATTGCAATACTGCAGGTTTATATTTCACCACGTTGAAACCACAAAGACTGGAATAAGGATGGAAAATGAGTGTAAAGGCACAAATCATGACAAGCTAATGTAGCATAAGTGAAAAGATTAATAATATAAGAGCTATGGATATCTTAGCTACACACAAAAGCCCAAGCTGCTGTGGTTTTGATTTGTAACTGCCGAAGCACCGAATTAGGTCCTTTATAACTTCTGTTTTTAGTCAACATTTTAAAAAGATATATTGGATCTTTAATGCGCTGTGCCTCTTTCCTATTAACATGAAAATAAAGACATCATCAAAAAAGGTAGGCTGAATCTTAGAGAGAAGGACATAGGCTTACTTAGAAAATCAAAACAAATTCAAAAGGACCCACCTCCCTGAAATGGCAAGGGATAGTGCCATTTTCTAAAGAACACTCAAACATTCAAGAGACTGAACTCTGTGGCACTGAGATGAACAGTGCAAGATTACACACTTACAGCCAACAGAACCAGCTCTCTAAGAGACTGATCAACCACTCCCTTCACCACCATCATTTTATTTTATTTTTTTAAAAAGATTATTTATTTATTTATTTATTTATTAGAGCAAGCAAGAGAGAGAGAGAGAGAGCATGCAAGTATGCAGAAGCAGAGGGAGAGAGCAGGGAGTCTGATGTGGGGTTCAGTCCCAGAACCCTGGGATCATGACCTGAGCGGAAGATAGACACTTAACTGACTAAGCCACCTAGGCACCCCTACCACCATTCTTTAAAAAAAAAAAAAAAAAAGATATTCATTATCAGGGCAGTCCTTATGTTCAGTTTTGACCTTTTTTTTTTTTTTTTTTAATTATTTGCCCCAATAAAATATGGTCATCAGAAAATAGATTTCTCAACTTTAAAAGATCTTTGTTTCCTTTTGGGTGGGGAGGAGATAACCACCTTTAAACTCATGTCAGGGAGGTGCTCAAGTAGAAAAAATCTTAACATTTTCTCCTTACATAGCACGAGCTTCTCAATAAATAACTGTGACTTGATGACTCTGGGACAGTAGATTTGTAATCTTTGTTCTTAGACTAAACGTATCATCAAAATCCCATAGGTGGTGGAATAAACAGAAGTTCAAAGAAGGCTTGAACCTAGTTCTGGTAAAATACCCAGAGAGGTCTGGGCATTGACCTTGGACTTACCAGGCTTAGCAGTGTGTACTGGGGAATGAATGTATGCTTGCGTCTGTTGTCAAGACCGGCAAGTTGCCAGCCTTACCAAGACCAGTTAGAAGGGACCACAGGGCTGCAGCAATACACTGGGAATGACAAAGGGAATGTTTCTCAGGCTTGGCCAAAGGCCAAGGGGCTTAGGGCATCAGGAAGCTAAAATGACTACTGAGAGTTTGAATCTTCTAATTTATAGGATCATTGCAGTATATAAAACAAAGTAGGCAAGTAAGCACCAATAACAATAACAAAAATTCCCATCCTGCAGGAACATTTTTCTAACAATCATTGCCTTTTTGTGAGTCCAGACACACTTAGAACCTTCTTATCAAGATGTTCCTACAAACTATAAGGCTAATGTTGATTTGAGACAACATTGAGTGACATAGAGTTACGTTCTGTAACTCTGCTTTCTGTATATACCAAAGATAACCTGATTATTACAGAATTTCTAAGGGTCAGATTTCTGGATTTTAACATTAAGAGTCTCACTAACTGTTGGTTCCTTTTGGGTCAGTTTAGGGTTGGAAAGTATATGAGGTTGGATTAATAGAAATTAAAGAATATATCTTCTCCAGTTCTTGACTGTAATACAATTTTATTGCTGAAATTCTTGACATTTTATAAGCTACTTATTAGAGTCAGTGCTGCCTTTCACACAAAATAGTATTTCTTCTTTTAAAATTGTTACCTTTACTAATATTATGTCTGTTCATTTTGTACTGACTTAATTGTAGAAATGCTTTTCTTCTGTTCCTCTGACTTTCCATAGCCCGTAGAGCTGTGATCTCTCCCAGAATCTTCATGACCTAAAGGAGAAGGGCCTTTTGAATTCCCTTGCAGCCTTGGCATACTGTCACCAACTTCGCATCACTGGAGACTCATGAGAAATGTCCCCCTCTAAAAATTCCACAAAGCAGCGAAAGGATGGTTTTACTTAGATTATTATAACATTCCTATCAAAGAACTTTTTTGTCTTTTTTTTTTTTTTTTGCAAGGCATTTCCATTTTTATCGTTCACATCTTTTCACAGGAGGAAAAAAATGGAAATATGAAATGACTTTTCAGAAGCTGCCGCAATAAGCCAGAATTGGAATTTGCTTCTGTCAGAAGTTTTGTTCTCTTTCCTTGGTTGGCCTGCGAACTTTGTGGATGGTTTTTCATCCAAATGCATCTGACTAGTAGTGCCAGGGCATTGGAAAACTGACAGAGCTGGAAGTAGTGGAGATGAATTTCATGATGTATTACAATCTTATAATCTGTTTTACTAACTCTAGTTTATCTTTTTATTAAGCAAAAGATGCTTCCAAAAACATCTTAAGTGTCTGGTTACATTGGTGCAAAGTCCTTATGTATGATGGAAAGACAGTATCAATGTAGCCAGTTCCTGTTATTTGATTTACTATCCAAATTTTTTATAATAGTCTAGAGCTTTAGATTAACTAATAGGGCAGCAGTGTAAAATTGGTTTGCTTCTAAATAAGCATGTTTAAGAATCAAGCAGAAGTAATTCATATTAAGCCTGTATGAAGGGAAAACTGTAAGGCATTCACAGTTTGAGCCTTGTTTATTGTATAAAAATTAAATTAGTTGCAGATCAAATAAATTATATCTGATTTTTCTCCATTCTCCACTAAAATCTGCTATGAGTATAAAAGTCCAAGGGAAAGAGTAATTCATAATTGTTGACCTTTCCGCAACGTAGACACATAGATTGGGTATTTTCAAGCTATATTTGATTATAATAACATATGTTTTACTGAATTTGTTATATATACATAACTTATATGTATATATTATAAAATTCAAACATCTGTATATAAAGATGCCAGCTAGAGGAAGAAAACATCAAAATACCAATGAAAATATCCAGAGCACAGGAAAAAAAGAAAACATACTAATTATAGTTCACGTTATATTTCTAAAACCAAACTAACGTTTTGCTGCAGAGAGAAATTTTACCTTGAATAAAACTCTAAATGTTTGTTAATAAATAAAACTCCTCTTATATCTCTATGCATTTCAAATTTTATAGAAAAGATTTAAGGTTTGGCGAAACTTTTCCTCCATTAGCCCTTGCAATCAAGCCCAAGCTTGCTTACTTACTCTAATTCATGAATGTCATCACGCATCAGAAATAGGAAGCTGCTTCATGAATCATTTTCTGTATTGCAGGTCACTATATTTGGTCTTAACTCAGATTGCCCAGATGCAGACCATGAGATGAAGATTCATACACAAGTGCTTATTGTGGAAGCACTTCCATGAAAAAACGAGAAAGTAGAGAAATAGGAAAAGAAGCCAAATCAGTGTGTGATTACAAAGTCTAGTTTCGGGATGCTCTGGAGTGTAAATTATACCTCAGTGTAAGATCCTATTGGAAGCAGGGGAGCTGGATTTTCATACCATTGCACTTGTACAGTAGGATAAAATCACGTCCTAGGCTTTTTGTGGAAAAAAGTAGTTGCAATATCCAAAGAAAAATATCATGAAGAAGTGTTGCAGTCCAGGCCATAAGAAGCAGATTTACATGGAAACTAGAGGCAGAGCGCAAAGAAATAGCAAGAGGAATGTCAGACTACCCAGTGCAGTAGACCCTGCACGTTTGGTGCAGGTGGTCCTATTTTCATCAAAGTTACATTTTTTACAGAATTATAGTCATACCTTTAAGGTCATATATAGTTGTCACTAGAATTTCTAGGAAAATGTAAAAGAGAAACATAAACAATATTCCAACAGAGTAACTTTATCAAGTAAAAGAATCAGGCTTGATTTTCTCTTAAGATCTCTAGTGACACTCTACATGGGTGGCCTATGGACCCATTCCAGTCCCTGAACTGTGAGTCCTTTTCTGTGAAAAGATCAACAGGGATGGAAAGTTAGTATTTAGAAACAATTTTTAGCAACTGCTTGTAGAATCATTTAACACATTAGTTGAATCAAATAACAAAATATGGCTCATGTTTTGCATGTTTTGGGTTCTTTGTTTCATGTTTGGAGTAAATTGTTTCTCTCTGTCATATTTCATACAAAGGATATTTTGCAATAGATCAGAAATAAAAAGCTTGTCCTTCAACACAGATAATTAGTTTATAAGGCAGTTAGGAGAACTCTTCCATACCTCTAATTTCTCCTATTCTTCTGAAACTCCTTTACAGTTTGCTTTTTACCTCCCTCCTGTGTTAGTTCCTAGGGCTGCCATTACAAAGTCCCAAAATACTAATTGATTTAAAAAACCAGAAAGTTCTTAGTTCACAGTTCTTGAGACCAGAAATCTGATAATGTGTCTGTAGGGCCAGGCTCCCTCTGTAGGCTCTGGGGGAGAATCCTTCCTTGTCTCCGTCAGCTTCTGGTGGTCCCAGGCATTACTTGACTTGTAGCAGCTTAATTCTAAGCTCTGTGTTCATCTTCACATGGCCACCTTCTTGGTATGTCTTTTGGTATCCTTCCTTCTTATTAGATTTAACCCCCACTCTAATCCAGTATGATTCTACCTTGATCCTTTGCTTATTATATTTATATTATTATAATTATAATTATATATAATAGAATTATATTATATTATATTTGCCAAGACTCTATTTCCAAATGAGGTCCCATTCTCAGGATCCAGGTGACATGAATTTGGAGAAACACTACAATCCAATCCATTCCATTCTCCCAACTCCCCACATTGCACTATCTGCATTTCCATAGTAGCCTTCACATTGCTAAATTCTCAGTCCTTACCTTACTCGACCTACACATGTTACGACCATACGGTCAGGGTTTTCCAAGATAGTTCTGTTTTAAAACTGCTGCCCAAGCTCAAAAGTGTCTTAGTTTGTTTGGTTCCACGAACTTTAAGCAGGATCTTCCATAGCTTGTCATCCCTTCTTTGTGTACTTGATTAACTTGGTTTCCAAGTCAGCATGATAGTTTGTTTTTTGTCCTCCCTTACTAGTTTTGTTCTTCTCAGTTTCTCTGTTGACTTTCCCCTTTCTCCCTAGTTCTAGCACTTCCCGAAGTTGGTTTGCCTCAGTGTTCAGTTCTTGGTCTCTATGTTCATCCTCTCTCTCTCTCTCTCTGTTCTTCCTACACCCCCGCATGACATCATGATTCCAAAGATTTAAATATCCCTAAAATATACTACTCCAAAATGTGTATATTCTGATTAACTTCTCTTGCACTTTGGATTTTGTAATTACAACTGATTACTCATTATTCCCATGTGGTGACTAACAGAAAACTCAATCATGTTAAAAAATGAACGTCTAACTTTCCCCCCAAATTCTATTGAACGTATGGCTTCTTCCATTTCAGTAGTGAAGTAGAGCATAAATTCTCTTAAAAAAAAAAAAAGGGGGTGGTCAAGATCGACTTTATTGAGATGATATTTGAACAAGAACTTGAAGAATGTGAGGGATTTATAGGTAGGAAGTGTACCAAGCAAGAAAACAACCAGTATTAAGGGCTAAGTGAAAAGCATACCCTGTGTGAGTGCTTGGAATAACAAAGAGGTCAATATGGCTCGAAATGAATGGACAAAGAGAACCGAGTAGCAAAGGGTGAGCAGGTCATATACTGCCTTTTAGCACGTGTAAGGATTGTGACTTTAAAAAAAATATGTATTTTTAAAACTACATACAACTACATACATCTATATTTTTAATTTGAGAGAGAGAGTATGAGAGAACAAGAAAGCATGCATGAGCAGGGAAGGAGCAGACAGAGAGAGAATCTGAAGCAGACTTCATGCTGAGCAAAAAGCCCTATATGGGGTTGGATTTCACAGCTATGAGATCATGACCTGACCTAAAACTAAGCTCAACTGACTGACTGACTCAGGCACCCCAGGATTTTGACTTTTACTCAGAGACATTGTGGCAATTATTGAAAGTTTTTTTTTTTTTTTTCTTGGAGAGGGGTATGCTCTTTATACACTGTATAACATATATACAGAAAATTTTGAAAAGTCGTATTCCTAGTAATCAATAAGTTTTTACATACCAAATATACCTGTATAACCATCACTCATATCACAAGAAGAAGATACCATTGCCAGTATCCCCTCGGCTCCACTCAGGTCCCATTTCAGTCATTAGCCTCATTTCATATCCCCAGGGGTAAAAACCATCGTGGTTCCTAAAATTATAGATAATGGGGAAAAAATGCAGATGAATGTAATATTTGTATGTTATAATATAAATAATATAGATAAATGAAATCATAGAGTGCGTACTTTTTGGGGTCTGACCTCTTTGGCTCAATGTTACCAGACACGATGGGAATCAAGAATACTTCTCAGGACCGCTCGTGGAGCAATTAATAAAACAGGAAAACTTTCTGGGGCCATGGGAATATTCTATACCCTGATTGTGATGGTGGTGAAGGGATAGTATATATCTGTCAAAATTCATAGAACTATACATCTAAGTAGGGTGAATTTTACCACATGTAAATTATACCTTAACAAACCTAACTGAAAAAAAAAAGGCACATGAAGACAGGTCATTAAGCTTTAGGAATCCAGTGACAGGATTGATTTTTATACTTCTGTTTCACTGTTATTGTGGATCACCATTTCCCTTTTGTCAGCCATCATCTGCAGCTTGAAGCTAATTTCATACTAACTTTTAGTGCTGCACACAACATGAAGGGGCTCAGTTGGTTGAGTGGCTAACTCTTGGTTTTGGCTTGGTCTCAGGGTCCTGGGATCGAGCCCAGAGTAGGGCTCCACCTCATCAGGGGGTCTGCTTGAGATTCTCTCCCTCTGCCCCTCCCCCACTCCTGTGCTAGCTCGCTCTCTCTCTCTCTAAAATAAATACATAAATCTTTCAAAACAAGACAGACCAAATACCCAACATGGATGTTCGGCATTGCTTTCTAATGAGGGCTGCAAGCAAGGTCTATTTTACCTAGAAACAGCTATGGTCATAGCAGGCCCTAAAATTAACATGTTTAGTACACTAATGGATTTTCAAATTACACTATTTACTTTAATTAAATACAGGTTAAGCATTAATTTGGCTAGCTTGTCATTTTGTAAAATCATCAGCACTTCAGTTACCACTTTTCCTCACAATCTACAGTTTCTTTCTGTTGATTTTGACACAGAAGTTTGGTGACAAAGCTTTTGGGTATTTTACGAAACAAAAATATATTGCGTCATTGGTTAAGATGCTGAAATTCCGATCATAGGTGACTTGAAGTGTTACAGAAATAAAAACCAGCTCAGTTGTGGATATGGTTTATAAATATATATATTTTAGTATATCTTAAATTAATTAAAAGGGTGCTACACATATAACTACCCCTAAAAATCAGAAATAGTTATCACGTCATTTTGATTGATTTTAGTTAGTGGATAATTAAGAAAGAGTAGATTTTTGAGACTTTAGCTCTTCACTTTAATTTGTACTGGGAACATGAAGACTTATTTTCTCTTATCTCTCAGCTTCTATAGCAATGGGTTAAAAAGCGAAATCATTGTAGTCACCAACTGTTATTTTGTCTGCAAGGCAAAAAAATAAAAAGTTTAAATTACATTTTTCATTTATTCAACAAGCATGATTTAAATTTATGCTCTGTACAAGATGCTGTGGTGGCTCTGGCAGGCACAGCTCTGGCCTCCCATAGGATGCACTAGTGGGAGTGACTGATAAGTAAGTCACTATACAAATTGAAATTCGATATGCTGTAGGAGTGCAGAAGATGGAGCAGTCAATTCTGACTTAGGGAATAAGGAAGACTTTTAAATTGGATCTTTAAAGATGAGTGGGATCCCAAATGGGGGAAATAAAGGAAAAGCATTCCAGATAGCAGTACAACTACAAAGACAAGGAATAATTAGACATTTTCAGGGGAAGGAAAATAATATGACATGATTCCTATGAAATATGTACAGGTGTATGAAGAAATTTGTATCTGTAGGGAATTTAGGCCATATCATGAAAGGCATTAAGCTTCCGTGTTGTTAGTCTACCATTTGTGATCACCTGTTCTATGTCTGCCTTCTCTGTTGTGTATATCTTAATGAGGGAAGGACCAGTTTTTGTCTCTTTTAGCACCTCATGACCAGAGCCTAGCATAGAGCCTTGCACATATTATGCAATCAATGAATATTTATTAAGGGAATGAGTTAATGTCATGTTAAGCATTTTCATGGTTCTTCCACATTGCATGTAAAATACCCAGCTACACAGGAAGGCCTCAGCACTTTTGAAGAAATAAGTGAAATAACTCAAGCCATGTTTTGGAACTAGCACATAAAGTTGTAAAATGGCTTTTATAGGAGAATTTGGAGGTGGGAGATCAGTCAGACGCTTTTTTCATATTCAGCTGAGAAATTCTGAGTGGGTGAGATAGAAGTTGAGAAGACCACCAGAATTAAGAGATTTTTTATAAAAGATTTTATTTATTTATTTGACAGACAGAGATCACAAGTAGGCAGAGAGGTAGGCTGAGAAAGAGGGGGAAGCAGGCTCCCTGCTGAGCAGAGAGCTCGATGCCGATGCTGGGCTTGATCCCAGGACCCTGAGATCATGACCTGAGCCGAAGGTGGAGGCTTTAACCCACTGAGCCACCCAGGTGCCCCTGAATTAAGAGATTCTAATAGAGGTGACATCAATAGGATTGATAATGTAGGGTTAGAGTGAGAAGTTACATACCAACAATGTATGTGAGTGTGAGGAGTTATATACCAACAATGACACAAGTAACATTAATTGAAGATAGACATAAAAGTTAATTGACAAGATCCTAATAAGGAGGACAAATTTTGCTTTTCTAATATGGGTCTTTCCTAAGTACTTTCTCTCTCTCTCTCTCTCTCTTTTTTTAAGATTTTATTTATTTATTTGACAGACAGAGATCACAAGTTGGCAGAGAGCCAGGCAGAGAGAGGGGGAAGCTGAGCAGAAAGCCTGATGTGGGGCTTGATCCCAGGACCCTGGGGTCATGACCTGAGCTGAAGGCAGAGGCTTAACCCCCTGAGCCACCCAGGAGCCCCATACTTTCTCTTTCAGTGTCATTGTCCTTTGATACAAGGCAGGAAGAATGGCACCGCACTAGACATTACCATGAACTTGATATCTCCTTTTGTCAGTTCTTAAAGTACAATCCTTGGAACAGTAGCATCCAGATACCCTGAGAAAGTATTATAAATGCTAATGCAGGCCTCAGCTTAGATTCACTAAGTGAGAAACTCTGGGGTGAGGCTCAACAATCTATGTTTTAATAATCCCTACAGATAATTCTGGTATTTGCTCAAGTCAGAAAACCACTGGTTCATTTCATTCTATTTACCACTCTCTGGAAAATTTGAAATGTGTTCCGGGAACAGCTTACCTGCAGACATCAATTTCTTAAACATCTGAGCTTAAGAACCATTACTATGGTTCCTAAAATTGCTTAATGTTGGACCTTAAATTCAGCAGTTCTGATTTGCTTTTTTAGACATTGAATTGAAACATTGAATTCTGTAGGCGATTCTGGTGAAGATGATCTTAGAGGTTTTTCAGCTTAACTATCTCGACCTTTATTTAGAGATAATGTATAAATTATTTATAAATGTGTAGAAATGTTAAGCCTTTGTTTTACATTGCAATGACTCTCTTTATTCCTAAAATTCCATTTTTGGGGGCATAAACACTGTTTTGCCATTTATTAACACTGCTACACTAGATTTTTGTTGTTGATGTTAATATGTGCAGGCTGGATTATTTTTCAGATTTTTACTTTCAACTTCTGTCTGCTATTATAGTTTTAGGTGTATTTTGGATGAAGAAATATAGCTTTATTTTGTTTTTCTATATGAATGTCTGTTTTTTAACTTGTGAATTTAAACCATTTATATTTACTGAGATTGCCAATATACTTGTACCTATTTTAAATACTGTTTTACCTTTTATTTACAGTGTTTCTTTTTCTTTTGATTCCATTTCAAATTTCAATTAGATTAGTCATGTTTCTTTGCCCTTTCTGTTGGCTTTCAGTTAACCTTATTCTTTTTAAAGAGCCTTATTGAGTTATAGTTGACATATAGTAAACTACACATTTTTTTTTAATAGTTCATGGTTTGTTTTTGTTGTTGTTGTTGTTGTTGTTGTTGTTTTAATTTTTAATTTTTTATAAACATATATTTTTATCCCCAGGGGTTCAGGTCTGTGAATCACCAGGTTTACACACTTCACAGCACTCACCAAAGCACATACCCTCCCCAGTGTCCATA